>NC_059112.1:60331216-60641320 GCF_020740685.1 Jaculus jaculus
CTTGGCTATGCTAATATCAGTGTTTAGCCAGCAGCATCCCTCACAGGCTCTAGGAAAGCCAATACTCACCTCTTCCTGCTTTAGTGGTTGCTGGTCTTCATGGCTTGTGGCCACATCACTTCAGCCTCCAAGGCCAGCACCTGTAACCCTCTCTGCTTCATCCTCCCATGGCCTTCTGATTGTGCAAAACTCCCTCTATCTACTTCTCTTACAGCAAAGGACATGTGACATGTGACAGCACTTATATCACACAGACAACCCAGAATCATTTCCCAGCTCATGACCATTACCCTAATCAATACCCCCAAACCCAATTACCCACATGAACCTGTATTCCTGGGTTCTTTGGGGAGGATCAGGACATCTTTGGAAGCATTATTCATGGTAGCTTCTGGAACATTCTGTCTCTGGTGCCTCCAATATATCTGAGAATATAAGGCTAACTTCTCTAAACATGAAAAATATTTCTGTTAACTCACTAATTTTAAACACTCTGGGACTGGAGAGATTGCTCAGTACTTAAGGCTCTCGCCTGCAAAGCCTAACGACCCAGGTTTGATCCCCCAGTACCCACTTAAAGCCAGATGCACAAAGGGGCACATGCATCTGGATAGAGTTCTTTTGCAGTGACTGGAGACCCTGGAGCACCCATTTTTTTCCATCTGTCTCACCTCTCTCTCTCTGATTGCAAATAAATTAATTAATTAATTTAAAAAAAAACACTCTTGAGTGCCCCAATCTCAACACGGTCACAGCCTGCAGGGATGGATTTGTACAGTCGATAAGGTAGCAGTTAGGGGAACAGGCTGAACCTTAAACACACTCCTGCCTTCGGAGAGGAGAGGGCTTCCAGTGGGTTGCTGCTGAGGAATTGCTAAGTGCAGTGAGGTTTGCACGTGAGAAGCCATTGGAGGAGGGCTCCATGCCCGTACACCTAGCCAGAGAATGTGGACCAAGCAAACTATTGTCTGTCTCAGCAGCAGTGCCCAGACTTCTAGGACTATTAGTTTATGGGGGTCAGAGATAGAATGTGGTGGTTTGATTCAGGTGTTCCCCATAAACTTATGTGTTCTGAATGTTAGGTCTCCAGCTGATGGGAACTCCTCCTGGAGGCAGTGTGTTGTTGGGGGCGGGCTTATAGGTATTACAGCCAGCTTCCCTTTTCCAGTGTTTGGCATGCACTCCTGTTGCTATGGTCCACCTGATGTGGGCCAGGGGGTGATTTTCATCCTCTGTTCATGCCATCGTTTTCTCTGCCATCATGGAGCTTCCCCTTAAGTCTGTAAGCCAAAATAAGCCATTTTCCCCCACAAGCTGCTCTTGGTTGGTTGGGTGATTTCTACCAGCAATGCTAACCTGACTGCAACAACATGTGAATCCATAAGTGTTTGGGGCTGTGATGTCATTTTGTAGGTTTGCAAATCTTGTTAGCATCTGGCTTCAGTGATGGCTGACCAGACTCTTCTGTGGGGCTCTATGTCAGATCAATTGTGGTGTTGGCATCACATGTGGCATAGCCACCACAGAATTTACTGCACAGTCTGGAGAGAGAAAAGATGACTTAGTCAGCTCCCAACTCCATCATGGGGTACCCATAACAATTACTTATACAGCTTTGATTCACAGTTTTAGTGGTTTCCCACCATTGGTGGGCAGGCACTCTGAGACAGAATGTTCCAGAAACTACCATGAATAATGCTTCCAAAGATGTCCTGGTCCTCCCCAAAGAACCCAGGAATACAGGTTCATGTGGGTAATTGGGTTTGGTGGGCAGGGAAGAAAGAGAATTTCAAGGGTAAACCTCCTTGTCACCTAGAGTCCTTGGCCCTACTTCCTAAAGATCATACTACCTGTCAACAGCATTACCCTGAGGACTGAGCCTTCCCCACGGGGGCCTCTGGGGCACTTTCAATATCCATACTATTGCATGCAGCCCTGGCCCCTACAAACGTATGTCCATCTTAGTGCAGAATACTTCCCTCCATTCCCACGAGCCCTCATTCTCATTTGAACTTGCTTTGCTTAGAAGTTCAAGTTCAAAGTTCTCTGAGACTCATAACTCTTAGCTGTGAGCCACTGTGTAAAAAAAAAAGCCTGGGCTGGAAAGATTGCTTAGTGGTTAAGACACTTGCCTGCAAAGCCAAAGGATGGAGGCTCGATTCCCCAGGACCCACATAAGTCAGATGCAGGAGGTGGCACATGCATCTCTAGATGAACTCTAGCTCATTTGAAGTAGTTGAAGGCCCTGGCATGCCTATTCTTTCTCTCTCTCTTTCTCTCTCATCTCTCCTTCTCTTACTTTCTCAAATAAATATAAAAAATTAAAAAAAAACTTATGCCAGATGTGGTGGTGCATGCCTTCAATCCCAGCACTTGGGAGGCAGAGGTAGGAGGATCGCCGTGAGGCCAAAGACTACAGCATGAGTTTCAGATCAGCCTGGGATACAGGAGATACTACCTCGAATCCTCTCCAAAAACACTTTATTGTGTGTGTAAGTGTATGATGTATGTACGTGGGCATGCACATGCTATGATGCACATGTAGAGGCCTGAGGACAACCTTGGGATGTCTGTCCTCCCTTCCACTTTGCTTGAGACCAGGTCTCCCTGGTTGCTTTGTATTTGCCACTTTGTGTGCTCTGGTCTAGCTGGTCCTCAAGCTTTCGATGCTCCCAGCTCTGCCGCCCTCTGCCATATGTGCACTGGCATCACTGATGCTTGTGCCACTTTGCATCTGGCTTTATGTCTGGCTCTGCATGGGTGCTGGGGAATTGAACTCAGGCTGGCAGGCTTGCAAGCAGGTGCCTTTAACTGCTGATTTATTTACCCAGGCCCATAAAAATAATTTTTAAAAAGTCACATTCTAGCTGGGTATGTGGCTTACACCTTTATTCCTGGAATTTGGGAGACCTAGGCCGGTAGAAGGATCATCTTGAGTCTGAGGCCAGCCTGGGATACATGATGAATTCCAGGTCAGCCTGGGCTAGAGTCCTGCCTTCAAAAATAAAACCCATCCTTCTAAGGTATAAGTAGAGGGTAAATTTTCCTATTCCAAAAGTGATCAGGAAAATGGTAAGGAGGGCTCAGCCCAAACCAAAGCTGGAGCCTAGCAAGGCAAACATTCAGTCCTAAACATCCATGCCTAGCATCTGGGGCACTCTATGGAGATGCAGGCCCTCAAGGGCTCGGGGTGGAGCAGGGCTCCTCCCCTATGGCCTTGCTGGCTACAGCCCCTGGTGCCTCTCGAGTGGGTTTGTATGTTACCTGTAGCTCCCCCTGGCAGGTGTTGCATGTTGCTGGCTCTCTTAACGTCCCAGGTGGAGACACCCAGCTGCAGCTTCAGCCTCCTGTTTCCACCTATCACTCTTCCAGGGGCGGATCGCAGGGATTCCAACCCTGTAGTGCTGGGCTTCCCAGGTCATCTTTTGACCTGCCAGGGAAAGCCACCATGACCTGTGATTCTTGCATTCTGCACCCTTGTATGCATTGTGAAGCCATCTCCAAGACTGACTGCCAGCCTGGCAATACCTGGGTCCCCAGGACACCTTGCCAGTTCAGCATGGGAAATTGAATCCCTAGTGGTTTGGGGCATACAGCATATACAGAGGCTCTTTTCTGAGGAACCAGATCTGCCCTTTAGTGTCTTTGAAATGACTATATTACTTGCCTGTCCCTGAGAAGCCCTGAGCATCATGACCACTGTCCCTACATGAAGGACTTGACTCAGAGATGGCAACCATGTTTGCTGGCTCAAACTTTACCCATGGTCCTTTGCTGATCAAGCCACAAACTTTCCAGGTCTTTCTGCTCTGCTCTTCTTTGCTTCTAATTCTCACTATAAATTTTGTTTAAAGCAGCTGGCAAAACCCATGCCATAGCTTGACCACCATGCTGCCCTGAAATGCCCCAGGTCAGATCAACCTGCCCGTCTTCTTAAGCTCCATCTTTCCACAATCAGGGCATGACAAAATGTAACAAGGGTGGCCTCTACTCCAGTTCCCAGTAGGCTTCTCATTGCTGTCTGAATCTAGCTCAATGTAGACTTTATTATGCACATTTCCTGTAGGTTTCTGGTCTATGAGCTTTCCCAGAATGGCCCATTATGCTGCAGCACCCTAGGCCCTCTCCAGCCTGCTCCTCCAGGCTCTCCTAAACTCCTTCCAAGCTAATTCAGAAGGGTCTTCTGCCCTCCTCAGACTCCGTTGTAGTCAATGGACCTTCTTCTCAGTTTTCACTGGTGTTACAAAGTACCAATGACACTTAACTTAAAAAGTCTTATGTACACTCATAGTTATAGAGGTTCTTGTCCATGACTTGGGAGACTTAGTCCCTTTAGGCCTCTGATAGGATGTCAGTGGCAATAGTATGGAGCACATGGAGAAGAAAACTTCTCACATCCAGACGGGAAGCCAGAGAGGAAGAGAGAGAAGCTGAGGTCCAAATATTTACTTCAAGGGCACAACTCCAGTGGCTGAAGGAGCTCCGCTAGGCCCTACCAGCTAAAGTTTCCACATGCCAGTGGTATCACTCTGGGGACCAAGCTGTGAACACATGAGCCTTTGGAAGCTGCTCAATAAGCAAACCACGGCGTGGTCCCTGGTCCTATTAGGAAAAGGTTCTTGATTCTGCCAAGCCCTTATGGGGTCTTGGGGCCAGTGAGGGATCTCTGGGCCATACTTTGAGAACTTCAGATCAAGAATGAGGTGCTGAGCAGTCAAAACGATCATGAAGGTTTAGTGTCTAGTATTTCCAGGGATGGATGAAGAATACAGGATACACATTTGTGCAGTTACTTCTTTGCAAGGTACATGACACAGAAGAACATTCATCAAAACTTAATAGCATTGAACTAGACATGGAGACTCATGCTTTTGGTCCGAGCACTTGGGAGGCTGAGGTAGGATGCTGTTAGTTCAAAGCTGGCCTGGGCTACAGAGAGAGTTCCAGGTCATCCTGGGACAGAATGAAACTGCCTCAAAAAAAAAAAAAATAAAATAAGATAATAGTGTTATGGGCAAGCTTTCCTTTATTCTCAGTGTTTGACTGCTTCACATTTTCAGAGCTGATTCATTTCCGGGATGTGTGAGTGACAGGCAGGCTTGCTCTAAACTGGGCTCAAGGACACTGCAGAGAACAGCTGGTGGACTCCTCACACCCGCTGGCTTGCTCTGGGGCCAGCATGCTCTCCTCATGGTGGGGCTGGGCTATGAGTGGCACCTGTGTGTTTCTAGCTCAGGGCTCCAAACTATGTCTGTGTGAACTCTGGGAATGTTTGTGTAGAGCTACAAAACAAGTTCTGCTCTAGAGCAAATCCCATGGTTGCTGATGAGAAATTAGAAGTTGTTCCAAAATTCTGTTTCCTCCACTGGGTGGAAGGCTCTTACCTGGCATGGCCCCAGCAAAGAGCTAAATATATCCTGGGTTCATGTGGCAACCTCCAAAACCCTGGCCACTGCTCGGGTAGCTCCATAGGGAGCTACTGGGGTACCTTACAGCGATCAATGCCTGAGGTGTTAGGGAGCATTGGGCCCCTGGCACAGTGTGGACTGGTGTAAGCTTGACTTCCAGCCCCACAAATTCCAGTGGAATGATGTCATTATTCTTATTTGCAGGCAGGGCACTTGAACACGGCAGGGGGTGTGACCTACCCAAGGTCATGTGGATGGTAGAGCTGGGCCCTGGGGTTCGAACCTGCAGCCCCAGAGCATGTCTCCCACTGGGCTTTCCTATGCTCTGAAGATGGTGGGGGCAGTGGCTTGACAGAAACAGGCTGTCTCCTCACTGGAGCAAGCTGCTTCTATGAGCTGTGTGCAAAAGGCGCCTCCGCAGGCGCAGGGGGCAGAGCCTCAGGGAAGGCACACCTTGCTTTGAGCACTGGTGCCATCTCCTCCTGAGACCTTCGTCCATTTTACAAATCAGAGCACCAAGTTACGGAGAAGCCTGCGTAGCAGTGCTCAGCATCAAAAACATGCCACTGTCACTCTCCCCGGGGGTTAGGGTCCTCTGTGTTCGTCCCTGCTAGGCCATGGTTAAGTGATACCATGAGGTTAGGAGCGCTTGGTTGGGAGCAGGTAGCCAGCATGGTGGGACTCCAGGACCACACAGATCTTGAAAGTCAGGCATTCATAGAGTGGGCTTGGGCCAGCACAGAGACCCTGGCACTGCCAGCCCATGCTGCCCCAGTTCTAGAAAAGAGGGTTAGTCAGGCCAGGAATAGAACCTTCTGCTTCCCAAGGTGCCACCTGGCCCTGGGGGCTGTGGCAGCTTGGAGGGGGTAGTCATGAGCCGCCTTCCCAGCATGGGTGGGGCACAGTCACATAGCAGCTGTCCCACCTACCCAGCAGTTGAGTCCCTAGGCACCCTGCCTGCCAGCAAGCTTGGGGGTGCACAGTGGGTTCATATGCTGAGGCCATGCCCAGCTTTGCTCAGGCCATTCTCTGTCCACTGTCCTCCACCCACTCGCTGCTTAGGTGGGGCGTTTGGACATTTGGATGTTTAGATATTTGGAACACTTGCCACCTAGTGTGCAGGCAATAGAGTGCAAGAAGGACCTAATGCTGGTTTGGTAATCTAGCACACTACCTTAGACTCTCCTGTTTGGAACTCGGGGTCACTCTACAAGAGCCCCTGTGCCAGCCTGTTCTGTCAGACCAAGAATTGGCATTTCTTGCATCAGCCCTCCCTTTCTGACTTACAGAAACCGGATTATTCTAACATCGACTACCTGACCCAAATCGCACTCCTGTGTCTGGCAAAGGCCATGTCCCTTGGCGCTCATGAGTTTCTGGTGGGCAGAAATGGATTGCTGGGAGAGCTTGGCAGCTGGCTGTGGTTTGCTGAGCAGGAAGAGGACTGGTAATTAAAGCAGGTCAAGTCTGGGGCCTGGGCCTGTGGGGTTTACAATCATAAGATTATAGCTTCTGTGCTCAGGCCCAGGTGGTTTTCAGAGCTCTTGGAAGTTTGAGATCTGTTAGTATTATTTGAAAATGCCTCAAAGTACTTGGGCTCTAGAGGTAGGGAAAGGGAGGGCCAAGGGTGCCTGGCCAGAAAGAGGCAAAGCTGTGATTGGAGGTTTGAGCTGTCTGTCCCTTCCCAGGCTCTTCCTACAACCTTGTGATATCCTGCAGAAGAGGAAGATGTGTGGACAGGGTGAGGCTGAGCAGAGGAGGTGATGAAGGGAATGACATTTGACTAAACTGAGGCTAGGCTAAAAGACCTCTGAGAGCATGCTCTAGCTATAGAGGTTTTACTGTTGATGGCAGAATTTTTTATTTTATTTTATTTATTTATTTATTTTTTTGATAGAGTCTCGTTCTACCTCAAATTGACCTGCAATTCACTTTGTAGTCTCAGGCTGGCCTACCACAGCCTCCCGAATGATGGGCTTAAAGGCGCGCGCCCCCACACCCTGCAATCTGGCAATTGTAGAGTTTTTACAGGCACTGTCCACACATTCCCGCCTGCTCTATGTTTATTGCTCCCAAGATCCTCTTGCCTGCCACACCCTGCCCTTGACCCCAGAGTGATGCTGCGGGAAGTGCAGGGCTCTCTGGGGTACTGTAAGCTTGCTCGATCATGTGTGCATGTCTGGATGCACCCTCCACTGGCCCTGGTGACCTCATCCAGGAGGGGCCTTGCTCTTGCTTGCAGTTTCTTGTAGGAGATTTCCTGTTTGTCTTAAGTATCAACAGCCATAGTATTGGGGGAGTAGGGATGCAATATACAAAAGATGTATTTGTTTTGGAAAGAGCACAACTTGTGTACCCTAGTGGAAGGGACTCCGTGCTGCTGTCCACTTCCTCCTGACTTCTCAGTAGATCCTAGACCACCCTCAGCGTGGGGTAGAGTACCCACTCTCCTCCCAGCACTGTTTCCTGAGCTTCCTCAGCTGCCATTCAACTTCCTTCCACTGCCATCATTTCCATCTATTTACTATTTACTATTTATTACCTCTGTTATCTTCTCACACTGACTTTCCCCATTAAACATCAACTCCCCTTCCCTTCCGGTCCCACCATTCTCTGTCTTGTCTCTGTGCATCTGACATGTTCTCCAGAGACCTTGCAGGAATGAATCCTGTATTTATCTCTCCGTGACTGGCTTGTCTCACCTAGTATAATGTTGAGGTTTATCCATGCTGCAGCAGGTGTCAGAATGCCCTTCCTTTTTACTTTTATTTTTCTTGAGTCAGGGTCTTGCTATATAGCTCATACTCATCTGAATATTGTAATCCTCCTGCCTCAGTCATCTGAGTGCTGGCATTATAGGCATGCACCATCTTGTTATCCTTTCTTTCCAAGGCTGAGGAGTATCCCATGGCATTCCAGACATAACTGTGTTCACCCATTGCTGTGATGAGAGGCACATGCTGCTCCCACCTCTTGTCTGCAGTACAGAATGCCATAGTGAACCTGGGTGTGGATACCTGTCGGTGGCCCTGTTGTTTGTCCTTGTGGGGCTGTGTCAGACGTGGGATTGCTGAGTTATGTGGTGATTCCATGCTTATGCTTTGGAGGAACCACTCTGCTGTTTGCTGCAGTGTCTGCACTGTTTGTCCAACACTTGATGGACACCCCTGAGCCAGATAGAAGTGGCTCAGTAGTTTGGCTGAGGGTTGCCACTCAGCTATTTTTCCCCAAGCTCCCTGTCACCTCATGCTCCCTGTCTCTGCCACTGTCCTATGGGGATTTAGACCTGGGCCACACTTGCCTCTCCCAACACATAGGCTATTCCCTACCTCATGACCTCCCTCTGTCTCTGTCCCTCTCTCTTACACACACACACACACACACACACACCCCTCCAATACCTGCTCTGGAGGCAGCCTTCCTGCACACTCTTCCATGCCCCTGCAGCTGCTAGCTGCCACCCCTGCTATTTTTCCCTGCATAAGTATGTGCCTACCCACCAGTCCAGGGTCTGCATGTGTCCTTCCTGTCTACCTCCTTTGATCAGACACTATTGGAGGAGGACTTCTCCTGTCAGCTGTGACTCCCTACTCCAGGAGCCCCTGGGACATGGTGGAATCTGGTTCCCACAGGCAGCTGCATGTAGCTGAGTCCACAGCCACTGGGGATGGCAGAACAAGGCCACAGAGGGGGCCTGGAGGTCCAATGTGGACTTCTCATCTTTCAGAGTCAGAGCTCTAAGGCTCAGGAGGAGGCAGTCTCTGGAGAGGGCCCATGTTTGGGTTCCTGCATGGTACCTTCTCACTGTGCTCTTGCAAAATGGTAGAGCCAGGAATGTTCTGGAATTCTCTTACAAGGGCCTTAATTTCATCCTGATTGCTCTGCTCCTGACCTTGGTACCTCCTGAAGCCTTCATGTCCTAACACATCACCTTGGGGGCAGAATCCCAGCATGTAGTTGGAGAGTCTGGACATTCAGATCACAGCAGTCGGTGGCGTGGGTCTCCAGTATGACAGACTTGGAGAAGGATCTGAACATTCCACAGCCTGGGATGGAACTGGGAAACTGGCTCCTGGCTCCAAGAAGTTGAGTTGGACCCAAGGCCACACCTCAGGATATGTTGTGTGAGCTCAGCTGGCTGAGAGGAAGTATCTTGCACTGCCTTCCTGCACATCTCTTGTCCCCAGTACCCATGTGGCATGGAGAGTGGATGTTGTCAGTATCCTACCAGCAACTGCTGTCTTGTAGCCCAGGGACTCTGGTGGACAAGGTCCCCTGCAGGGTGTAACTCTCCAGCCGGCCCCACCAAAGCTGTGCCCCTTAGGGTAAGCCTCATTGACACAGGTACAGAGGGCAGCTGCTGGCTATTTTAAAAATCATGCAACCATGTATGTAGAAGGCTTAGGGACAGAGTGCACTGGCAATGTGTGTGACCATCACCACTCCCACTTCCAGAACTTTCCATCCTCACTATAAATTTTTTTCCTCTGGGCCCTCATATGAGAAGACTTACACAGCATTTGTCCTTTTGTGACTGCCTTATTTCAGTGATATAATTTCCTCAGGGGCACCTAGGTGGTAACATAGAACACAGTGTCCTTCCTCTTTAAGGCTGGATGCTATTCGTGTTTGTGGTCAAGTCACATGGTTTTGTCTATCTCGGGTTTTGCCAATGAGCATTTCCACCTTTGGCCATATTTCCCTGCTACTGTGAATGAGGGAGTAGACACACAGGCTGTTTAATTGCAATCCCCCCACGTTTATTCTTGTGAGGTAAGCATTCCTGGTGTCCCAATGTACAGATGGTAAATTCAGGGATGGGGGGTGGAAGAGCCTGCCTGACCATTGGCCTCTGGTGAGCACTGGACCAGCAGCTGGGGCTTTGAGTGATGGCTGCATCAGTCTGCGAGGTTCATCCCATCTCCAGACATCAGACAACACTGACTCGCTCCACTTCCCCTCTTCCACTACCTTGGGCCAATCCAGTGACCTATGTGGATCAGTCTCACCTCCAGGCTAGGGAGGTCTGGCTCACAGGGGCGAAATAGGCAGTTAACTGGTCATCTCTGACATGGATGTCAGAAGTAGTGGTGGGCAAGGGGTAGGTGGAATGCTGTCCCCATTTGCCAACTCTGGCTACCTGTGGAGAACCTGAGGTGAGAAGAGCCTCTTCTGAGGTCTCATGTGTCTCTGTTGCTACAGCCTGCCTTTCAGGATCTTTGAAGGGAAAGCGAGTGAGTCAGGCTCCATCCTGTTTCCAGTGGAATTGTTTTCTTCTTCATCAGTTTTTCCACAACTTAACAAAATATTTTTGGAACAATAAGTTAAGCATGCAGAAAAGTTGCCAAAATAAAAGTACAACACACACCGTGTAACCCACCTCATCTAGATGTACTAGCAACTCGCATTTCATTAGTTTACACTCTCTCTCCACTCTCTAAAGGAAAGTTCGTTGAGCTGACAACTGTAGTGGCTGGTAAGTTCAATTGGCATGCTGGCCCCTGGGAAGGGCCTCTGGCTGTGCCATTATGTCTCAGAATTGTGGAGAGATGGAAAGGAAGCCGGGAACGAGTCATTGCAGGACATCCAAGCACATTGGGTATCGTTGCATCAGCAGGCAGCTTTCATGTGATCTCAGCTATCTCCTGAGACCTCAGTCACCTTCAGGAGTGAAATCTCTGTGGCCTGGCCATATCTCATAGGCCCACCTTGTAAAGGCTCTACCACCTTGAGACTTAACTGGGGAGTGAAAGCCCGTTGCATGACCACGCCTCAGCACCAGCCACCTCTGGTGTCCTTCATACATGTGTTTGTGAGGACCATGCCTCAGCACCAGCCACCCCCAGGCATCCTTCATACACGTGTTTGCATCTTCTTGGGGAACCCAGGTAGGCTTATGCTGCTCAGCTGGACCTGAGACACCCATGTGGAAACTCCAAAGTGCCATCCAGTGATCAGAGCTCCCCTTAAAACCCACCCCAGCCTCCTGCCTCTGTTGCCTATTTGCCTCAGGGTCTGTACCTCTGTTGTCCCCCCCAAAGAGGGTCAGCCACGTGTGCCCCCCGGCAGCTTTGAGCTTCCCCTTTGCTCTCTTATCACTGCAGTGGCCACAGGTCAGCCAGATAGGTCATTCTGCTCACTGTGCCATTTGGGAGTCATTTATCTCTCTGCCAGACCACGAGTGCCATCTAGAATGAGACCCAATGCATCATGTATCTGGAATTGTGCCTACCACCACAGGTCTTCCCTGCAGGGACTAGGAGCGGGTTTCTAGTGGCGGGGGGGGCATCTACCTAAGGAGTCTGACATCTACTTTGTTTCTGAGGTGGGAACCTTCCGAGCCTGGGTGTTGCTGTCTCAGAGTAATTGTGCCATGTCTTGTCCTGCATGTGCTGTGGGAAGGAGCTGTGGCATGGGTATGAGCACAGGTGGAGTGGTCACCTGGGCACGTATGCAGCATAAGAGCACCAGGGACAGTGGAAGGAGGCAGAGCTGAAGAAAGAAAGAGAGCTCTCTTGGAATCTGGAGTGAAGGGTTTAGCCTCAATCTGGGAGGTCACATAAAGTTGTTCCTCTGTGCAGGGGACCTGGAGTTAATCATCAGGGATTGAGGGACCAATTGAGACAGGGGGATTGAAGACCTGTAGGGCACAGGGGGAGGGAACCTTCGGGATGCCGGCATATAGCTCTGGCTCCTGTGAACAGAGGTAGTCTTGAAAATGGGAAATGGGGTATTAGGTGGAATGACATTCCACAAAAGGCATGCCAAGTCCCAAGCCTCAGTCCCACCTCAGACACTAGGCAAGAGGAGCTCATACTGATGCATAGTGGCCCTTTGCAGGCTGACTGATGTCTTAAGAAGAAGATGAAGACATTAGAAGACAGTGCTGGGAAGCTACAAGCAGGGATAGTGATACAGGATGGCTGGTGACCAGCAAGCCAAGAGGGACCCTCCCTGTATCTCAGAAAGGATGATATCCTGGAACTCCTTGAGTCTGGGCTTCTGTCCTCCAGAACTGTGGGACATGGGAGTTTGCACCAGCAAGCATGGACCTCAACAGGGTTAGGAGCTAAGAGAGAGGGTCTCCTGTCCCTGAGGGCCAGTTGCACACCAACACATCTGTTCTCCTCAGCTTCCCTCTTCCAGCCCAGGCAGGAGGCATCCCATTTTACCAGTGGGCCAAGAGGCTCCAAGGAAAGGCCTCTGTGCCAGGGTCATCGACTGCTGAGCAGCAAAGTTCTTACAAAACCAGTACTGTCTGAAGTGCAGAAGAGGGGCAGCTGGGAGCGGGTGTTGTTTGTGATACGTGGCTTGTGAAAGAGGACAGAGGTAAGCTGTTTCCTGGCTGTGAGGGGCTGGGGGCTTCAGGGGTGACATCCAGTGTGCAGCTGAGTTGGGAGCTTAATGCATACGAGTGGCTGAGGCTGGCATTGGGTGTCCTTACCCTCCTCCAGGGACTGGACTAAGTCTTAGGCCCCTCTAATCCTGAATTTCCATGTCCTTGGAAAAGTGTTGTCTGTCTCCTTTGCTTTAAAGTACATGGAAAATCTTTGCCATCTGTCACAGAGTTTTCAGGCCCTTGATTTTACTTGACTTTAAGCTGTGTTCAGAGGTGAAGATGTTAGTACAGTATAGTAATCTGAAAATCCATATCTGCACACTAATCCCTAACCTGAAAATGAAAAATTCAAAAGTGCCCCAGAGCCTAACATTTTGGGCTCCACAGAATGCCACAAGTGGAAAATTCCATTCTACGAAATTTGGTTTCATGGGCAGAATTATTTAAAAATATTATGTTACCTTCATACTGTGTGCATAAGGTGGACATGAAACATGAATGAATTTCAGGTTCAGACTGAGGCTCTGTATAGACATATACATTTGCAAACATTACAGTCAGCTATACTGGAAGCCGTAAGCACCTTCAGAAATTAACTCTCAGAAACACTTGTGGTTCCAAACATTTGGATTATGAATGTTCACCATGTAATCTCGGCCACTGAGTTCCTATGACTGGCGGAGAACTGTGTGACAAAGGGAGCCAGGAGTATCCAGGGAGGGATCACTTCCTGTCGTGGGCTTGAGGGAGCAAGTGGAGAACAGCAGCCCCACAGGGCCTGATCACAGGGACCAGTGGCTTGCTTCCTCCAGCAAGTGCCCTTGCCCAATAGAGAAACCTCCAGGCTCCTGGGTCCTGAGTTGGTTACAGCACGTTCCTGGGGTGCAGGCAGCTAGGAGGCAGCCATTGGGAGTGGCATGAGGACAAGTGCTGAGAGTTAGCAGAACATCCATGTGGGGTGCAGCGGGGCTCCTGCTGTGGGTGTGGGTCAGTAGCTCACCTTGAAATCCTCAGTTTCCAGCCTGCCCCTCTCTGCCAGGACAGCTGCGGGGGTTGGGATAGGATGTTCCGCACTGCAGATGGCGACCCATTCTTGGGCATGAAATCAGTTTAGTGGGTCGCAGCAGCATGCCTTACATAAGGAGCTGAACTGAATAGAAGGCAGTGAGGCGCATCACACGTAGTATAAGCGCAAGCATTGCCTCAAAGAGACCCGGTATGTGTTTGCATGTCACATTAGTTAAATTATTGCATGTGTGGTAGGCTGAGAAGTGACTCCGGAGCACATCACTCCCCAGTCCCTGCATCCTGGGTCGCGAGACTGAGCCCCACATGCTGTCCCAGCTGTTTTCCCAAGAGAGGGGCGGAAGGAACAGATAGACCCACAGGGAAAAACAGTGAGCTGGCGGTGGAGATAGAAGTCTGATGGCTTCCCCCCTAGAGCCTCTGAGAAATGCAGGACTGCCACACCTGCACCTTCCAGAGACCCTTCATGTGGCCTTGGTCCTCAGAACTATTGTGCTAAGCACCCAGTCTGCGGTGGTTTGTCCTGGAGGTGTCTGTTGACAGTGAGGTATCTGTTGACAGTGAATCATCATCGCTCTGTGAGGGTCTACGGCTGACTGGACAAGCTGCCCTGCAGGGCTCACTGAGCACTGTGCTCTTCCTCACCCTCCTCACATGCCTGCAGGAGCACCAGAGAGGAGGTGGAGACAGTGAGGCTTATTCAGGCCTGGAGTCAGATCGTCTCATGGTCCCTTCTGCCTGTGAGCCATGAGTCCAAACCAGCCACATGAATTTGTGTAGTCACCAGACAGGAAAACCCATGGCCCATGGTGAGGCCCTTGGGAAGGCTGTGGATGCACGAGGGGCCAGACCCACCCGCAGGTGTGTGCTCGTGTGCAGAGGAGGCCACTGTCTGCAGCACGCAGGGTCCTTGGGTGCGTGTTCATCTCTTCAGCACAGCAGCCCAGGAGGCACTACTGTAAGGCAGTTTATGCCTCCTTTCCAGGCTGCTTCGAGGGCACTGGCTGCCCAGGGCCTCACTTGCATTCCACCTCTCTGATGCAGCCTCCCTTGTTGCCATCCGCCCTGACGGTCCTTTGCTCCACAGGCTGTCTTTCCTCCGTGGCATGCCCTCCTGCTTTCAAGCTGCTCCTGCGCCTCCCGCCCACACATCCACACATCGCTGAAGTTGGCTTCTGTGGACCACATGCTCAAGGAGTTACCTTGGTCAGGCACCAGTCCCCTGCCATGTCACTTCCATTCACAAGCCTGGGCTCAAAGCCCAGGTCCTCTTGTTCACCAGAGCTGGCTCCACCCAGCTGCCTCTCTGTGGCAGCTTCCTCATTGGGAAGGTAGGGAGACCATTTTTGGCACTGGATGTGAGACTTTTGGCATGCTCAGTGGGCTTCACCGTCATGGTTTTGACCTTGAGCTGAGCACAGGGCTGCAGGACAAAGGGAGCTTCAGAATCCATGAATAGGGAAAAGCTGCTTCTGTGCAAAGAGTTGTGGAATTGTTTGCCATGGACACATAACTCATGCTCTTTTGTGGCTTCTCTGGCCCTGAGAAGTAATTCTCCATTGCATCCTGGGGGTTCCCATGGTCACGGTGGCTCACAGAGTCCCTGTGTGGATGTGGACCAAGGTGTCTGACAGTGTGGTCAATGGCAGTCAGAGCAGGCATCCAAGGCAGGGTCATCATTCCCCCACCCCAAGCACCAGCATCTGTTCCCTGATTCTTTCCTCAGAGCTGACTGGATAAAGCAACTTTGTGGGGTGCTGCTATAGGGTTAATTCCACTAACCCAGAGTTGCCTTGTGGACCAAAGGCTGAGAAATGGGTGTCTGAGAGAGTGGCCCCAAAGCCTCTTATTGTGACTGGATTTACAAAGTCATGAGCTTCAGCTACTCAGAATAATGAATGAAGCTCTCTGGCTGCCACTAGTAGGCAGTAAGGGTACCAGACCATTGTACTATTCCCAAGGATGACGGCTCCAAAGAACAGTTCCACCCAGATTCCCCAAGTATAGCAAAGAGAACAGTCCTCTTTTGTGCCAAGGGGCCCCCTGTAGGTTACCTGAGCTCCTGTTGTCTCAGTTTCCCCTATGGCACATTGGGGCCCTGTTAGATTTTAAAGTGCTTCTTTCAACTCATGTCTACTTGGAACCTCAGATTGTTCCCTCTTTTGGGTTTTTGTACATGAAGCTAAGGTAAAGATGTATATGAGGTGACAAAATAGGGTGGCCCCAAGTCCAGTAACTGGTGTCCATATAAGAAAGGGCACAGGCACACTGAAAAGACGGTCATGTGGAGACTGTAACAGAGGATGGAGTGATTAAGCTACAGGCCAAAAAACCCCATCTGGTCCCCTGGAGCTGAGGAAGGCAGCAAGGTCCCCTGAACCTCAGAGAGCTCCACTCTACCCACACCGACCTCAGAGACTGGCCCAGACTTAGAGAGGACTGGGGCCAATTGTGAGAAACCCTGTTGGTGGTGCTGTTGGGGGAGCTGGGGATGCTGGTACAGATTGGAACCTCCGTCACATGGGGCTCTGGAGGTTGTAGGTATGCTGGCCCTGATACCTGGGAGTCAGTCATGCTCCCCCCCTGCCAGAGCATTTTCAGAGGCTCTTTTCCGGACACTGAGAAACAGGTGCATCTTTGTACTGGCAGCATGGTGGGAGGCTATTTTGGTGTTTTGGGAAGGGCTTGGCCCTGCATTGCCTTGGGCTTAGGGGTAGTAGCTGCCATGTGACCCTCTGGCATGTCATCAGGAGATGTACCAGCCAACAGAGGCCCTCTGCTCGTCCAGCTGCTGTCAGAAGCTGCCACGGTGCTGGGCCCAGCCTTGAGAACTGCTGGTCCTTTGTGAGGAGACTGTCCTGTGAGGATGCACAGAGGAGGGACAGGTAAAGCCAAGAGTGGCCTTCACTGAGACATCCAGCAAGGAGAAGGACTCAACCTCTAGAAGTTGAAGTTGTGTGACCCACCGATGAGATCCGAGGGTCAGGCTTGGGAAGAGGCAGTGTTGTCTAGTTTGGAGTCTTGTGGTTGCAGTACCTATGGGTACCAAACATATGTAGGCTTTAGAGATTTTCACAGTGTGTGGAATGAGGAGGGGTCACCATCTTATGGATGAATAAACTGAGGCTCAGAGAAGGATACTATTGCTCAATGTCACAAGATGGAGGTTATCAGAGCCAGGACTGGGCCTTAGCACCTCTGGTCTATGGAGTTGCAGAGCCATGGCCTTTTTCTGGCTACATCTCTTCCTCAGTCCCTTGTTCCTCTCTCTCTCTCTTCGTGTCTTTCTCTCTCTCTCTCTCTCTCTCTCTCTTCGTGTGTGTATGTATAACTGTATGCATATGGCAATCAGAGAACACCTTTGGTGAGACCATCTCGTCTTCCAGGATTGCTGATCTATAATCATCTAAGTGATTCTCCCGTCTCCACCTCCCTTTATGCCCAAGGCACACTGGGATTATAGGCCCTTGCTCTACATTGTCCAGCTTTTGTGTAGGTTCTGGGCATCAGAGCTCAGACACTGCACTTGGGTGACAAACATGTCATCCACTGTGTCATCTCCCCAGCCCAGCCTGTCTTCTTCTTTTTTTCTTTTGAAGGCAGTGATTTTCAAGTGGCTTATTTTTTCTCCCCAGTGAACTTTTGGCAATGTCTGGAGACATTTGTGATAGTCCTAGCTGGAGAGGAGTGGCTGGTACCTGGAAGGAAGAAGTCAGGGCCACTGTTAGATATATACATTGGGACAGAGGGTCAAGATGGTTGAGGCTGGATTTATGTAGGTCTTAGGAGTGGCCAACTCTGGCCAGTCCCTGCCTCCACTTCATAATGCTCCCACCCTTTTGTGGGCATCAGATTTGGAGGTCTAGCTGCTACCTTATCTCTGGAAAGTGGGACCTGAGCTTCCCTTCCCTGGCATTCCTGTCCAGTCTGGGAGATTTCCAACCAACAGCAGGGACCCTCATCCTCATACTCTGGGTAAGCAAGCATAGCATACACTCACTATTTTTCCCCCAAAGGGAAAAGCAGTGGGGGCCCCATGGCAGTACAGACAGCCTAAGAGAGGCATGCTCATGGCAAACACCAGAGACCAGACAGCTGGCATGGGGGCAGGCACCTGGATCCTTATCCTGCTCTCTTCTGAAGACATTCATGGATTCCAGAGCTAGGATGTGTGAGACCACATTCATTTCCTAGATGGTATTTCCAAGCTAGCAGAGAATGGGCCTCAGGCCTGCTGGGCAGGGAGGCCTCTCACCCTGAGCTTTCTCCTCCATGGGATGATATCACACCTAGCTCGCCAGTAGCAAATAACAGGCAACAGTAACAGGATCACAGTGCAGGCATCCAGCCCAAGGCAGCCACAGACAAATGCACTGTTGCTGTCAGATCAAGAACCAGCGTCCTGGGCTGAGACACTGAGGAGCTGACGCCTGCTGTGATGGTAGTGGTGGGGCAGATGAGATTGTACTTGTGGAAAGTTACACAGAGAGAGTTAAAACATGAAACCTCTACATCAAAAGAAAAGCACTGTAGATATATAGTGTCAAAGATTGGGCAACAGCTTTTTAGAAATGACACAAAGAACACAAGCCACCAAAGAAAAACCATAGAAATTGGATTTCATCTGAGCTAAAATCATTTATGCTGCTAAGAATGCTGTGAAGAAAGTGATAATACAGTTTAGAGGATGGGACAGAGTCTGCCAGCCACAGATCTGATGAGACATTTATGGCCGGAGTATATAGACAACTTTGGAAGCTCACTCATAACAAGACAGTCATTCTGAAGTTTGGCAGAGGGCCTGAGCAGACACATCTCCAAGGAGGACATATGAACAGGCAGGAAGCATGAAGGTGCGTATATGTAGGCTAGGGTGGGTTGCCCACATCTTGAGCTACAGAGAAATGCATCTTAGCATGAGGTAGCACCTCACCTCTGCCAGGATGTTGGGAATTAAAGGTACTGTGTCCCCAGGGCTGAAAGCAAAGACACGAGGAAATTGGAACCCTGGTAAGAAGACAGCTGAAGGCTTCAAGCTTCAGAGATCGCCCTGTCTGTTTCCCCAGCACTGGGATTGCAGGCATGTGCTGCCACACCTGCCACATGCGTGGTGCTAGCAATCAGATACAAGTCCTCATGCTCGCATGGTAAGCATTTTGCCAACTGAGTTACATCTTCAGCCCTAGAATATTAATTTGACAGTTCCTCCAAATACCAGGGGCCAGGCATGGGCTTTGCCTTGTGAGGAAATAAATTATACTGTGTCATGCAGCTTGTCTTACTACAGTGTGTGGCATGTAAAATCACAGGTAGACTAGTGCCAATAGGTCAGGGGAGTTGAGGGACAGTAGGGCTTTTCATGTCCTTCAGCTTTTACTGATACTTTGTTTCTAACATTGAGTAATCACTAGATATTTTTGTCCCTGCACCCAGAAGCCCCACGTCTCTGGAGGCCAGGGTAGTTCCGGGCTGGGCTGCCACCCAGGCTGTCTCCAAATCTCCTGCTGGTTTGAACAGGATGAACAGGATTGGTCAGAGTGGTATAGTCGGCTGTGACAAGATGCGGGCATGCTGTGCCCATTCTTGGTCAGCATGTGGTCTGTGATCTGGGCCCTGCTGGCAAAAGCAAATTGCCCCAGAAGCCTGGGTGTCTTGGGCAGGGCCTGCCACATGTCCTGTGTATTAACTCAAATAGACAGGCTATGGCCCTGTCCTCCCACACAGATCGGCTTTCCTGGCTCCTAGCCAGCAGTTCCGATGCCCAGTTTTAATTAGCCACTCAGGAAATGCTTTCCCAATACCAGTCCTCCTTGGCCCCAGAGAGAACATTACAAGAGCCAGAAGGTTGAGGGAAGGGACCAGGAGGTCAGAGAACAAGGTCCGTCTAGCCCTCCATACACTATGTGGCCCTGCCAGGGTACTGAGACTTTCTGAGCCTTGTTTCCTTCAGACAGCCTGAGTGTGATGATGCCTCTGGAACACAAGTTGGTGACAAGAGAAATGATGTGCCTACCCTGTGTTCACATAACACCAGAACCTTGAAACCCAGGTGACATTACCTGTGCCCCAGTCAGCCTGTGTTGGTGCCATGTTTACTCCAGTACATTGATTAACTTCCAGACTGAGCTTCATGTAGCTCAGGCTGTCCCCAAACTCACAGTGTAGGCAGTAATGAACTGGGGCTCTTAATCCTCTTGCTGCCCCTTCCCGAGTATTGGGATTATAGGGGTGTGCCATCACGCTTGGTTTACTTGATGCTGGGAATTGAACTCAGGGCTTCATACATGCTAGCTCACTGAGCACTGTGCCAACTGAGCTCTATCCTCAGCCCTGTTCAGGTGCTTTCAGAGCCGTTGATTCACATCAGTGGCTAGCTAGCAGCCCTGCCTGGCAGCCTCAGCCTGTCATAACTGTGCAGGTAGGGACTCTAGCCTCCGAGTGCTTTATCTGCCCATGGCTCAGCAAAGGAGAATCTTTGTACAGAGAGCTCAACCCTTTTTTCTTTTTGCAATAAAGGCCTAGCAGTCAGAAGTGTGTGCTGTTGAGACATTTCATTCGAGCTGTAGCCAGCATATCTTCATATGTCCTTAGGGTAGGGTTGGCACCCAGAGACATCTTCAGCTGTGAGAACAGGGAGGAGGCACTTCCTGAAAAGCAGAGGAGCCCTTGCAGAGCCTTGGGATGGACTGTGCATTGTGGGCTCTTGCCTCTGGAGCTAAGGTCTGGTGTCTGCTGGCTAAGTACCTTCCTAGCCCTGTTCTGGCTACTCTCACAGATGGCCAGACGTGCTCTTCAGGCCAGGACTCCTTTCCATCCTGCAACATCCAGAGCCATTTGAACTTCATGAAGGAGCACAGATGTCTGGTCATACCTTGTGGTGCCTGCTGCACATGGCTGCAGGGGTGGGGAGGGCTGGGTGGGAAGGTGTGCTGAGGTCTGGCCAGGGTGCACAGGGCCATTGGCAAGCTCCACGCTGGGATGTGTTGGTCTCTCTCAGTCTTGAGAGCTGAGAGCAGGTTTGATCTGATCCTCATCAGTGCTCTGGTCTACTGCAACTGTGGGCCCAGGTGGAACGATCCAGTGTTGGGCCTGGCATTGACTGGAAAGGAGGGCTGATTACCCTAGACATGCTTCCTGTTTCCCATTAGATTAAGGAGCATCTGTGGGCATCTATTGTCACTGAAGCCCGAGGCATTGTGTCATGGGCACATATTCGGCAGGAGCCGCCTCAGGCCTACTGTGTGGTCCAGCTGCTGCTGGTGGTGGTGTGTGTAGGGGAGGGCAGCCTAGATGCCTGCCCTGCCCTGACCTTCTAGGTGCCACTGTAAGAGCAGGTACCCTCCATTGAAGTGCTGGCACATCCAGTGATGAAATGGCATCCTGCAGGGACAGGGGTGGCAGGTCATTGGGACCAGCTGCTTGAGGCTCAAAGAGTCTGGGTTTTGCCAGCAGCTAGAGCCAACGTCCTTTGGGAGCCACACCAGTTGGAGCATTTAGGGTTGGCTCTCAGTTCCTACCTCTGGAAAAGCCCTTTCCTCATCTTACCACAGGCTAGCTCAGGGCAATCACCCATATTATATCATTCCAAAGTGGTCTTCAGTGGGCAAGGCCACAAGAACATTTTGCAGAAAGCTAGAGATTCAGGGAAATTATCAGTGACCAGGCAGGTCATGGGCCCATGGTATTTGTTTTACATGGCTTATCACACAATGCCACAGACAGGGTGACTTAGCAACATCCATGTGCTATCCCCTGGTTCTCGAGGAGTCAGAGGTCCAGTTGTGGGCCAGTGAGGAGTCTGTTGTGGGTGGAGTTTCTTTGAGAGAACCTGCTGGCAGTGCTGTCTTGTGGGAGCTGCAGTAGGTGCGGGGTCTTGGATGTCAGGGGCACTGTGAGAACTCTGGCCTGATGTCCTCATGGGGCCTAGCTGTACTTGACTGAGGGGTTCAGGGCTCAGGAGCAATTGCAACTCTGCCCTTTGGTCTGAGCAAAACAGGGAAGATAGCTACCCTGCTGTGAATTCCAACTTCCAACCCCCCAACCCTGTGTGTGCAGAGACACAATACAGGATCTCTTGCTTCTTCAAATGAACTCCATATTCATGTGCCATAATGTGATACAGGAAATTTGGGTTCCTTGTATGCCATTGCACCAATAATTTGGGATGTTCCTAGATCCTTGTTCTATGAATTCGAAGAAAGAAATCCATGGATCAGAGGATAAGCTTCAGAAAGATTTTATTACAGGTTAAAGTTTTAGGAGGACGAAGAGAAGGGGTCTAAGCCTAGAATGTAAGAGAAGGAAGTAAGGTGAGCTCTCACCCAGGGAGGCAAGAGGGGTTTTGAGAAGCCCACCTGAAGACTCAGGTCTGGGTTTTTCATGGGGAGTGGCTACATGAGAATGACCAGGTTCATAGGTCATGGACAAAGACCAAATTTTACAGCTTTGCTAGTAATCTTAGGTAAAGATCAGAGTTTCTGTCCTCTATGACAGAAATCTAGAAATCTTAATCATGAAATCTTTCCTGGACGGTAGAACATCAAAGTTTCTACATACATAGTGACATTTCCTGCTTTTAGTCAAGGAATAATGAACCGTTCACTTTTGGGGTTCTGTTACCCTGACTGCCTTAGCCAATTTGTCTCCTGTCTAATGTATCTGGCTTTATATGGGTACTGAGGAATTGAACCCTGGGCCATCAGGCTTTGTAAGTGAGTGCCTTTAACTGCTAGGCCATCTTCCCAGATCCAAAACCCCCTTTTCAATGAAGCCACATCCACTACATGGGTTGGAACGATAGCCCAGGAGTCCCTGGGGATTTGTCACACACAAGAGATCCTGCACTCTTGACATTCCCGTCCACCCCTTGCATCTACACACAATGGGAACCCCGCAGAGTAAGTAGTCCTTCCATAGCCCATCATAGGTGCAAGATGCTTTCAGGACCCTTACAGAATCCCCATGGCTGTGGGCACTGATGAGATCATTTGTTCCCGGACAGGACACAGGTGTGATAAAGGTAGAAAGGTGTGGTGAAGAGGGCCAGCAGCAAGAATGGAGTTTCCTAGTCATGAGACACACTTCTATCCTGCACAGGGTAGGGAATGTCCTATAAATGAGGAGCCTAGTTTAGCCATGTGGTCTCCTGGCACACAGATGTCATCATGGGGGCATTCTGGTGTCTATGGCTCTGGAATGAACTATCCTGAGCCCAGTAGCATAAGGCATTCTGAGTGTCAGTGGTGGGCATGCCTTGTCTCCTGCACACTGTCTGTGGCCTGGGTGACTTGGGAGCTGGAGCTGGTATGTTCTGGAGGTACCCTTTCTCATGTGTCTGGTGGCCAGTGTACCCGTGAGCTGGGACTCAGTTGACTTCCAGCCAGACAGTTTCACATGGTCTCTGAGTGGTCATTATTGAGTGTCAAGTGTGTGCATCTTCAAAGCTGGGCCTCTGCACATCCTGAGGCAGCAGGACAGAGGCTGTGGCATATTGTGACCTGGCTGTGGAGTTACCTGTTGCTCCTCTCATGTTCTTTTGGTGTCTCTGGGCTCGAGACCAGGACTTGGAGACCCCACAACTTACAGAGAGAAGGGCTAGTCATATTATAAGTTCATTGGAAGCTGTCTGTCCATGCAACAATAATGGTGTACTGTTCAGGCAGCCTCACACAGGAATCTGGGTGAAGCAAGAACAGATGTCTAGAAGGGCCCAGGCCAGTGGGAGAGCCAGAAGTATGTGGGCCAGACCAGGATGCTATATGCTATGGACGGGTGCACATGCATGCCTTGTAGCACACTGTGTGTGACCCTTGTGACTTGTCCCCTTCATGGAGTATCTGCTAGGAACCAGGTGAGTCAGGCAGGCAAGGAGCCCCTAGACTTCAGAGCCAATCAACTTCAAAGGACATTCGAAGTCTTGAGTGAGCGCCAAAGAGGCCAGGCTCTGTCACCCATCAGCATGTACTGCTGGATTAATGCAAGGTGCTGAGACCCAGGGGTGGGTCAGGGCCCCAGAAGGCCCAGAGGGATTAAGAGGGGCAGGTTGGAATTGTGGGGTATCTCTCCCTTAAGGTCCTTGGACTAACATCTGTGCTCAAGCCCCATGTCCATTCTCTGGACTTCAGGACGGAGCCTAGCTGCCTGTCATCCTCAGAAAGCCATAGTCTGGGCAGGACAGGTGTCCAGGAGGGAGAAATAGAGTCTGCTAGGCTGTGGGGCTGGGAAGAAGCCAGCCACATCTCAATGTGGGAACAGCCTCAGCAGAGGCAGTATTCCAGGGCTGTGCAGGTCTGCTCCAGCTCAGGTGGCCATTGATGTGGATGTGGTAGGATCCAAGGAGCCACATACCTGTGCCTTGGTCAGTGTTGCTGGTGCCATGAACTCATCCATGTCTGTACCCATTTTGGCACTGGTGTGTGGCAGCCATGTGGGGGCAGAGCCTGTATCTGCCTCTCCACGTGGCCCCACATCAGGTAGGGAGTAGGTCTCCTTGCATCCTGGTTGAATAAGGAACTGAAGGGAGGCTGGGGGAAGTCTAGGCTTGCAGATCTGGCTCTGTGGGCCTCTTAGGCTGTGACTGCCTTGAGAGAGGGGGCCATCCAAAGAGCTGTTTCCTGCCTGTGGTTATTTATAATAAGTAATCCTTCCTTAGTTAGGCTAGGAAGGCAGCTATGCATCCCATGTGATTTCCCAACAAGCAGCATGGGGACAGAAGAAAAGGCCAGGACCCAGGAACTCCACCTGCAGTGCGATGAGGGAGGTCCAGGGGACATTCTGAGGTACAGTTAGAGGACAGTTTGGTGACAAGGCTCAGGGACAAGTGCCTTTAGACCCATTCATTCCACTGTGAGAAAATAGGCCTGATGGAAAACACCTGCTAAGTCCAGCCAGGCCCATAAAGGCAGAGTACCTACTGTCTCCCAGCAGGCCTGGCCAACTACTGGGGACAGGGACAGAGCCCAGTACCAGCTGTGGTCTTCCCAGCTTTAGGGAGGCAAACTTCTCAGAACTGACTATGACCCAGAGGGGCTTCCAGACAGGGGACACAGGCAAGCCAGTGGAGGACAGCCGCTCATATCGCCATGCAGGGCTTGAGACCAACATGGTGAAACTTGCTTCTCTTGCCCCAGAGCCTCCCCCCGCCCCAGCCTTAGCTTCCACCTCATGTCACCTCCTCTAGGAAGCCCTCCCTGCCTGCTTCCAGTTTATGGTTGTCTGCCCTCAGCCCACAGCTTCCTTTGTGCCCATTGTCTTGGTTAGAAAAAGATGGGAGAACAAAAGCTGGACCTGGACATCACACCACACACTGTGGTTGAACTGGAGCTGTGTTTGTGTTTGTGTGCTTGGTCACAGAAAACTTATTATTAAAACATACTTGGAAATCCCAGGAACCTCAAATATGTCATTTACATAATGCACATAGTAGCTGGGGTTTTCTAATCCTCTGCTGGGATGAAACTGTCCCTATTGTGACTCTGAGACTCGATATCCTGTTAGGTTTGCTTCCAAATCCCACCTCAGAGAACAGGAGACATGACAATTGTGGGCTGTGGGTCTGTGGCAAAACCAGAGTTTCTGTTCCAAGGACCATATATACTCAGAACAAGATGGAACTAAGTATGGAAGTCCAGACAATGGGCAGGAATAAACAGGTAAAAATTCCCACAGATTACAGAATGATAAGTTCTCTGCTATCTGCATGTTGAGATAGGAATTTGGTTCTGCCTACACCCCCTTCCATCTGGTATGTCTCCTCATATCACCTGTCTCTGTGGTGCCCAGCTGACACACCTGTTTCCATCTGTGATTTTCAGTACAGCAGAGGTCTGAAAATGAGACCCTGCTGAACCCTTCTCCAGCTGTGGCCATGCCAGAGACTGGCTGTTGCAGTCAGGTTCATATTGCTGGTAGAAATCACCCAACCAGCTTCTTGGAAAAAGGTTTATTTTGGCTTATAGGCTTGAGGGGAAGTTCCACAATGGCAAGGGAAAATGATGTAATGAGCAGAGGGTGGACATCACCCCCTGGCCAACATAAGGTGGACAATAGCAACAGAATGTGCCGAACACTGGCATAGGGAAACTGGCTTTAATACCCATAAGCCCGCCCCCAACAATACACTCCCTCCAGGAGGCATTAATTCCCAAATCTCCATCAGCTGGGAACCTAGCATTCAGAACACCTAAGTGTATGGGGGACACCTGAATCAACCACATTGGCCATTCCTGTGTCTTACTCACTATATCCTGCTAGGGCCTAGGGCAATTCAGTACACAGAGTAGGGTTGTATTGTCAGCCAAGTGAATGAGTGAGTGAATTAATGAGTGAATAAAGGAGTGAATGAAACAGCAAACACTAATAGTACCCTTAAGGTCAAAGTAGTTGGAGGGGGAGTACTGCCTTGTTAGTTCTGACTTCTGGAACAAGGTCACAGTGCCTTGCAGAGTGACTTAAGTCATCTTGAGGAATAAGTGATGATGCTAGGGCCATGGGCTCCTGCCCTGGCCAGGACCATGTGGAAGAGGAAGAACCCAAAGAAGATAGCACTCACCTGCATGACACATGGTATCTTAGTGACTATGGGTTTGACGACTTGGGACGTCTGCTTGGGCAATGGACATGGTGATGGACTAGCATTTCTATTAACAGAGTGGGAATGGCTGCCTGCTGAAGACTGAGCTCAGAAAGGCACAGAGGCAGGAGTGTGGTGTGGATAAAATGTTGGGGAATGGCCTTTCTCCAGCTACAGGGCAGAGGACATAGAGGCCTGAATGCCGGACAACCAGAACCAGGAAGCCCACACCAGCCATGCTATAAGAGGGGCTACAGAGAAGAGCCAGCCTCAAAGTCCATGCCAACTGTGACCTTTATGAGGCCCAGCACTAGGTCAATCTCAGGAGTGGGCACAGTAGGTGAGGCGCTAGTCTACGCTGACCCAAGCCGAGGAGACCTGCGAGGTCACTGATGGGCCATTGCAGCCATGGAACCTAGCCAAGGACCTGGAAGCAGCACCTTCCTCACCTGCAACCTGTCCCATGTCTGCTTCCTGTGTTGGACTGGTCACCTGTGGCACTTTTGTCACCTTGTTAGGTCCATCTTGGAGTTTTGGAAAGAGTTCCTATTTTTCAGATGGGGAAATCAAGGCTGAGAGGTCTTAGATTGACCCAAGGTGGCCCAGCCACTGAGTAGCACCCCTGGGATTAACTTGTCTCTGTCCTTTCTAGTATCCCACCTGCCACCCACCATGGTAGACTCAAGCTTAAGGGCACAGTGAGAACCCTGCCTGATGAAGCTAGTATTCTGGCAACAGTGTTTCACCAGAAACTCAGGGGCTGCCAACAAGGTCCAGTAGATCAATAAAGTTTTATTGGCTCACAGTCATGTCCACTTGTTGACAGCCTATCTGTGGCTTCTTTTCAGACACAGCAGCAGTTGAGCTGTTTTGACAGTGACTGAAGAGCTTGAAGAGCCTAGAACATTTACTCTGGCCTTTTAAGAAAATCTGTGTGGGCCCCACTATAGGTTTCACAGCCTTGAGATCTGTGGGTGATGATTTTTTTCTCCTTTTGTGTGTAGACCTTCTCCCACCTAGCCCATCATGGCCCTGACCTCTGAACCAGAAGGTAGAAATAGCTGGGTCCTCAGATACTGCCACCTGTCAGGGTCTTCCTCTACTTTGGTGGGCATTGCAGATATGCCCACTGAGCTCTCCAGAGTCACACAGCCACCTCTGCATGGGGCTCTCATCCTGGCTTCTTCAGGCTCAGAGGCTGGCGTCAAGTAGGAGTCCAGCTGGGGCAACAGGAACGGGTTATGGTGAGGTTCTGTGGCCACTGTCATGCACTTAGAGCTACAGCTGACAATCTCTATGATCATTCTCTTTACTTCTGTGAGGCTCCCCAGGGCCCCAGATTCATTGACACAGAGCTCAAGTATCACAGCCCAGTGTGACTGATCTCTACCACTTGAGTTGACATTTCTGTAATTATCACTGTGAGAGACTTGTTAACCACCTATTAGGGCTGATCTGTAAACTACAGAGAAGGGAACCTGTAGGCCCTGATTAAGTCTCAGGGGGCATGGCTGATCCCTTTCCTGCATTCCTAAACAGACTGTTCTTATGAGAGTTTTTGGTTTATAGAAAGGATGGAATTCCCACCCAGCTTCCCTCTATGATAGGTAATGTCTTGTTGTGCTTGTGTTAGGACTGACAAGCCAGCATTAGTACATGCTGTTAACTAAAGCCTGTGGGCCTATCAGATTCCATGCAAGTGTGGCTCTATGGTTTTGGACATGCATCCACCATTCCAGTGTCACAGAGGTTTTCACTGTCCCCAAATCCTCCATGCACTTCATGTTCAACCCCACACACCCTAGGCAAACACACACTCTATCTCTTTTTCTCTTTTTCCATTTTTTGAGGTAGGGTCTTGCTCTAGCCCAGACTGACCTGGAATTCACTATGTAGTCTCATGCTGGCCTTGAACTGACAATGATCCTCCTACCTCTGCCTCCCAAGTGCTGGGATTAAAGGCATGCGCCACCACGCCTGGCCACTCACCTTTTAATTGTGGTTATCCGTCACCTTTTCCAGAATGCAGAAGTGGGAAACACGACGTGCAGCCTTTCCAGATTGGTGGTTTTTGCTTAATGGCACGTGCTGAAGCCCCTCCCATGCTACTGCAGGGCTGGCAGCTCAGCTCTCCCCTTCCACACCTGGGAACCCCACAGCCTCGACCTGGGCCTGAGTGGGCTTATTCAGCTGCTCTTGGCCTCTTGCTTCTTACCTGTGAGGTGGGCACCACACTGGCCCTGGTACTGATAAAGATTCTGACCTGGTTCAAATGGAGAGGCACTGAAAGGATTTTTAGGTGGGATTCCTTTAATACTGGATGCTCTGTGATGGGCAATTCTCAAGATAGTCAAAGGCAGAAGTTCTCAGAATAAAAGAAATGTGTTACTTTTATAATCTTTTAAAAGGGGATGGGTCTCTAACTGGAGACAAGGCCTTGCTACAAAGTAGATATGACTTGGATGACTAGTGTCAGGGGCTCCGAGAAGGTATCGGACAGGTGACAGTCATAAATCAGACTATTATCTGGTCCTGCTGCCCTACCCAGGTTGCCAGCGTTTCTCTCTCTGTGCCTGGGGTCAGAAGGAAATTGCAGTGTGTGTGTGGTGGGGGCGGTAATTTGTCTTCACAGGATTAACACCTGTCCTCCTAAAGGAACAGTGTCTATGACCTAATAGGTATTACCAGAGCTGAATAAACACCCTTCAGCCAGGGCTAAAGCACACACAGTAGGTCTGGGGGGAAGGAGGACATGGGGCTCTACTTCTGCATTTCCTGGTGGCCTGCTGTTCACTGAGCCTAGCCTGGGGCCAGGAAGGGATCAGTGACTGTACCAACCTGAACTGCCCAGTGTAGAAGACAGGAGACACCTATCTCAGAGGCGCCTGGGCCCTTGGCAGCTTTATTGAAACTAATTTATTATTTGGAAAGACTGCTTTTTATCAGTGTTTGTGCACTCCCTGGCTGCCAAGCTATCTTTGACCTTCAAAAACATCTTGTTCAGCCTTGCTTCAGGCTCTCTGTCTTTTGAGTGGGTTTTATCACTGGATAAGCTATACCCAGCCCCTGCATCCTTGGGCACCCTCTCCCCTGTATTCAGCCCTACCTACACCCCTGTACAGGATGCCTCAGGTAACATGGGACAGTTGGGGACTTACTTCACACTAGGACATAGGGCCCATCTGCACAACTGGCCTGGCCAGAGCAGTCCTGACCTGTTGTGGAGTCCCATGGAGGAGACTCTGGGCTTTGTCCCACTCTGACCCAATCCTTAAGTCCTCTCGCTCCCACTGGCACTAGAAGAGTACTGTCACCAAGGTGCGAGTGGCTCACCAGTAGCTGTCTGCTGCCATGAAGGACAGTCCCTTCTGGGACACACTGTTACGGATGTCACCAATGATAGGCTAGAGGTGAGGGCAAGGAAGAGGAAGCAAGCAAGTTGGCAGGTTTGCCATAGCCTGGCCTCTCTGTAGGAACACTTGACCTTGTTATTCAGCCCCACAGCAGGTGTTAGGAATACATCCCTTCAGGAGGCAAAAAGTTCACCCTCAAATTTCCAACACTTCCTCAGTTTGTAGGCCTCCGTCCCGATGCTAAGCAGTGCCAGGCCTCATGGCCCAGGTCTGCCTCCAGCCACTAGAGGGCAGCATCACTGCCAGACATACAAAAAGACCCTGGAGGCTCCAGGCTGCTCCTGTGGGCAGGATGGGTCTTCCAGCAAATCCACTCTTATTTATTTATTTTCCATGTGTGCATGGGCACATGTATGTGTGCAGGTATATGCACATGTGTACATATGCGCATGCCTGTAGAGGGTCACAGATTGACATTAGGTGTCTTCCTCAATTGCTGTCCAATTTTTTGAGACAGGTTCGCTGAACTAGTGGCTGGTCAGCCCCGGGGATCCTCCTGCTCTGTCTCTCCTAGGGCTGGGCTGACAGGAGTGTGCCTCCATGCTCAGCTTTCACTTAGGTGCTGGGGATTGTACAAGCTCAGGTCCTTATGCTTATGTGGCAGACACATTACCAACCGAGCCGTCTCTTTAGCCCCAAATATACTCTTAAAAGAACTCTTTCCACAAGCCAAATGCACCTGGAAACTAATGCTGTCAGGCCATGTTTTGTTGTCATTGTTGTACTGATCAGGACAGAACCTGGGGCCTTGTAAACATTGGCCAAGCACTCTTGCCCTGAGCTACACCCTCATGTGTTCCTGAAGACTGCAGCAGTTGTTATTTATGAAGCACTTGGTGTTTGTTGGACTGGTTGCTAGGCGAACCCTCTTTCTCTTGATCCTAGTTTTCCTCAGGACCTGATGCTATGAGCGGAGGGTGGGTGGATGGATAGGACAGATGGAAGGACACATTAAAAGCAAGGATCATGGGACTCTCTTAAGGTAGAACTGAGGGTCTTCCCTGGGTCGGCTAATCCTGTAGCCCATGGAGCCACTGAATCTGGAACTGGTGTTTCCCTCACTCTGGCCCTGAGCCAGATTTCCAATTGTATAATCCCTGCCTTGTCTGTCCACAAGGAGATGCAGCCCATTGTCCTTTGTGCTACTAACTGGAAGAGCTACCCTATCCCGGCATTTCTGAGCTCAGGCAGGACCTGGATGACTCATGAGGCTGTCACTTACTGGAGCCCTGGTAGGCCAACTATGCACAGCTGCAAGGAGCTGCGTCTGCCATTACCACCCAGAGCTGCAGGGCCTAGCTGCACTGTCTCAGCATCTCCCTGAGCCCTGGCTTTCTGTGCTTCTCACCAGCTTTCAGAAGTTGTAGATGATGTGTTTCTGCCCTGATTCATAGGGAAGGCAGAGAGCACGCTGTAACTCTCACCTTGATGTGGGACATGTTAAGGTGCTTCCCTGGGCTGCAGCTGAGGCCTTTAGCGGCTCTGGCTGGACTTGGCCCCATCCAGTTTTCTGTTTAGCTTCCTAAACTTTTTTTTTTTTTTTTTTTTTTTTTGTTTTTTGGAGGTAGGGTCTCACTGTAGCCCAGGCTGATCTGGAATTCATTAAGGAGTCTCAGAGTAGCCTTGAACTCACGGTGATCCTCCTACCTCTGCCTCCCGAGTGCTGGGATTAAAGGCGTGTGGCACCATGCCCAGCTTTAGCTTCCTAAACTCTTGACACAGGGGCAGGAATGGACCCGGAGCTTCCAGGTGTCCAGGCTGTGCTGAGGTCTTACCTCTTGTCCTGCACCCTTTGCAAGCTGGAACCCTACCTTGTTCCCGGGCAGCTGATACCACTACCCAAAGGCCTGAGTTCTCCAGAATCCCTGTCCTCAGAAGGCCTTCTGTCCCCAGAATGGCTGGGTTCCTCCTCCTTGCTGCTCATCTACCTCATTGGAGGACAGGATCTGCATAGGAGGCCTGTGGCTTGCCAGCCCTGGCTAGATGGGCACCACCAGAGGGAGTGCTGGAGCATGGGGGCAGGCTGGATGCCAGGTGAGATGTCTTCCTGTGTGTGGTTTTTATCTGGGGACTAGGAAACTCCCAGACCCCAGACCCAGGAGCTCAGTCAGTACAGTATGTATGCAGATGTATGAATCAGGTCAAAACATTGCATGAGGGCACCAAGCCTGACCTCCCTTGGCCCATCTGGGCTCAGCTACAGTCAGGTTGGCAGCTGCCATGTGCCTTCGTGCAGGCTCCCACCTTGTCATAGACCTCTGTGCCTGTGATCCTCCACACAGCCACAGGGGCAACAGAACTTGCTCAGTCCAGGCCACAACCCAAGTTGGGCAGGGAGCTCTGTCTTTGGTGTGACCATCACACAGGCTACAAGAGATGAGGGACCAAGCCCCGGGTTTCCTTCCCTCCCTGGGAGTCACTTCTATGTGATTACTTGGGGCCCATCACCCCTAGCAGTTACTGGCTCAGTGGTACTTTGGTTTGTGTCCTTCCTACCCATCCTCTCACTCCTCACTGCCATGCCACCCGAAAGTCCCCTTCCCCAGGTATGCTGTCTGCTCTCCAACCTTGCCTCAAACTTTGCTTCAAGGGAGCCTGGCCAAGACAGGGCGTTGGCACTCAAAGGTTATGGTAATAGAGATACTGGCCATAGCAGATGGCAAAGGCTGCTTCTCCATGCTCTAGTGGGCTGTCGCCGGGGCTGCAACTGGCAGAGCAGCATAGGCCACGGAGGAGGAGCGAGAAAGCATCCTGAGGAGGGGCAGGCTGAGGTGGGCCTGATGGAGGCCATTGGCGTGCACAAGTTGAGGTGCTACTTTGAAGCAGATGTCCTAGAGACAGGTTAGGGACATATTTGGCTTCCCTGTTGGTCCTGTTGGGCGGGGGGAGGTAAAGGCAACATTAGAGCAGCTGTGGGTAAGCAGTCTCAACCTGGCCATGTCAGAGCCATCCTTACAGGTCTGTGGTTTAGCCCTTAGGCTGCCCCTGGAGATGGTGTCTGCTCTTCTGCATTGCTGACTGTGGCAGGCTGGCCTTCTAGCTAGGTGTTGGGCAGGGCTGGGTTTCCAGCAGGCACTTGCAGGCTATGATTCCCAGTCCTGATTTATGCATGGCCTGGCCATGTCAGTTCATGTGCCTCTCAGCACCATTGTTCTGATTATAGTAGAATGTAATTGGTTGGTGTACTTGGAGCCAGGTCTCCCTAGACCACCTGAAAATGTCCTGTGATGTCAAGGACCTGGAGTGACTGGGATACACTGGACAGCTAGCAGCTTCTCCCTGCTGGAGAAGTAGTTCACTCTGTCATGCCTGCAAAAGTCTTACTTGGCACATCAGGGAACTCACTGGATTCTAGAGGTCAGAATGTGGGATCTTAGGGTCATTATTCTTCCCTCAGTGGTTTCTAGTCCTGGAACCCCTTCCCTGACCCTGGGCTCTGTGCCCAGGGACCCTCAGTTGTAGGCCCATTTATTTCCCTTACAGAGGCGTTGGTTTGCTACCATCCCCTGCACACAAAGTGCTCTTGTCTAGGCTTTAGCAGCCCCCATCTTCAGCCACAGACCCTTCTGGCCCTTGCATGACTGTTCTATGTTGATAGCTCTATATCTCTTCAGCTGACCAACTCTTCCCTCCTCAAAACTCAAGTATCTCTCTGGGAGAGCCTCCTAGACACCAAGTCACCTTGGCGACACTGTTATAGGGTTATCAAGGGGCAGGCCCAAGGTTTTCTTGCCGTGGCTCCCAGATTCTTGCATGCTGGCTTCTACAGGGGCCGTAGGAGGCCATGGGAAAGGTGCATTCTACCACACCCTGTGGCCATTCTGACCCTTGAACTCATAGTTTCCAGCACTTTCTTAAGTAGCTCATACTGTGGCTAAATCTTAAGTGGACAGCAAAATATTAAGGTCAGTGTCCCAGGATTCAGAACAAATGTGAAGCCAGTCCATATTGGCTTGCTTTCTCTGTGCCAAGCAACCCTCACTTTAACGCAGCTCCTTTCTTCCCACAGTGTCACAGCCTCAGACCACTCAGAGCCCCCTGGAGAAGCCGCCCAGCACTGCGATCCTGTGTAACACATGTGGAAATGTGTGCAAGGGGGAAGTACTGCGTGTGCAGAACAAATACTTCCACATCAAGTGCTTTGTCTGCAAAGGTGAGTGAGTGTGGCTTGTTCCTTGAGCTTGGCCACAACATGGCCTCTGAACAGAGCTTCCAGCCACCTTTCTTAACCCTACAGGCTGGCTGGTATCATAGAAACCAATCCCAGGGTCACCAGGGAAGTGGCCTTTGAAAAAAATCAACAGTGAGCTAGGTGAGGTTGTTACTGAAGTTGTTGGGGTTGGAGTCTGGGTGCTGACAGCCCTCACAAGCTAGGCTCCTCCACCATCCTCACCAAACCAGGTTAAAGAGACAAGTAATGGTGAAAAGCTGAGAAAGGAGATGTACTCAATATGACCATGTTGGGAAGGAAAAAAGAGGTCCAAGTCCCCAAGTCCTCTGGGGTTCTGACATGAGATTTCAGTTTAAATAGAGAACAAGAGGTATATATAACTCAGCAGTCCTGGTCAACATGTGGTCCTGCCCATCACTGATTCATCAATGTCTCCACTTCTGACTCATACAAGGTGATAAGTTGTCAGAACTGTGTGAAATCTTTTTCCAGGAGACAAGTTCCTTCTCTAACTAGCACCAGGGCTTCAACTTTTTCCTTCTCCCAGCATGAGATTCCTGGGAAAGTTTCAATTTGGGGTTCCATAGTCTTAGTAGTCTAATAGCCAATGGGAAGGACATCTGTGTCTCTAGAGAATCTCATTCCTGTGAGGACAGGGTCTCCATGGACTAGAAACTGGGCCCCACCTGTGGTAACATGGAGTTACTTACTGTTCCAGAGGAAAGTCATTAATTTTCATAGTAAAATTAAATAATACCAAGAAGTTGGGGAAAAATTAAGACAGAGGCACCATATGTAAGACAGGGAGAGAGTTAGCCAAGGTGGCTGGGCTTTGGGGCCTCCTCCTGCATTTTATTCGGAGTGGAGACAAAACCCACCTCCACCCAACTTCCCCGAAGTATGTGAAATATAACAATTGGGGCTGGAGAGATGGCTCAGTGGTTAAAGCGCTTGCCTGCAAAGTCTAATGACTGGGTTCAATTCCCCACCACCCATGTAAAGTCAGATGCACAAAGTGGTGCATGCATTGTGAGTTTGCAGTGGCTAGAGGCCCTTGTATACCCATTCTCTCTCTCTCCTTACAAATAAATAAATAGAATATTAAAAAATATAACAGGGCTGGAGAGATTGCTTAGTGGTTAAGGCGCTTGCCTGTGACACCTAAGGACCCAGGTTCAACTCTCCAGGTTGCACGTAAGCCAGATGCACAAAGTGATGCAAGCGTGCAAGGATGCATATGCACACAAGGTCGTGTATGTGTCTGGAGCTGGACTGTAGTGGCTGGAGGCCCTGGTGAGCCAATTCTCTCTTTCTCTTTCTCTCACTATTTCACATAAAAAAGGTCAGTCTATTGGGTTTGCCTCAAAAAAAAAAAAAAGAATAAACAAAATAACATTCAGAACTGGATATGGTGGTACATGCCTTTAGTCAGAGGCTGAGGTAGGAGGATTACCATGAGTTACAAGCCAGCCTGGGGCTACAGAGTAAGTTCCAGGTCAGCCTGGGCTAGCATGAGACCCTGCCTTTAAATAAGCAAATAAAATTCAGGGGTGTGCTAGGCAAATCACACCAAGTGGACATGTGACAATCTTGGAAGGATAGTGTGTTTGAGCCACAGATGTCTCTGTAGCACGTGGCATTGTCCTCTAGGTTCTCTTTAGTGTCCACCTGGGCAATTTGGAAATTCACACTGCCTTCATCCTTGATGAATGGTGGGGATAGTGAAGGTTTGTTGTTTGGGAGACAGATTTGGGAAGACTGACACAAACATGTCATGGGATATTTATCAGGAGCTGCCTATCCCCTGTGCAGTAGCCACAAGTTAGATTCATCCATTCTGCCAGATGGCCATTCTAGGTGGCCCTGCTGTAGCCAGGCCTGTTGAAGGTACAGGAAAGTGCTAAGGTTGGAGGAGGTGCACACCTAGCTTGGATGATTCAGTCTGGTGAGGGAGAAAAGTGCCCTAGGTAATTATAGTATGCAACACAATTTGAGAAGTTGACTTTTTACACCAGTGTCAATACAAAGCCACAGCTCTCAACTCAAAGGCAATAAACAATAGTTTATTCTGGAGCCAAATGCATGACTAGGACCTGGGAATACAGAGACAGGTTAACCCAAGTTCCATGTTCCAACATATTCATTTCATGAAAGTTTTATAGTTACAGACCAAAAAGAAATCATAAACCATGATCCCTTTCAAATACACTGGAGGAAATATCAGGTAGGGGGGTTACAGCAAAGTTGGGGAAGCTCTGCTGTAGGTCTCAGAGGCTGTCTGCTGATAGTCTTATTAGTTTTTTTTTGTTTTATTTTGTTTTTCCGAGGTAAGGTCTCACTCTAGTCCAGGCTGACCTGGAACTCACCCTGTAGTCTCAGGGTGGCCTTGAGCTCATGGCAATCCTCCTACCTCTGCCTCCCATGTGCTGGGATTAAAGGCATGTGCCACAACACCTGGCTCTTATTAGTTTTTGATTGGTGGATGCATTCCAAAAAGGGTAGTCACGGGATGTGAGGTCACATGCAGAGGTAGGCAATAGATGCCTGTTAAGGGGACTAAGAGCCTAACATACTCTGGCTCTGGACCGACAACATTCCAGCTCTACAACCACTGAAGTTGTGATCAGTCAGCCTTGTAGGATGTTCAATAGCTACCGACACCTCCTGTCAGGTCCCAAAACTTCCATTTTCAGTGGAAACCAAGTCCTGGGCACATGGAATCCATGCAGGATGTAGACATTCCAGAAAGAACTCCACAGAGAAGGTAATGTTGGATGTTACCAGATGACATCCACCAGGCAGGAGCAAGGCTGTTCTAGATGGAAAGGGATGGTCCCAGGCCAGCTGTGCCAAGTGACCTGGGACTATATTTCTGAGTGTGGAGGAAGAGGCCTGTACATGCTGGGAGCTTGCTAGGGTCTTGATTCCAAGCCCTTTGGTGATCCCCGGACCTATGGAGAGCCTCAACTTCCTGGGACAGGGGTACATAGGAAGGTTTCACATTAGTCCTGACTACCCTCTAGGGAGCTCCATTCTATCTACTCAAGTACCCTTTTTCAAGTCACCTCATTTGTAAGAAAAACCTGCAAACCATAGCCCTGATTCTGCTGCGACAGGAAGTAGCACCCAGTATGTCTCTGGTGCCACTACCCAGGAAGGTCAGCAGTGAGTTAGGGATGAGGAGCCCATCCAGCTCTCACTCCACCCTGGGACCCTGTACCCCACTCTCCAGCTGGGGCTGACCCCAGAACCTCCCCTCAGAGTTCTCCACCAGGGAGCATGTACAGCTGTCAAGGACATCACTGAGGTTCACTTGATACCCGGAGGGCTACTAAGAATAGGGGACCGAAGACATCCCAGCCACCTCAGCCCCAAAATGTCCTCTCCATAGCACCCAACCTGCCCAGGCACCTCATTACTATTCCCTGGCAAAAGCAGCCAGAGTCCCAGCATTAATACTGGACCCCCCCCCCCCAGGATGGACAAGGGTAACATGGACACTGCTCCCAGCACACCTGGTAGGGCCTGCCTCCCAAACCCCAATGGACCTGGTGTGAGTTGGGATGAGTTGGCATGAGTTGGGCCACTTAGTACCCAACTGCTGCCCTCAGGGCATTGTGTCTACAACCTCAGACCCCAGGAGAAGGGTTGCAACAGCTCCAGTGGCTCCCTAAGGAGAAGAGACAGCCAATGTCTGGGCTATTTCATTCCAGCCTGCCTGCTGCCCTCACCCAGGCATCTTCCAAATGCTGGAAACATGTCTTCTGCTTTCCATGGCTTGTACAACTTGTCTGGCTTAATTCTTTCAGCTCTCCTTAGCAATACACCTGCTGGGCCCCAAGAAGTGGCCCCATGTACTGCTGAAGATTGACAGAAGCCCCCATGAGCTTGAGCAAGCCTTGACAACTGCTGTGAGTTCAGATACTGAGTGAGTCTGACCCCTGATGCAGAGCAAGAAGTTTAGGGCCTTTGAAAACAGGTTGCTCCCATTGTCACAGATACTCAAGATCTGCCTGGGAAAAGCTACCTGCACCTCCACAGAGGATTGAGTTCTGTGTTTTGAGGTAGACTTGTTTTATCTATTTATTTAACATTTAATTTAATTTATTTATTTGAGAGAGAGAGAGAGAGACATGGGCATGCTAGGGCTTCCAGGCACTGCAAACAAACTCCAGATGCATGTGCCACCTTGTGCATCTGGCTTACGTGGGTACTGTGGGATTGAACCTGGGTCCTTAGGCTTTCTAGGCAAGTGCCTTAACCACTAAGCCATATCCCCTGCCCCTATTTTGTTTTGTTTTAAATAGGGTTCCACTTTATAGTTTAGGCTGGCCTCAAATGCTCAGCTAACCTCTTTCATCAGCTTCCAGAGTACTGGGATGTAGGAGTGAGCCACCACACCCAGTTAGGATGTATGTTAACTGTGACCTTCTTATTGTACCATGTGACATGCCCTGAGGATACCACAGTGCTGATAAGAGGTAGCCACAGCATGGTATGAATGGGGAAAAGTAGAGGTGTCCTCTAACCTATAGTCTCGGAGCTTGGGGAGGGTGGAAAGCCAAGAGAGCCAGGTGGGGGAAAGGATCCAGAAGAAGTCCTAAGCTGTGCCAGGTGTGTAGCCTAGGCTGGGTGGTCTCTGAGACACACCCATCCGGACTGCACATAGTGCCATCAGCACTACCCTTGGCCATCTAAGAGTCACCAGGAGTGTGTGGGAAGCAAGTGCAGCTGGTCCCCTGTCTAGGGTACATGGAATCCTGTACTGTGTAGCTTTGTGGGGCTGCTGGAAGAGCTGTGGCTCAACCGGCTAATGGAAGGTAGGCAGGGAGGGGATTCTGTGCCTTCTGTGTTTGTGCGGAGGGTGAGAGGTGGCAGGGACCCAAATCGAGGCTCAGACCCCCTTCCAGGGGTGCTGTGGGTGTTGATGATTACTGACATACCCTTCCGAAAAGGACAGGGTGTAAGGAAGGAGTGGAAGCACCCACATGCAGTTCCCACTGGCACTTGGGCCTGTGCTGCTCTGACCTTGCCCTTTGCATGCGGCTCGTTTGAAACCTGGAGGTGTGCACTTGCATAAGCGCGTGTCCGGTGTTGGCTTCAACTGCCATGCAAGCACTTTCTCTGGCATTTAAGCTCCCCACCATCCATCCAGGTAGCTTCCAAATCCTGGCCACAGTAAACAGAGATGCTTCTCCCTCTTGGTTGGTTACCTCATTTCCAGCCAGATGCTCAGCTCATCTTACTTATTCTTACAGCCGCTGTGTATGGTTGATTCCACTAGTGAGGGCCTGAGGTTCAGGGAGGTGAAGTACGGTGTACAAGGTCACATAGTGAGGATGGGAACCCAGGTTCCTGACTCCAAAGTTGTGTGAGAGGCTGCACAAACATGGCTGCGCTAGAGTTGTGGGTGGTCATGTGGTTTCTTTGGGGTGCATGCCCTAGAGAGGTTGGGGTGAATGGGAAGAAGCATCTCTTCTTTAGAGCCAGAGACAAATACAATTCTAGGAGGTGGCCCTGTCCCCCGCCAACCATGTGCTCCCCAAAGATGGCACTGGCCAACTGCCCCACCGCTGCCTCTCCCTGTCTTCTGCTAACTTGATCCATTGCAGGATGTAACACAATAGCAATATATTGTCTTGATAAGGGGCTCTCGAGTTACTGGTGAACTTGGACTTTTTATTTTAGGAGCCGAGGTCTGGGTTGGCACTTTGTTTGAGTGACCTTGGCATGCTCAGGGAAGCCAGCAGCAGAAGCAACTTTACAAGGTGCCAGTGTAGGCTCAACGAGGCGGGCAGGGTGGGACAGCTGGCTGTATCCCTCTCTCTGTGTTCTTGGTGTGACTGGCATGTCTCTGTGTCCCTGAGGCCACCTCTTTCCAGGACTGGCCGTGCTGTCATGGTGGTGCAATAAGCAGACACTGCCCGGAGTCAGCACTGCAAGTGCCTGCGACCATCGTGTCCCTGGCAGCGCTGTGGCAGAGTCCTGTGATGGCCTGGACTTCCAATAGGGATGCGTTTGTGTGGTCTATCAAGATTAGACCCTGGGTTTTATTCCTAGACTGAGTGTGCTAAAGAAATCCAGCACCTGCTCCTGGCTGGCATCTGCCTCAGGAAGAGGCATAGTAGAAGTGGTGGTGGGCTGGCAGAGTCCCATGGCATCCTCACTTTGTTCAGGTGGGTGAGGAGCAGGTCCCGGCACACAGGGGAGTTTACAGGTGAGGCTGGGCTTGAGGTAGTCTGTGACAGAATCTTCAGTTGTTCCATTGTAGACCTTCCCTCAGTGGAAGAGCCAACAGATTCTAGAACAAAGGACCTCCAGCTGCCCAAGAGGTCATGAATGGCTTACTACCAAGAGCTCAGCTGTGGGTTTGTACGGGATGCTCTGGTCACTTTGGCTTTGATGATCCTCTGCACAGGTCCACAGTGCCCTCCCACATATGTGTGAAGGACATATGGCCGTATGCCATAATCTGCTCTCTGCAAACAGCATTGTCATAGAAACTTCTAGGTGCCATTTTTTTATGCCTGTGAGGCCTACATGATTTTTTAAACACAAGGCTTTAGAACCACTGAGCCAGTAGCCTGTCAGAATGGGAACTGACCAGGTTACTGGTAGGACCAAATGGCTTTCTCAAAGAATCCAGCAGGAAGGTCCAAGGCTGGTGGGACACACAGTAGGCTGTTTCTTCTGAGGCCATGTATCCCTGGGGCTGGAGAGTGAGTGTCAGGGAGAGGGAGGAACACACATGTATCCCCAAAAGTCTCTGAGTTGATGGTGACTGGCAGTCTTGAGGATGGACACTATTCCCCACCCAGCGAGTCCCATCAGCTCCTCTCCTGGACCCAGCTTCCTGGAAGGGTGTTGTTAGAGACAAAGTGGGGTCACTGGCTCCTTCTGTCCTGGGCATGGCCTTGTCATTCATGCTGCAATGGCCAGGGGTTGAGGACTGGGAAAGGGGTGGTGGTGGAGAGTTTCCATGTGGACTGGTGAATGAAAACATTCTTTCCTATGATTCTGCAGGACTTTAGTCCCAGATCAGAGCCCTGGTATCACACAGACAACCCCACCACCACCACAACTTTCCTGCCCAGTGCTATAAATGACCTGAAGGAACTAACAGGGTCTCAGGGCCTCATCCTGGAAGGGGCCAAGGAGCCTCGAGGTGCCATGGGAGGCTGGACTGGCCCTCAGTTCCCATCCTGAATCAGCATTTCTCTTAGGAAACTTCTACAAGAAATGTACATTCAGTTCTAGGCCAGCAGGGTGCCAGTGTCTGTCCCTGGCCTGGGGATGAGTCACCTGGGTTTGTGCAGAGGCATGAGGCCTGTATCAGGTGGGCAGGGCGGCATCTGCTGGCCACTCCACTCACCTGCTTCCTGTCCTCTCCCTAGCATGCGGCTGTGACCTGGCCGAGGGCGGCTTCTTCGTGCGGCAGGGGGAGCACATCTGCACGCGGGACTACCAGCGGCTCTACGGCACACGGTGCTTCAGCTGCGACCGTTTCATTGAGGGTGAGGTGGTGTCAGCGCTGGGCAAGACCTACCACCCTGACTGCTTTGTGTGTGCCGTCTGCCGGTGAGTGACCACCCTCAGTCCTGCTGGCCCTGCCCTTCCCTGTCCCCATCCACCCAGCCCGGGCTCCAGTGTACCTTTATGTGCTGGGCACAGAGAGGTCCAGCATCTCGTCTGGGCTGTACAGCAGGCTAGATAGGCAGAGCTGGCTGGGATGCAGGTGCAGGAACATTCTCAGTGTATATCTGCCTGCATTTCTTCCAGTTCTCCAACCTCTCCATACGCTCAGCTTACCACAACCCTTAGCTCCCCATCCTGCCCACCAGTGCCCATATCTCTAGGCTTTATTCCCTATGTATTTTTGTTCACAGTTTGAGAGGGTTCTGGCCATGCTGGAGGCATATGTGGATCGTGGTCTGTGGTGAGGCAGAGCCTTATGGCCACAGGACATGGCAGGCAGAGCAGCTTACGTGCTGGTGGCCCGGAAGCTGAGAGGAGGATGCCTGCCCTAAGGAGTTTCTTCCTCTTCCCCTTCCCATTTTATTCTCTCTGGTCCTTAGCCCAAAATATGGCACCACCATATTCTTTCCCCCTTAGTAAAGGCTTTCCGGAAACACTTTCAGAGACCCTCAGAGAGGTTGCTCACGATCTCTAGGTGTCTCTCAGTTAAGTCATGCTGGCAGTTGAGATGAACCATCAGTGGGGCAAAGATGCTATGCAATGCACAGTTCCCAGGGGACAGAGGGTCTTAACAGAGTGGATGGTTTTTGTTGGTCATCACAGTGTCCCCATTGATGGTGCTGAAACATCCCCAAGTGGAGGCTACACTGTATAGATCTTCTCAAGAGAAAAGTCCCCACAAGCTCCTACAGATGTAGCCAGAGGCTGGTGGCCTCTAGAGTCAAACCCATGCTCCCTACGAAGTAAAAGAACTCAGAACTCAGCCACATAGAGAAATGACAACAACTACTGCGCATAAAGTACACACTGTGACCTGCAACCAGGAGAAAGGTAATAGCCGTTGGCCCCAAAATGACAGCAGTGGTGACATTGAAAGACACAGGACAGCTCAGTTGACATATGACAGAACTTAAAGGAGACCATGATGGAAGAAATGGGAGAGTTATGGAAGGTGCAAAAAGAAACCACTGGCAGTCTAGAAATGAAACTCACAGTTCCAGGAATGAAAATACCCTGGAAGGGAACTAGTGGTAAGGCAGGCAGTCCTCAAGGAAGAAAGGATTACAACATAGCAGAACCTTGGAACACAACAGAAGCCATCACCATACAAAGAGGGAGCTTTAGAGACCTGTGGATGCAGATAGAACTGTCTGCCTTTGTGGATTTATCTACCTGTGTGGATAGCAGAGACCAAAAAATACTTGCAGATATAATGGGTGCAATTTTTCCAATTGTGAAGAAAACTGTAAGCCTCACAGGTCCATGAATCTGGAAAAAAAATTCACAGGAACCAGAATGAACCAACTGCTGCCAGAGCTATCTCTTATGCTGGGAAACAACAAGAATATATCAGTCAGTGCTGAAAGAAAGAAGCCCATCAACACAGTCCTTACCACCTCCTGAAGTCTTCTGAAAATGAAGGCGAGTCTGTTCCAGCCATAAGGCCTCCTCTTTTGCTGAGAATTAAAATGCTCCAGAATTGACCTAATTCATTAAAAAGTTCAAACTTAATACTGGTGATGGTGTCATGGCTCTGGATATGGTCAAACTCGGGGATTCTACATGGTATCATATGTGAACAAGTCCAGCTTTAGTAAAGTCCTAAGCAACCTGCACGGCAACAGTTCAGAAGTCTTGCAGGCCAAGGGAAAATGGCACCAAAGACAACAAAACCCAAAGGTAGCTGGATGTGATGCCACATGTCTATAATCTCAGCACTCAAGCAGCTGAGGCAGGAGAATCCCAAGTTTGAGCCCAGCCTGGGCTATGTAGTGAGATCCTGTCTCAAAAAAAAAAAAATCTCAAAGCAACTCACCAGTTGGTAGCAAGCAGCCAGGACCCAGGTGTCCCATGAAAGACTGTATAAAATTTGTAAAAGGCTTTCATAACTCAATTAAGTAAAGAAACTGTTAACAAACAGTTTAGTTGATACTTCGCCAAAGAATGGACACAAAAGAGCAATAGCTTCATAAAACAGATGTCTGCTAACACCACGAGCCCCTGGGGCCACTGATGCTACTTGCACTATGAAACACTAGCATGGCTGTAGCATAAGGTAGATAATGGCAAGGGTTGCCTTCGAAGGTATGTTTTCCATGGAGACATTTTCAGCTAGTGTGTGACCAGAAATGAGAGCACATGCACATAAAGACTTGTCATAGTTGGCGAGAGGAGAGGATCAATGGTGAAGATGCTTGCCTGCAGAGCCTAATGACCCTAGTTCAAATCCCCAGTATCCATGTAAAGCCAGATGCACAAAGTGGCACATGCATCTGGAGTCTGTTGCAGTGGTTGGAGGCCCTGGCCCACCCATGCTACCTTTTCCTCTCTCTTCACTCTCTCTCTCGGCTAGCAAATAAATAAATAATTTTTTTTATAAAGACTTGTCAGCAAACATCCTAAATAGTAATTGGATTCAGACACCTGGGTCCAGGCAGTTGTTTGAGCACTTTCCATGCATGGATGGTGACTCTGTAATGCAGGTGTTACTAGTTAACTCCAGTTGCAAACAACCCAGCTGACTTTCAATAGATGTGGCTTCTGCATGCAATGGAGTACTGCACAGCCCTAAAAAGGAGAAACTAGTGCTGTGAGCAACCATATGGGCAAATCTCAGAGTGTGGTATTGAACAGAACACCCCAGCTAATGCTGTGTGTCCAACAAAGGCAGCTCTAATCCCTGGAGGCAGAATGCAGCATGTGACTGCCTGGGATGTAGGTTGAGGGCTGTGATAGGAGAGGGCCACAGAGATTTTTGGTAGTAGTCATATGTTCCATGGAACAAGGATAGTGATTACATGGAGTGTCCCTTTTTCAGACTCTATCTCCACAAGGTGATTCAAGCTTTTAGAGAAATGGCCACTGTGTATTCACAACCCTTGGATAGTCAGTGTGCTAGCACTTTCCATGAGGTATGTCTGGGGACCAACCGATGCAAGGCAAGTTCCCAATGCAGCTGTTACTAGCCCCCACTTTGCAGATGACAAACAGGAGCACAGAGAGGCTGTGAAACTTGTTCTAGGTTACCCAGCAGAGCTGCACTCCAAGCATAGCTAGTGACTGTCAGGGACTCCCATTCTGTCCCAGAGTCCCCATTCCCTTGCTAAGACAGAGGGTGGGAGGTAGACCACAGTGCTGGAATCCCTGAACTGCAGGGGTCCGGGGCAGCCAAGGGCTGCAGGACCAGCCAGCAATTTTGGGACCATGCCCAGCCAGCCTGCATGGCTCCTTTGTCCCCAGGAGTGAGGACTGGTCAGATGGGGCCCAAGGACATACCTGCTGACTCAGTCAAGTGGTATTGTGCCCCAGAGAGCAGTGCTGCAAGAGAGAGAAGGGACAGAGGTGGCCTTTTGGGTGACCAGCTCTCTTGTTTTAGGCTACCCTTTCCGCCTGGGGACCGTGTGACCTTCAACGGGAAAGAATGCGTGTGCCAGAAGTGTTCCCCACCCACGTCAGTGGGCAGCAGCGCGCACCTGTCCCAGGGCCTCCGGAGTAAGTGGAGTTGGGCCTCTGGGTGGAGCGCCCTCTGCAGGACCCAGGTTGTGAGACCAGCACAGGGGCCAGGCAGTGAACAGTAGGGGACCCATATAGGGAAGGGGACATAAACAGAACTCACTAAGCCTTTGCACAGATTATGTGCACCTCACAGGTGCCATCTCTGCTTTTCATTCCCATACTTCTGTCGTAGCCCAGGTCAAGGCCACCTCCTCTTCCAGGAAGTCTTCCCAGCTCCTCCCCAGTCCACTCTCTGTGGCATTCACACTCAGCTATCTCTCTCTCTCCCTCTCTCTCTCTCTCTCTTTCTCTGTCTCTCTCTCTCTCTCTCTATTCCAGGCTGAGAAAAGCACTTTGGAGAGGGGAGGGGTTCCTTAGATGGCTCAGAAGTTAAAGGCACTTGTTTATAAAGCCTGCTGGCCTGGGTTCAATTCCCTAGTACCCATGTAAAGCCAGATGCACAAAGTGGTGCATTCATCTGGAAATCATTTGCAGTGGCAAGAGGGCCTGGTCTGCCTATATATTCCCTCATAAATAAGTAAGTAAATAAATAAATATTTATTTTTTAAAAAAGAAGGGCCCAAAACCTTGGATCCTTGGGGGCAAAGGTCTCACACTCCCAGAGCTGAGCCAAGAGTATACGCAGAGGTGCTTTATGGTGGTGAGGTCCATTCTGACGCTGCGGATGCAGATCCAGTTGCAGTGGCTAGTGTCTTCATCTGGACATGACATTGTGTCTTGCAGCTATGGAAGCTGGAAGTCCAAGGTCAAATCTCTGCCCTGGTGCCTGGCGGAGGCTGCTCTGTGCTCAGCACCTGGCACCTTGGGTTGTGTCCTGCACGGTGGGGAGCAGAAGGCCCGAGAGCTTCTTGCAGCCTAAGCCCTTCGGCCCTACTATAGGGTCTGGGCTCTGGGTTCCAAGGCCACATCTCCTAATGCTGATGGGTGCTGGAGGATTCACAAACCTTCAAGCCACAGGAGGGGACTGAGACTGGCAGCCTATGGGAGTGCTGGGTGATCACAGACCCATGTGAGTGAACGGGGCTGCAATGAGAACTCAGGAGTGGTACTGGGGAGGCCAGAGCCAGTGAGACTCCTCCCTTGCCATGCTGAGCATCCCATTGCGTTGGAAGGAGGTAAACCCTCCTGTTCAGCTGCAAGGCCAGGGGCAGAGAGTCCAGGGTCAGGGCCCCTGCCCGCCACCTCTCTGGCCACACGTCCTGGGCCTATGACCTGTCTGGTGAGGCCCCATAGCCCAGGAGGCTGGATTATGATCTGTGCCTGCCCTACAGCTACCCTAGGCTCTTCTCTTACATAGTCCCTTCATGAGCTGCCAGCTATGGTCTGACTTTGTGGTCATTGTCCAGTTCAGAGCTGTGGCAGGTCTGAGCTGCCAAAGGTCAGAGTCAGAGTTGGCCCAGAATCTGAGGACCTGTGGTGCCCTAGCAGGAGCAGGCGGCTCTTACCCACGCCCACTCTCAAGCTCCTGGCTGAGGCTGCCCGTGCCACCTGTAGTCCTGATTGCTTCCAGAAGTCATCAGTAGGCCTTGAGCTTGAACTCCATAACCACATCTTCTGGAAGAGGGAATGACTTCAGGAATAGAAAGTTCCAGAAGGGTCATGTTAGGGAAGAGGCCAGTCCAGTCTCCTCACAGCTGATGGCAGAACTACACCCAGTGCTCACAGGCAGGGGACAGCTGGCATTAGAATGCCTGGTGAGTCTCACCCAGTCTGCTAAGGAGATCCCAGGCAGGCAGTAAATAGCCCTTATGGGACTCTTGTCATGGGTGGCTCTGCACATGGCTGTGTTGGGCTCTAGGTATGTTTATAGTGAGTACTGCATTTCCATGACAACACCTCTATTGCAATCTGCAGGGAGTAGGATGGTTATGAGATCCGGCTGACCTAGGACCCTCCACTCCCCACGCACTGGACCCAAGCAGAGAAGCAGAGACACAGCCCCGTAACCCAGCTCTTATTGCAGCAGGATGAGGTTGAGATTAGGCTGAGGGAGGCAGCCAGGCCAGCGAAGTAGGTGTCACCCCTATGTGCATTTATTTATTCATCAAAAGTTCCTTTCACACCTGGGGCCTGCACCAACATTTGCTTTCTAGGAACAATTTTTAACCCATAAAATGAGCCTCTTTTGGGGTTGGAAAGGTGGCTCAGAGGGCAAGGTCACTTGCTGTGCAAGTATGAGGACCAGAATTATATGGGACCCCAGCACTTAAAAAATCTAGATGTAGGGCTGGAGAGATGGCGTAATGGTTAAGGCACTTGCCTATGAAGCCTAAGGACCCAGGTTCAAGTCCCTAGAATCCACATAAGCCAAATGCACATAGTGGTGCATATGTCTGGAGTTTGTGTGCAGTGGCTAGAGGCTCTGGCACACCCATTCTCTCTCTCTCCTCTCTCCCCCATCTCTCTCCCTCTTTCATAAATGAATAAATAAACTTACTTTCTTCAAAAAGCTAGGTGTGGCCACACATGCCTGTGATTTCAGCGTTGAGGAGAGGGAGACAGGAGGGTCACTGGGGCTTTCTGGTCAGTTAGTCCAACTATAAAATGACAAACTTCAGGTTCAGTGAGGGACTCTGTCCTCAGGGAAGGAAGATGGAAGAATGATAGAAGAAGACATCCAGAGTCCCCCTCTGACCTCTGAACATGAGTGCACATCTGCACACATGTGCATACAACACACAGCACATACTATACACAGGAGGGAGGGAGGGGGAGGATGGAAGGGAAAGGAAAGGGCCTCCCTTTCACAGGGGCGCAGGGAGGTGACATGCCTGAGGTCACAGAGCTGTTGAGAGGAAGAGCTGGTGGCTGAGCCCCAGCAGTGGACTCAGGTCTAATTCTCTGACCCTTCCTAAGGTGACCTGTCCTCTGATGTCCATGATAGCCTGGCATAGGATCATCTGACTTCCTTGTGTACACAGAAGCCAACCATGGCTCAGATGAGGCTGCTTACTCCCAGCTGTAGGCATTTGGGCCAGATTTCTCTGAGGTGGTGACTGTCCAGGGTGAGGCAGGAGGCTTAGCAGCATCCCAACTCTGCCCACTGCATGCCTGGAGCCCTATCCCTTCTTGGAGCCATCAACATGTGCTCTAGAAATTGTCAAAAGACCCCTGGGAATGAACCACCCTTCTGGAAGCCAGTGACATGGCTCAGATCATGGTTGGGAAGGGCACAGCTGAGGAAAGCCACCTAGAGTGTGTGCATCCTGGAGATAGCGCCTCCAAGTCCCATAGTGGTCCCCCTGGTGGGAGCTGGCTGTGGGGAAGGGTGCAGGTGGAATGGGGCAGTGTCTAGACTGGAGGGGGCCCTTTCCCCTCACCCTGGCTGCCACTCAGTCTCGTACTCCTTCACTGAGTGTTAGTCATCAATCCCTGGCCTGAGCTGGACATCTGGGGTCCTCGGCTCCCTTTCCCTCAGACCCCTGGATCTTGAAGTCTAGTTTTCTCTTGTTTTCCAAAGTCACAGATACACTTTAACACTGTGATAATTTATGAAATTCAGAACTTGCCCAACAACATTGTGGGATTTGAATCTTTACTTTTTTTAAAAAATTGTATTTTTTACTTTTAAAAACAGTGACTGAGGCCTCTTTCTGAGAGCAAAGTGAAACCATGTACTAAGCAATGACTTTAGCCCCATTCTGCATGCCAGCCTCTGAGCCTGGTCCTGCTCAGTCCTTGTTGTGGGGGCTCCTGTGCATGCTTACCCTAAGGTACCTTAGGGTTCCACCTGCATCAAGCTCCAGCACATAGCCATGCCATACAGACATGCTCACCAGTGTATAACCTCCCCAAATTGTTCACACCCATAGATGCTCACAAACATGTATGCAGACACACATGTGCACACAGAAATAATTGCATGTCCAAAGTCATTAACCCACACGTTCACACAGAATCACACGTGCACAGAGATATGGTTACATACATATGTGCATGGATACATGTGCAGCTGGCCATCTGTGATTTCTGTAACTATGGATTGAATCAAGTGTTTAAAAAGCAAATTGGGCTGGGATGGAGCTCAGTAGGTAGAGTGCTTTCCTGTCACACATGAAGCCCTGTGTTTGATCACTAGCACTATAAAAAGTGGCCATGGTAGTATACACGCCTATAATCCAGCATTCAGGAAGTGGAGGCAGGAGATTCAGAAGTTCATGATCTTGTCGGCTACATAGTGAGTTTGAAGCCAGCCTGGAATACATGAGAAGAAAGGAAGGAGGGAGGGAGGAAGGGAAAAGAAATGTAACTTGTGTCTATTCTGAACCTGTGCAAATGTCTTTCTATTTTAATATATATATTATTGACAACTTCTATATTTACAGACAATAAAGCTTGGTATTTCCCTCCTCTCTTTCCTTCATAATTCTGCCCTCCCTCATATCCCTTCTTTCTCTCCATTAGTCTGTCTTTTAATTTGATGTCATCATCTTTTTCTCCTATTATGAGGGTCTTTTATAGGTATTGCTGGGCACTGGGAGGTCTTGGATATCGAGGCCATTTTCTGTCTGAACAGTTGTATGTAAGGAGTGCTACCCTTTCTTTGGCTCTTGTTTTCTTTCTGCCACCTCTTCCACAATGGACCCTGAGCCTTGGAGGGTGTGAGATGTTTCAGTGCTGGACACTCCTCCATCCCATCTCCTTAGCACTATGTTGCCTTTTCGGTCATCCCAGTGGTCATTGCCATCTGAAAAGAGAGGCTTCTTTAACCAGAAGTGAGAGTAGCATTAATATACGAGTATGAACATTAAGTGTAGGGCTTTCAGGGCAATTTGGTGAGAGTAATATATGCATTTATCCAGACAAGAGCAGGCTTTATACCTCTAAGGACCATGACCTCCCTGCCATAGGTGTTTAATTAGGTTTTCAGTACCAGGCATGTATTCCTCCCATAGAGTGGGCCTCCAGTCCAATTAGAGAGCAGTTGGTTTCTCCCAGAGCAGACATGCCACTGTTGTGCTCGTTCAGTCATTTGGCCTGTCTGGCCAAACTTGAGGCTTCCAGTGTCCACTGTTTCCACTGCTGGTGACTTCTGTCTCCCATAAGGCTGCATACAGTGTGGCTTTTTCCAGCTTTCTGTTGGATGGTCTATAGGGAGAAGGTTTTCTGCTCAGCACCAGCTTGATTTCTCAATGACTTTGCCACTCAGGCATATGAAGGCATCAGCAATAGGGTCTTACCATCTCTTTCTCATGGGAAACCAAGGGCTTTGGCAATAGCCTATAATGTTTTGGAGGCAACAGGGACCTCCCTGGTCAACAATTCACTGGAAGGTATCCCATTCCTGGCACTGAATTTTTTCTAGTAACAATCTATGGCTTATGGATGCACCATTATTCAAGAAAGTAGATTTTCATATGCCTTATTCAGAATATCTTGAATATTGATTGACCCTCCCCCACCCTTCTTTTATACAGTCTCTTCCCCTGACCTTGCTTAGGCCTTTCCCCTCCCTATAATCTGTTCTACTTCTATATATACAATACCATCCCATAAATTTTGTTAATTTTTAATTTATTTGAGAGCAACAGAGAAAGAGATAGAGAGAATGGGCACACCAGGGCCTCCAGTCACTGCAAATGAACTTTAGATACATATGCCACCTTGTGCATCTGGTTTACGTGGGTATTGGGGAATTGAGCCTTGAACTAGGGTACTTGTGCTTCACAGGCAAATGCTTGACTGCTAAGCCATCTCTCCAGCCTGCAAATGTCTTTCTTATCATTATTCCTAGTCCACACAGTGTACTGATTACTTAAATGGCATCTGGATGCACCAGCTAACACAGGCTGCCAGAGAGGCTTCACACATGAGGAAGGTGTGAACAGGTTTGCATGCAAATGCTATGTCACTTCCTAGAGTGACTGATATCCTGGGTAGGGGGTGGCCTGAAACCAATCTCCTGGATACTAAGAGACAACTGTATCTGTCCATATGCCTGCAACACATACCTTTCACATATGAAATGTCCTTTCACATAGAAAACACCTGATTATACCATACACACATGCATCTTCATTGCATACTCTATACAACATGTGGCTCATACTGCTAGATCTCTGCCCCCCTCTCCTCTTGTCTGCCCACCCTTGCTGAAGGCACCCATACATCCATTAATGAGTGACAGTGGCTGTGGGGTCCCCCAGTGTGGAAGATTCCTGAGTGGGGGGACTGGGAACAGTTGGTTTAGCAGAGCAGGGCCAGGATCCCAGGCTCAGGGTCTCAGGGACATGGATTGGGGGAGCACAGCCGAGTGAGGCGGGACATGGGGGAGGCTGGTCAGGAACTCAGACCTGACTGTTGACCATAGGATAAAGAGGTCCTGGAGGGATGGTCAGGTCAGTATACAGAGGGGAGAAATTCTGGGCTAGCTGCCTGGCTGAGACTGAGCTGGGCCCCAGAAGAACAGGGGACAGAAAGAGAGTGGAGGAATGAAATATCCTTTACACAGGGGCCTCAAATGGTCAGAGAGGAGCTGGGTCCATGTGGACCACAGAGGCTTCCTGGGAAGAGCATGTAGGTAAATGAGTGTGTGGAACAAGGAGTAGAAGTGGTGGAGGCAGGCTGAGTCTCAGAACTCTCCCGGGCGGTTCATTTTCCCCTGGTAAGGAGAGTTCTACCCCCAACAGAAGATGAGGCATTCAGATCACACACTACCACAGTATTCGGCCCTGCCTCAGGCCAGCTCCACACCATTGGCCCCTCTCTGTGCCCGGATGTTTATGATCTCTGGAAGGCAGGGTCTCTTCTTTGTATGCATTGCCCAACTCCAGCGGGGCTGCAGGAGCAAGCTTCGCCATGCTTTGTCCATGGGCACCAGTCAGCTGCCATTGAGAGGGTCTCAGCATGCCACTGTGGTGTCCCTCTGTCCCTCTCTTCCGGGACTGCTCCAGGTGTTTTTGTGAGATCTGAGAGCAGCAGGGTTGAGGTGCTTATGAAGGAACCACACCTCTCTAGGTCACCCCAAGTGTGCCCTTGATGGAGTTATTTGGGCATGTAGTACAGGCCCTTGGGCCCACAGTGAGGGCATTTGTTTTGTTCTCTTCTAGGCTGTGGAGGCTGCGGCTTAGAAATCAAGAATGGCCAGGCCCTGGTGGCTTTGGACAAGCACTGGCACTTGGGCTGCTTCAAGTGCAAGACCTGTGGGAAGCTCCTGAATGCAGAGTACATCAGCAAGTAAGGGGCTGGGTGCCAGCCAGGCACAGTACAGCGCAGTCTTGCGGGGGTGGGAGTGCCAACCACCTCCCTGTTATCTCGGGGTCCCACTGCTGGGTCATAATCCAGGGCTAGGGCCTGTGCTGTCCTCACCTCCTATACCTTCCTCCCCTGCAGCCCTTGATTAAATGGGCTACAGAGTCTCTGGCTTGTATGTGGGTAGAAGCAGAGGAGAGGGTCTGCCAGCTCCGACTTTGCAAAGCCTCTTCCTTCCTTGGGGCCTGGCATATCACCACCTAGACCCACCTGGTGATGGAGCAGCCTGCAGGTGCCAGCCACAGGGACCCAGAGAGGAAGGCTGGCTGCCCCACAGTCAGGGATGGGGACCCACAGGCACATGCACCTGTGCTCCACAGAGCTGGCCTTTGGGACAGCAGCCTGCTGTCTGGCTGAGCATTCCCCAGGCTGCAGTCAAGAGGGCTGGGCTGGTTGTAGAGGAGCATGGGTTATTGAAGGCTCTGGAGAGTTTCCTGCGTGAGCTGCCTTGAGCAGAGGTGCCTTTTCACCCTGGGGTCAGGGAGCTGAGGTAGGAGGATCCCCACAGTGCAGGGTGAGGTGAGTTAAGGAGGAAACTTGGAAGAGTGACCTAACCCCCTGAGCTTAAAGAAGGGTCCTCCTGGGGCCTTCCTGACAGCTGTGACCAAAAACTGTCCTGCTTGTTCTCCATGCCCTGATGGGTTGGAGCTGGTTCAGAGATGACGGGGACAGGGGAATACTATGACAAAACATCACAGGTTGGAGCACACATGTGCACATGTGTGCCAACAGGAGCATATACATGGAGTCCCAGCAGGGTCTTGGATGTCCCCACACCAGCATCTTGTCCAGGTTGACAGTATACTCCTGTGTGTTGTGTCACAGTGGACTGGGTGAAGGACACAGGACAATAGCATGTGAGCCAGTTAACATCCCAAAATGAAATGTTCTAAGGCAAAATCCCCAGACGAAGGTAAACGTATACCCAGGTATACACACCTGTGAAACCCCAGTCCCCTGGTTTCTGTCATGCCAGCACTTTGAAGTAAAAGCACCAGCCCCACAGGTACCACCCCCCCCCCATGGCGTTGGTGGCTCACCCACACCAGCATGTTACTTAGCAAACTCCAGAACATGCCAGAATTAAGGCAGTAGGCATGCTGGTGTTACCATGGAGATGGTATCTAGGAACTTCCTGGGTTGCTACATATACACAGGTTTGTGGATTCGCAGGTCTGCATCCTCCTTTCTCAAAGGAAGGGCCACATCACCCTCTCTTCAAGGTGCCTCTGAGACCAGTGGAGGGTAGTCACATCGGGGAACCCAGCCCTGGTGCAGGCCTTCTGGGACCTCACAAAGGCTTTGAAGGAAAGAAGGTAGTGCTAGTTTAGTCTCACCAACAGCAGAGGTCTCTGCCTGTGTCTTAGCTGTAGGAGATCAAGGCCAGGTTAGCAATAGCAGCCAAGAGAAGGGCATGCATTAAGAGTGGCAAGTGTCCCCTTTCTGTCATTTCTACACTCAAATCCTGCTGGGCTGTGGTCCATGGCTGAATGAAAACTATGGCTCACAATAATGGTGGTCTTGGACACTGACTTGCAAGTTTTTGCCATGGGTCAGGCCTTGGCCATACCTTCTCTTATGTAGTCCTTACTGTTATTTCTCCCATTTTACTGCTGGGGAAGCTGAGGCTCAGAGAAACTTAAGTGACTGGCTTAGTGGTACACACTGGAACATGGCATTGCCTCCTGCCTAGCAGCTTTCCACATTAGTGCGGCCACTGGGCCACTCCCCGATGCCCCAAGCCGTCCCTCCTGCACAGCCATTTGTCTGGTGTGAGGCTCAGAGTGGTGAGGAGATAGAGGTGAGCTATAGGTGTCTTGCCCTCGCTGTTTCCCCATGATTCTGGGTTGACAGGCTGTCTCCACCGTAACGTGAGAGCACTTTCAGTCACCCAAGGTGCAGCTCCCAGATCCATGCTCTCTCTACACTCATTCCCCCTGCTTCCAGCAGCACCTGCTGCTGAAAATACGTGCGAGAGGGACACATCTTGCAAGCCTCTATGTGTAGCCTGTGCCTGAACATTTCCATATCCCATCACACCTGCCACCAAGCTTCTTGTCACCTGTGCTCTGTTTCTCAGGGTGGGTGCCCTTGTCTTACACCCGCTCAGGCTAACATTTTCCTGTGGCTGCAGGTCAGAAGGACTAGGAAGGAAACCCAGGTTAATGGAAACACCTTTCACTCCCCACAAGGGGCTTTTATTTCTCAGCTCAGCCTGCTGGCCCCTGACTCCTCCAGTGAAGGCGAGGCTGGCCTCCATGTGTCCATCTGGGATGTGGGATGGTTATCATAGTTCTGGTGGGATGGTATGTGTGGATGGCCAGTGAATGCTACCTGCTTAGGCACTGTCCCTTGGCATAGGAAGAAGCGGGCGTGCCCCCTTGTTGACATAAGTCATCCTGGGAGACTTGTTGCACCTTGGGGACCAAATGCCCAGCAGTTCTGAGGGTTGACCCTGCCCTATCCTGACTGCATATCTCGTTGCAGAGATGGGCTGCCCTACTGTGAGGATGACTACCACACTAAGTTTGGTATCCGCTGTGATGGCTGTGAGAAGTTCATCACTGGCCGCGTGCTGGAGGTGAGTGGCCTGCGCCTGGGCTGGACCTGCTGTGAGGGCTGGATTACTTGAGGTTCTCCCTGGGCCCTCTAGATGTCTCTTTTCTGTGCCCTGAGCTGGTTATAGCCACTGAGCTTATTTCTGTCAATCCACAGTTCACATTCCTTTCATGTAGACAGACCATACAATAGGCGTGCTCATCATATGTGACCATGTTTTGACATGTGTCAAACCTCACAGTGGTGCTCTCTAGGTTTTGATTTCAGTAAATAAGACTGTGGTGAACCTTTTTTCCTAAGGCTTTGCTTGCCTTCCTAGCCTTCTCCAGACCAGTTTAGACATGTAGAATCTGGGTCAAGACTATGATGTTTTCATGGTTCTTAACAGTTACTGTCAACTACTTTTCCAGACCCTTCTGATGGTATATGTCCTCTTCTGACTCAGCCTTTGCCCACCTGATGGGCAGAAACACTGCTTTGACTCAGCTCTGCCTTTCCCCAACCCCTGGGGGGAGGTGGGGTCTGTTCCATCTCTTTTGCCCATTTATAGTTCTTATATTTCCATTCTCTTTCATAAGCATTGTCTATTTATGTGTTGAGATCTTCAAGCTGTTTATGTGAGTGGGTTGTGTGGTAAGATTGTATGTTCTTGTCTTCCCTGTGTCCTGGGAGGTGACATGCCTGACATTCACATAGGCATCCCCTGGGCATGGCCAGCCTGTCCCCCTCCACCACACACCTGGGACACTTTCCTTCTCCCACATGCAGCACTTCCACCTTCCCTGGAGCCTTCACCTGCCCGTCTTCCTCCAGGCCTTCCCCTACTCCAAGCCCTACATAGGTTTCCTCCCCAGCAATTTTATTTTTCTTAGTATTTTTATTTTTTGAGCCAGAGTCTCCTCAAACTACCTATGTATCTCCCTCAGCTGGACTTGAACTCCTGCCTCCTCCTCTGAGGCTGTCTACCACCATGTGTTAAAACAGCTTAAGTATCTCTTTTTTTAATAGTTTATTTTTATTTGTTATTTTCAGAGAGAGAGAGAATGGGTGCACCAGTGCCTACAGCCACTGCAAATGAATTCCAGATGCATGTGCTACCCTGTGCATCTGCCTTATATGGGTCCTGGGGAATTGAACCAAGGTCCTTTGGCTTTGCAGGCAAATGCCTTAACTGCTAAGCCACCTCTCCAGCCCAAGTATCTCTTATTAAAAGAGCATCTGCTGCTTCCACTAGGGTAGAGGTCCCTTTTGGGCTCCAGCTGCAGCTGGGGTCCATAGTTTCTTTCCTCCCTAGCATCTTGCCTTGCCTCCCTGTCTCTCTGCATCCCTCTGCATAGCACTCTGCCCTCTCTTTTGGGTACCTCCCACCTAGGAAACTGGGTCCCCTTGGTTTCCTTTTACAGTCCCAGGGCTTCCACTGACCTGCTTCTCTTCTTAAGTCTCCAGGAAACCTCACGTTAGGTAAGACTTAGCTGTGCACCTGGGTGACTCTGCAGCTGTCTGTGACCTTCTTTTTAAATGCAGGTGGCTCTAGAGCTCATCCAGGCTGCCCCACACCTCCTGGCTTAGGCCAGGCCAGAAATGTAGGGGTTGTCACATGACTTGACCTTGTTCGTAGGACTCAGTCACTGTTGCTATTGCTGCTACAGGTGTGGGAGCCTGACCACCTTCACCGAGACAGGTCCTGGCCTGGACGGGCAGACCTGGCCCAGCTTGACAGCCCTGCAGCGAGGGAGTCTGTAAGGGCTAGTGCAGGACTTGCCCCCAGCTCCTCACTGCTACTTCAGAGTAACACATGGGGAGAAGACCTCCCTATGGGGCCATTGGTGCCCCCATGCATTCTGAGGGCAAGTGCACCGCACTTCTGCAGTGTAAGCATCCCTGACATGTAGCCCTGGGTCAAAAACTGGCATTGGGGCTAGAGAAAGGACTTAGTGTTTAAGGGTTAAGGTGCTTGTCTGCAAAGCCTGAGGACCCATGTTCAACTCTTTAGATCCCTATAAATCTTCAGATCCATGTAAATTACTCTTAGATCCCATATAAACCAGATGCACCTAAGGTCACACATGTGCACAAGGTAACACACACGTCTGGAGTTCAATTGTAGTGGCTGAAGGCCCTGGCACATCAACTCTCTCTCTCTCTTGGTTGCTCCCACTCTTGCTCTCTTGCATAAAAAGAAAAAGGCCAGTTTGTTGGGCTTGCCTCAGAAAAAAGTGGGACTGGGTGTTGTAAAGGATTTTGGGGGGGTACTCTGGACTGTGTGGACTCTGTGGCCCAGCTGCTAGGAGCTTAGCATTCTGGGCTTTTTCTCTGTGGAGGTACAGGATAGAGGGCCTCCAGGGGAGATGCTTTTGTTTTCCCTCTGCTGGGAGGCAAATGTGCCACTGTGGTGCTGTGGCTGAGTAGCACTGCAGACTCTGCAAAGCTCTGAGCAGCCTCCTGGCTGGTGCGAGGCGGGAGCTGCGGGCGGGCGGAGGCAAGCCAGCTCTGCAGAAGGGAACTGTGCTGCGGTGGCACTGCCTGACTCCGGGCCAGGCAGACTGGCATCCAGCTGGTGACATTGAGCTCTCGGGGACCTGCAAGAACAACTGACAGATCTGAAGAAAGAAAAAAAGGAACCAGAGTCCAGAGGCTGGCTGAGGGTGAGGTGATACCATCAGGGCAGGCAGTCCAGGCTTGAGCGCTGGAGGAGGGCTGGGGACCCAGCAATTGCACTGAGGCTAGTGTCCAGGCACCATGCAGGTAGGAAGTCTGGTAGGGTGGCAGGAGCTGCTGGGCACTGTGCTGGACCAGGTAGGTGAGCTTGTGTGTGAGGTCCCCAGAGTCACCTGTTGTTTTGTTTTCTTCCCCCTAATGCTTATGAGCACTCCAAGCTGTCTTGTGTGGAGCCTGAGCAGGAAGGCCTCCCAGGCTCGTCTTCTGTGTGCTTGTGTGAAGCTGGCATGGTGCCATCTTAAAACGCTACGTGCTCGCGGCACTGCTGTGAAGTGGGCACTCCTGGTGGTGGGGGACCCTCCTCCTCCTGCTTATCTCTGCCACTTCTCACAGTGCCTCTTGGGTCCTGTCTCTGGCCACTTTCCTGATGAACCTGCACCATGAGGCTCCTGCAAGGTCGGGAGAGGGACTGAGATGGACAGTCAGGACTGGGCACTGCCCCCATGCTTGGCTGCTGACTGACAGGGCTGGGGTCGCCCCACAGAGATAGGTGTCTGGCTTGAATTCACAAAGCATGACCGCAGGGAGCCACTTGGAGCTAGATAGAGGAATAAGGGGAGCTGTCCCTGGAGGTGCTAGGAATCTGGTCCTTAAGCAGCTCACCGCATCTGATCTGCTTCCTCTCCCTGCCAAAGTGAGGGGGATAAGGTTCTAACTCAGTTCCTCCCTCTGTTAACCCTGAGGCTGACGGCACTGTCTCCATGGTAATAAGAAGCCCAGGTCTTTGTGAGAACCCTAATTAATTCCTTCCCCGATTCTCCCCACCCTCCATTCCTTCTTTCTTTTCTCCTTTCCTTCCTCATTCACAGAGTTGACTCTCGTGTGTTTTTTTGAGGTAGGGTCTCACTCTGGCCCAGGCTGACCTGGAATTCACTATGTAGTCTCAGGGTGGCCTTGAACTCATGGCGATCCTTCTACCTCTGCCTCCCGAGTGCTGGGATTAAAGGTGTGTGCCACCATGCCCAGCTGGTTGACTGTTGATGCACTTACTGTGTGCTGGGCTCACAGAAATAAAGGGGACAACGCCCTGACCTGCAGGATGAATAGTTACACATAAAGCCCTATAGGAGAAGGGGCCACCCAGAGTGCAGGCGCAGGCCATACAAACATGTTTCTGTACCCTACTCCTGTGTTCACAGTACTCCAGGACGTGGTTTCTGTCACCTCATTTGGTCCTCCTGCAGGTCTTTCCTTCCCCCACAAGCATGCACCCATCATCGCTGACAGAGCCAGAGCCAGAGCCATGTCTCCAAACAGACGCATGCATTTCCTGAGGATGGCAGAAAGGCAACTTCTTGAGGCCCCTCTAAAGAAGCCCAAATATGGTTACAGCTTATCATAAAATAACAATGGAGCCACTCCTAGTGAATCCCACCACAGTCTAGCCAGCATTAAGAATCCATCCTTTTAATTTTATGTACACACACACACACACACACACGCGTGCACACACCACAGAGAGACACACAGGTATGGGCACATACCCAAACAGAGAGTCCACACAGAGACTCTTGTAGACATAAATGTACAATGCCCAGAGATATACCACACACAAGCATACATAGTGACGTGTACACAGGCAGTACAGGCACACAGGCACGTACATAGGTACACACAGGCAGACCTGCACACTTGCCTTCAGCCTCTTCATCGTGTTCCTGCTTCATACTGTGACCAACACCACACAGGGTCTCCAGTCCTTTTCCTCATACACCACCCACAAGTCCCCACCCCAGAAGCTTCCACAGTCATGTTCCTGGCTCTTGTGTTTGAGGGAACCAGGACACTTTGTGGCAGGCCCTGAGTCTTGATGCAAGTGAGAATACTACCCTAAGCTGGGTTCCTCAGCTGTTTCCACACATGGTTGGCAGAAACCTCTCTCCACAGGAACTACATGTCCCCCTACAGAACACCTTCTATGGATACCTTCCTGTAAGGGTCCCTGCTTGGCATGTGGGGAATGGTGGATGGCATAGCTTCCTAAGCTGAGTTTCTAGGTGGAGCTATGATGAGACTGAAGGAGGGAGAGGAGGGGAGAGAGGCACCAGGTATGCCTGTATTGCTGACAGATCCTGAGAAGTGAGGAGCATGTGAGGTGGCTGGGGAGGGATGAGTGCAAGATAGAGCTGGGGGTCTGGGAAGGGGATTGCAGACCTTCCAAGGCAGTCATGCAGGAAGTTGGACTCTCTCCTTTTAAAAAATAGGGAAATGGGGAGAGGGAGGGAGAGAGTGGGCACACCAGGGCCTCTAGCCACTGCACACGAACTCTATCCAGATGCATGTGCCACTTTTTTCACCTGGCTTTACGTGGGTAGTGGTGAATAGAACCCAGGCCTTCACATTTTGAAAGCAGGTGCCTTTAACCGCTGAGCCATCTCTCCAGCCCTGGGTTCTCTTTTTGAGGAGAAGTGGCTCTTACAAGCTCTCAAATGGAAGAGATGTGGGGACTCCATGCCACCACTGCCATCAGACATCCCCGGGTCTTGAATCTCTTCTTTGTAAATTTGGTTTTCTCCATGTACTATAGAGAAGTGGCTCTTTGTGCCCAGGGTAGGGAAGGACATATTGGCTCTGTGGTGCCTAGAAGAATTCAGGTATGTCAGACTTTTATTAACCTTTGGATTCAGTTCTGGAAATTACAAAAGAATCTAGAAGCTAGGCATGAAGGCACCCACACCTGTAAGCTAGGCACTTAGCAGGTGTAGGCCAGAGAAATATGAGTCTAAGGACTGTCTGGGCTACATAATAAGATAAGATACTGTCTCAACAAACTACAGGCTAGAGATGTTGTTGCTCAGTGGTAAAGCACTTGCCTAGCAAGGACAAGACTCTTTTGCAACATTGCCAAAAAAAAAAAAAAAAAAAAAGAATATGGGCATGCACAGAAAAAACCCTGGGATCCAAGCAGCCACCTGCAGGCCCAGTCTTGCTCTCCATGGGCAACCCAGCAAGGATCCAGAGGCAGTAAGTGGTGTGGCTGAGTCTCTAGGGAGTGGAGATTACTGACTTCATCAGATCCCATGGTTGGATCCAAAGGGGGGAGGGGTGCTGGCCTCAGGTGTATGAGGCCCAGGCTGAGAAGAGCTGGTCTGTGTTTGCTGGCCCAGGCAGGAAGGGGTCTCTTGCTCTGACCTGCAGGGTGGTGAGGCAGTGTCCTAGAGCATGGGGCCTCTGCCTAACTTCTGTGTGCTGGCCCTCTCCACAGGGCCACTATGGGTCTGTCTCTGAAGACCTGCACATTGGCCTGACCCTGGTGGGCTCCTGAGTTCCTGAGCACCTGTAGGATGTTTATACCACCCTCACCAGCCTTCATTTGTCTTGCTAAATATGATAGTTCCTTGTTGGAAGGCACAGGTATTCTAAAACTGCACAATGAAAAAAAAAACCAGTTTCTACTTCACTTTTCAAATCTAAGCCATCTTGAGCCCCATGCAGGCAAGAAGCTTGGGCCATCTGTCTTCTGGGGAGCCAGGGGTGGTTGTACAGGCATTCAGCACAAAACTCACCTATTGCTGACAGAGTGCTCCCAGGACTTCAAGAGCCCCATTGTCCTATCCCAGCCTTAGTAGTAGGGGCTACCTCTCTATCTTATAGTCATGGGCATTGACCCCTGAGTCAGTACACAAAGTCTAGGCCACATGCAGGAAGTGAGTGTTCCACGCAGGAATCATCACTGGAGCTTAGGCTCTGATTCCGGTATGGGCCTGGACCCCTGCAGGCTCATTACCTTGGTGGGGCTCACAGCCCATGATGTCTCTCGTGACACCTGGGCCCAAGACCTTCCACGATTCTATCACAGATGGATTATTCCATAATATGGGACATCCTTAAGATGTGACTCAGTCATTGACTATTATACTTTACAGATGCATACTATCCTCCAAGAGTGGGGACTCTGGCTCACCTGGCTGTGAGGCTGGAGATACTTGTTCCCATGAAGTTGAGGTGGTATGGTCAATGAGAGGTGCTGGGACAGTGGCTCATGTGGCTCTGACTCAATCACATGTGGAGATAGGTACGTGCGCTGGCCATGTAGAAAGGCACTTGCAAGTAGGAGGTGCTCTGAGGCCCATCTCCATATCTTCACCCTGGAGGTAGGAGGACAACTGGACATGGGGACAGGGCGGGCTCAGGGAACCCATGCTGCCAGTCTCAGAATTTACAAGGGCTTAGCCAGAGCCAGTCGGTGTGTCTGCGGCCACAGGCACATCAAGGGGGCAGTCTCTGGTTCAGGCTGGGAATCTGTGTGTCCTGAGGCCACAGACACCTTTGGGGGGTTAGTCTCTGGCTCAGGATGGTGGTCTTCCCACTTGGCTGGAGTCTTGGCCTCCTTTTACTTGGTCTTAAATAGGTCTCCCAGCCTCCCTGAGCCTCAGTTTCTCATCTGAGCAGTGGGAATAGAGGAGAGTCCTCACCCAGAAGATGGACATGAATGCACATGAAGCTCCTGTGTGCTTGTCATGTGACCAACAGTGACAAGATCATCATCGGGGACCAGCCTCTTCCATATACTGGAGTGGAGGCTATAGCTTGCACTTAGCTACTAAACACACATACCTACAGATATTAGGGTTGTCTACAGTTGATGGCACAATGAATTCAAACCTCCTCTTCTCTCTAGTTCCAAAACTTTCCCACAACCCCCAAAGGACTCCCACCCTATAAGTGGTTACTCCCTGCTCCCTTCTCCTGGCCCCTGACTCTGTCTTTATGGGCTTGGTGAGTCTGGCACTTTTTTTTTGTTTTTTTGAAGTAGGGTCTTAATCTAGCCCAGACTGACCTGGAATTCACTATGTAGTCTCAGGGTGGCCTCGAACTCACAGAGATCCTCCTACCTCTGCCTCCCGAATGCTGGGATTCAAGACGTGTACCACCACGCCCAGCCTTGGCTTGGTGATTCTGGATGTGTCTTGGGAGTTCCACAGCTGGCTGCAGCATGCGTGCACACCTTTTCCTTTCTTTCCCACAGCTACATGGTGTTTACTGAGCGGAAGTGCCATGCCCACCCCCACTCCTCGCGGTGCTCATGTGGTCATTCAACCTTTATTTCCCCGAGTGCTGGGGACTGAGCCCAGGGCTTTGCACTTGCTGGGCAAGTTGGATCTGGGCAGTGTGTATCCTGCTGCATGAAATGAATGTCATTTGGAGTTTTTGTGTGGACATTGTTTTCATTTATTGACATCCTTAGACAGCAAGGAGTGAATTCCTGGTTTGTTTGATGAGTCTGTGTTTGAGTTTCTTTTCTACAGAATTATTTATTTATTTGTAAGCAAAGAAATACACACACATACAGAGAGAGAAAGATAGTGTGGGCACATTAGGGCCTCCAGCCATGGCAGCGAGATACAGATGCATATGCCACTCCATGCATCTGGCTTACGTAGGTACTGGAGAATCAGATTTAGGTGGTCAGGCTTTGCAGGCAGGCGCCTGAACTGCTGAGCCATCTTTCCAGCCCTGCGTTTGAGTTTCTGAGGGACTCCACTGTGCTCTGCTTCTGTCCCACCACTAGTCACAGGTGCAGTTCCCCATGGGCTCACCAGTATGTCTGGCCCTTTCCATCATTCTGGTGACTCTGGCAGCTGTCCAGCTGTCCCCGTGGGTATGTGGCCTCGCAGCGCTGCGCCGTCTCTCCAGTCCTGCTGCCTGATCGTGCATGGGTGGTGGGTCTCATTGAGCGGCTGCGGTTCTTGGCGTATCCTGGGTCCTGCAGCTGTACTAGAAATACACTGTCTTTTTACTGCTCTGCTGATTTCCTTTGATGAACAGAGTTTTTAGTCTTGCATGTTTATGTTTTTGGTGTTAAAAACCATCAAATCAGGTATAGCATGGGCTATTAGGCGACATTTACTTCCTACCTGTCACTCAGACTTCAAAACAGAGTGTCCCCTGCCCACAAGTCGTATTGGCAATTGTGATCACTGAAGTGACCATCTCCCTTATTCCAGCAAGCACTGGGTATGACTACTGTGCATACAGCTATGTGTGAGCTGATGCAGCTGCCAGCAGCAATCTCTGAAGGGGCCCAACATCAGCTCTGCCAGCAAGGCACACTGTCTGCTAGGAGAAACAAGCCCAAATAGGTTGGAGAGAATGAAGCTATGGAAGCACTGGGAAGGTTCTCAGGAAGAAGGTGGCTTTAGGAGAGGACCAGGCTACTTGGAGATTGGAAGGCCACCCCAGATGACAGGGTCAGCATGAGCAAGAACCTGGGCCTCTGAGGATGTGATGTTCTCTCTTCTGCTCAGAGAGTCCCTTTGCAGCAACATGGGTGCAGAACCTTGGTGGCTGGAAGGTAGCAGAGCCTACCACAGGTTAACACAGGACAGGAGCACCTTCTGCATTCTTCTTCCCATAGGCAGGGGATTTCTATTCCTATTTTTTTCTTTTTTTTTTTAAGGGAAAAATACAGGTAAGGGAAAGAAGTGAGATTGATTACTTATAAGACATACCCCTACTTTCTATTCAGGAAAATGCTTGTTACGATTCAAGTTCAGGGGGTGAGTGTAAAGTTTCTTCCGATTTTGGGAAGCCATGAGACTTGGGCTTCGTAGCATGTTTAGCATCAGGTTCTCCCAGCCCTGCTCTGGGGAAACCATCGCTGTTAAGGAGTAGTAAACACAATATTTTTTTCTGTAACATGCAGAAATGAACATACCAGATAATGAAATATGTTTGGGTTATTTCAGTATTATTATCTGTAATCTAATTTAATTGATTTTAAGAGTGATTAAACTAGCAAATGGTAATGGAACAAATTTAAGAATACACAGACACAAAAAGAAAAATTCATTTTCCCACCCCTCCAGTCTCTTACTTGGGAAGACAATGTCGTTACTTCCCTTCTTCCTCCCCCTTTTCATTCCCTTCACCTACTCCTGCTCCTTCAGGAAATACAGAGGTGGGGGGACCATGCCCTCCTTTGATATTGGCCCATCCACCACCAGACCCAGCAGGGCTGGCTTTATACCTGGTCCCCAGAGGTCAGAGGTCAGCAGGTGCAGCTGGGCTTCACCTGCCTTGACACTGGCCCTTGTATGGCCTGGAGCTCCCACATCTCAGCTCATCTAGAATCTTTGGAACCTCTCATGCTCACTCTCCAGTCTCCCATGGACCTGTTGGTGGGAGGGGTGTGTATGTCCCATGGTGGTGCTAACACATCTGCTCTGTGCCTTCCACAGGCTGGGGAGAAACACTACCACCCTTCCTGTGCACTATGCGTCAGGTGTGGCCAGATGTTTGCGGAGGGTGAGGAGATGTACCTGCAAGGTAAGCTCCATGGTGGCAAGAAACCACTGTGTACCTTATGCACACTGCACTGAGTGTGAACATGGCGAAGCTGCTTCCCAGCCACATTGCTGCCAAGGGTGTTGGTGTGAGGAGGACAGATCAGGCCCCAGAAGAGCTGGTCTTATGGTCATACCAGTAGAGCTGACACAGGGCTCACCCTCACCTCTCAGACGTCATCCTCACTGGGGAATTACCAGAGTTTCTGCTGTGTCACATCTAAGTCTCATCCAGGCTCTCTTGTGTTACACTGCAGCTAGCTGAGGCTTCCTTCCTACATTGAAAGAGGATTGGCTTTTTGTCCATTAGTGCATTGATCAAAAGAAAGTTTTGGAGGAAATCAGCCAACTTCAAACACAGTTCATTGGTACCCTAATCTGTTCACCATTAAAAATAATTTTAAGGGCTAGGGAGATGGCTCAGTGGGTAAGAACACTTGCTGTGCCAACAGGAGGACCAGAATTTGATTTCCAGCACTTACATAAAACGTCAGGTTTGGCTGTGCCTGTCTGTAACCCAGTGCTGAGCACGGCACAGACAGGCTTGCTAGTCAGCCAGTCTGACCAAAAAAAGAGAGAGCTCCATGTTCAAGAGGTGGTCTTAAGGAAATCAGGCAAAAGAGTATTAAGGACACCTGATGTCTTCCTCTGGTCTCTGAACACACACACGTGGGGCAAGAGCACCTGTGTACACATGTGCATATACCATTGGCACACACACATACATACTACATACACACCAAAAATATTAATAATGTCAAAGGACAGCATCAGTGATTCAGCTTGCATTAAAAGCTTTATTTCCCACTCTTGAGCAAGGTGAGGCTCATTCCCTAAAACAGAATGAACATCCACAAGCCAAGACAGAGGTCACAGGGCAGACCAAACTTGCCAACCTAAACAGGCCTTGTGATGAGATGTGTGTTCTCCCTCCAGTCCTGTGTGGGAAGGTCAGAGAAATGGCACAGTTTCATCTGTGAACTTTACTAGGAATAACTTTATTTTGGTTTTTAACATGTTCTCTCCATGCCTGATACAAGAGCTTAGTCCAATATCATAGTCCCAAGGAGCTACTTTTATTGAATATAGAGCAATAAAGGAGAAGAGTTCTCTGGACCACTGGGGGTAATGAACAAGCCAGGCATGGCAGTTAGCCACTTTTCTCATCCTAGATTAGAACTATTTAATGCATACACACACACACACACACACACACACACACACACACACACACATATTTGAGAGAGAAAGAGGGGCATATATATATATGTACATATATAGAGAGAGAGATATAGATATATAGATATATAGAGAGGGGGGAGAGAAAGAGAATGGTCACTACAAATGACCTCCAGATGTGTACACTGCCTTGGGCATCTGGCTTACGTTGGTAACGGGGAATTAAAACTGGGTCCTTCAGCTTCACAAGCAAGCACCTTAACTGCTAAGCCATCTCTCCAGCCCAAGATTATGGCTTTTGAGCAAGGCTCTTATTGTAGTCAGTCTCATGTTGCTGGGATGCGCATCCAAACCAGGCACAGTTTATGGGAGGAAAGGATTTATTTCAAGCTTATAGATCCAGGGGAAGTTCAATAATGGCAGAAGAAGCTTCCCAGGCCAGCCCCATTGTAGCATTTCTGAATTTAGTTCCCCAAATGATCATCTCAAAATATTTCTTTGTCAAAGAGTTACATTGAGTGCCATGTCCTCCCTCCTGGTCATGTTAGTGCAGTGTGTTTTGAGCTCCTCATTCCTCAAAGGGAAAATCATGTGTAGGGTGAAGACCCTTGTTGGAGGCAGGCCACAGCTCAGATATCCGAGAGGTTGGTTGAGTATCTAGTGAAGGATTCTTACTTAACTGGATGGTTGAGTTTCTGCTAAAAATGGGCCAAGTGGGTCTCAGACATGAGACAGGTAGAGGTGAAGGCCTGGGGCAGAAGTCGAGGCCGGGGTTAAACTAGATTTTGATGACTGAGTGAACAAAGCTTTGTTCTCCCTGCCACTGAGTGCTGGGGATAGACAGATGAGGTGGTTCACGCCATGCTGCGTATGCACAGCTGGACAGGAAAACTACTGCTGGTATGAGGGGACACATATAACATATACCAGATACAAGAAGGAGGCATGGCAGGGCATGGTCTGACCATGGTGGGAAGAGGCTAGAGGCTTCAGGGTTAATGGGAGGACAGAGGGAAGGCAGAGACCAGTAATCTGGTGCTTACGAGACAGGATAGGGGAGGGGAGAGCCTACTCCATGGCTGGCTGAGAAGGGACGGAGGGCAGGGGCTGAGGCAGGAGGGAAGAAGACTTAGTTCATGCCAGGGCAGGTGACTGTAAGACAATGTTTATTATGGGAGGCAGGAGACCAGCATATGGCCAGGCAAGGATGGTCTTCTGCTATGATCTTAACTCTCAGGCCACTTCCTTTGTGGAACTCTCATGGGGTCTCAGAGGCAACTGAGCAGGCAGGGGACACAGTTGATGGCAGACACACTGACTCCAGATTAACCATGAAGTGACTTACATGGTGGCGTCTTGAGCTGTGTGACAAAAAGTCCTCCCTTTCTGAGGCAATCCCAGAAGTTGATGTCAGATGGGGTGACTTCATCCCCACTGTCACCTGTTGGTTCCCAGTCCCTGTGTGAGAACTCTGAAAGGGGTTCTGTGAGCCAGGCCGGGAGCCCTCAGACAGTGGGCCAGCCAATGCCAAGCACATTGGGACAGCGGCTGAGGGTACAAGCTCACATAGAAAGTACTCCTGTCTTAGGAAACAAAGGTTCTTTTTATGAGTATGGGCTGGCCTGACCTCTGCAACAGAGCCTACTGGGGCTTTTCTATGGGCATGGAGCACTACATGCCCCTCCCATGGGCCTTGGGTTTCCCACACTGTACAATGAGAGGCTGGCTGGGCTAGTGGCTTGATCACTATTTTGTGGAGTGCTGAAGCCTACAGCCAAGAGCCTCTGTGGGGCTCTGAAGTGCCTAGTCCCCTGAGGTTTTCTACTTGGTCCCCCACAACTGGGCTCAATAAAGGTGGTTTCTGACAGGTGAATGCTGAGGTAGCCATGTCTCTGACATACGTGAGTTCCCCAACTCTCACGTTCTCCTGGCCTTGGGAGCTTCTCAAGAGCCTCTTCCCACTGTGCCTCTGCACTTGAAGCCACTCTGAGAGTGTCCTTCTGCTTCTCCCAGGCTGGGATCCCTTGCTACCACCTGTGGGATGTTCTCCTTTCTGTCATTGCTGATCTGAGCTGTGGGCCATCCAGTGCAGGGGCTCAAATCTCTGTGTCCCAGGCCTGGGCAACCACAGTATAGAGGAGGCTTGGGGCCACTCAGAGGTGGTGAGCAAGTGTCCATGCATGGACCACCATTTCCTCTGACTTTCCACATGAACCCACATCCAGGAACTGAACTTCCCTCTAACCTCCTCCTTTTGGTAATACATCCACAGGATCCTCCATCTGGCATCCAGCATGTCGACAAGCAGCCAGGACTGAGGACAAGAGCAAGGTTGGTGGGTTCCTGTCTTCCGATGTGTCCTTTTCTGCTTGTATGCATCTTCATGTGGGTTACATCAAGGTAGCTTGTACAGGTTCCTTAGCCAATCTTCAGTGATGACAGAGAACAGCCAGGCTCAGGAGGTAGAGACTGGCAAGGTGGGAGCAGGTGGATCAGGGAGTGATTACACAGGCGTAATGAGGCCCCAAGAGCCTCCATAGTCTGACCCTGCTGACCTCCTTGTCCAGTGAGTGGATGCAGATGATCATGAAAGTTTGTTAGAGATCTCTAACAGTTTTCATAAACACCAGCAAATTTAAGGATCCAAATTGCTTCTGGACTTGACAGTTCCCACACTCTCACTGAAGGTTCTTTGTCATGGCTCTTGATGGGAGGATGGTCATATTGGCCAGAGAAAGGCATGTAGGGCTGAGTCCAGCCTGTCCCAACACAGAGCTTCTGTCATTCTTTGCCTGTGAAGTTGGGCATATCTTCCTCCTTCCTTCAGGGATGTGGGATAGGGCACATTAAACTCTGCCAACCAGGCAAGCTTAGTACCAAGGTTTCATTGAGGCTCCATTACAGAGGTGGAGTTTATTGGTTGAACTTGACCCACATGATGGACAAACTGATCCTTGTATGACCTAAAGCTCCTGCCCTAGGTCACAGGTTTGTCTCTGACATAGCTACCCCTCCCTGAAGGTAGTCAGGTGTGGCCAGCCCCTTTCTGAACACAGATGCTGCTGAGAGGTGAGATGAACATGACCTTCCAGAAGATAAGGGCAGAGACAGGCCTCTTGGCAAGGCCAGGTGCTAGAGCCCACAGGTACTCTGTTGCAGGCTAGTCACCAGGTCCATCAGGAGCAAGGTAGGCAGATCTCCCCTGCTAGAACTTACATCCAGGATCAACAGTCAGCACCCCTGTGTAAGCAGTGCCTCGGCTCACTAGTCTTGGCAGGTACAGTAATGAAACTCACCACCGTCACAGAGGCACACAGGGTGTCAGGGAACTGATCTGTAAGAGGAGGTGGAACTAGTGGGAGGAAGGTTCAGATGGAGCCAGCAGTTTGTGTCAAAGCCCTGAGGCAGGAGCAAGCCAGTGAGCCGAAGAACTGGGAGGAAGCTGGGCAACTATTGTCAAGCTGGGGCACCTCTGCCCACTTCTGTCTCTTGGCAAGTGTTTTCCTTCTGGTCCAGCTGGCTCCTCCAGGACAGTCCAGATGGACAGAGCCTCATTTGGCTGGTGGTGTGTAGCCTATGGGTCAGGCATCTCCTGCTTCCTCTTTAGGGACACACCATCTGATCTCCTGCTTCCCCCTACCCAGGGTGTCCTGAGCACTTGTCTCATCCACCCAGCTCATGAGCCCGTCTTCACTGAACCCTTAAGTAAGCTGAGTGAGGCATGTGTGCAGTAGGGCAGGGTTCCTGTCCTAGAGCTAGATGAGGAGACAGCAGCCACTGCTAAAGGGAAGAAGAGCAGCATTCAGAGTGGTGGATGCGGAACAGCGTGAACCCAGGCCTCTGGGAGCTAAGCCTGGGTGATGTCTATTGTAATGGTTTTCTCCCTAGACAGGGTACAGAGCAAGAGGAGGAGAGGAAGGAGGAGCAGAAAGAAATGAATGAGGTGGAGGAAGAAGAGAAGGAGGAAGAGGAGGAATCTGGCAAGAAGAGATGTGAAAGAACAAGCAGGCTTAAGGGAGGAGTATAGAGAGACTGAGGAGGCAATAGGCTGCTTCCTTGGGTCCCCAGAGTCCTCCTCAGAAGCTGTCTGGCTGGGAGATGCTTGGGCCTGATGACTCTGTTATTTTGCCTCTCTTCATCACAGCACCGTGATCTTAAGTTCCTGTGTGGTCTCCGTGGCTGGGAGGCCAGTAAGCAGCAGCTCTTCATAAGCTCTGTCCTCACCAGCCAGGGCTGACATGGGCTGATTCACTCTACACTGTATGTCTGCCACTCAGTGCATCCTTGCCCTTGGCCATGACCTTTGACTTTGGTGTGACCACAGGGCCTGACCCTATTTCTGTGTGGTGCCCCATGCAAAGGGAAAGTGCCTGGCACACCTGGAGGGCCCAGACATGCTCTCACACATGTGTATGTATTAGACAAACAGAAAAGGGCGGCCCATGTGCCACAAGGCCTCAAGGACCCGACAGGGTGGCCATGCCAGCTGCAGAAGTTCCCTATTATCCTTGAGTCCCTTGCCAGCTGGGGAAGCCCTGAAGGCTATTGTTGCCAGGCCAGGGAAGAAAGAAGCTTTGTCCTCCTGGCTCTATACAGGCAGATTTGGCTTCCTGGGCTCTGTGGTCTACTCAACTTCTGAACTAAGTATTTTAGAAAAGAGTGCTTGTTGCCATCAGCCAATATTTGGGGCAGAGGCTGGGAAAGCTCAGAACAGTATGCTCTTAGCCCAGTACCAGAACTGGCACAGTTTGGTCTCCTTAGCAGCCAGTGCTCCCCTCAGCACTGCTGCAGCCTGGCCTGGTCTGGGAAAAGATCCTACACCACATTGCCTCCAAAGCATTTAGTGCCAAGAATAAGCTGGGCCCCTTGAGTTGGCAAAGGTCAGCTCATCCCCAGGCTGAGAGGGAGAGGAAGCAAGGGATCTAGGAGGGAAAAGCTTGGTGCTAAGGGTCAGGAGCTCAGGGGGCGGATGGGATTGTGGGGAGTGAGGGAGAAATAGGTGTGACTGTCAGGCTGTCCCTCCTCTCTCCCTTCTAGATGTATAACCCCGTTTGCAGCCAGGACTGCCCGGGTGCCTCACCCTGTGCCTTACAGGTTTGTGTCTCCTGCTGCCTCTGCCTTGCGTGGCACGTCTGGTCCTGGTGTTTACCTGTACCTGCTGGTGTCATGCCGAGTGTAGGTAGGAAGAGCTGCTCTCGGGAGGTGAGGCACCTCTGAACTGGGTACAAGCTCAGTTCTTAGGGCTGCTGACCAGTTCCACAACCTGAGGCTTCAGCAGCAGAGATTCTTGTCTCTCAGTGAGGAAATGGAGTCTGAACCCCAGACGAGGCAGGGCTGGCTCCTCCTGAGGCCTCTCTTCTCAACTTGCATGCTTGTTGCTGTGTTTGTGTCTGTGTTGTGACCTCTCAGGAAGACACAGGCAGATTGGATATGAGCCACCCCAGTGAACCATTTCATCTTCATGACATCTGTGAAGACCCCCATCTCCACATGGTCACAGTGAGGTCCCGGAGTAGAGCCTCAACATAGAAATTTGGAGGATCCCATCTTAGTCCCTAACACTTGACAGCCACTGAAGGAGTAGGTTAGGGAATGAAGACAGATGGGAGATGCAAGTAATGGACTGCTGTGGAAAATGAGGCAGGGGTGATGGCAGTGGGGGTTCACTGATGAGGCCCTAGTAGAGGACATGGGCTGAGGACAATGATGTCAGGGTTCTTGGCTCCTGAGAGATGAGAACACCCTGGTTGAAGATGGGCTCCTCTCAGACTGAGTCAGAGGTATGGAAAGCAATCTGGTGGGGGTCCCAGGATGAGGGCTAGATAAGGAGAAAGCATGGGTAGCCAGGTATTGGGTGTGCAGGAGGAGCATGTGTATGCAGGGAGGGAGGAGACAGAACCGAGAAGCCAGTGGCAGGAGATGTAAGCATGAAGCATGGTGTCCAAGGAGTGGTGTGTGCCACAGATAGAGCAGAGGCTTGGATGAGGCCAAGAGTGTGACCGTGGCATTACGCAGCACAAACTGAAAGGGCTGGGTCCAGCTGTGTGGAAAGGGAGCCGCTGAGAAGGGTGTGAATTTCGGTTAGGAGATGTGGTGGATGCAGCTACAGGGTGGGACTGGAGAACCATAGATGACCCAGCGGTGGGGCTGTCTGTCTCAGGAAAGACTGGCTGAGGAATCTATGCCTCTCATAGTCCACATACCCCCCCCCCTCCATGCTCTTGGTATCTCTGCATAGCAGGACAGTGGGTGATAGAAGGCTCCCATGCTATGGAGCTTGAGGGTCTACTCTTAGAGTCATAGATTATCCATGGCCTCTTAGGACTGCCAGAACCAGTCAACCCGTGTTGACATGTTGTCCCTTCACCTGTCACTTGTTGCCTGCTGTGTTGTCTGACTGTAGCTCTTCAGTTCTTCATTCAAGGCTATGTGTATGTTCTGACAATTCTGTCAACCCACAAAAGGGACAAGCCCACCTGCTGAGCTGCACTGCATTTCTGCTGGTATCATGGAGCTGCCTCTAGAAGGTTCCTGAAGCTGCTGAGACCCCAGCTCAGGCTCAGCCTCTTTGTTCTAGGAAACCAGGACTTCTTCTGAAAGCATCATCTCTGTACCCGCCTCCAGTACCTCAGGGTCCCCGAGCCGCGTGATCTATGTAAGTGGAGCCCTGTGGAGAGAGACACAGTTGGGGGTCCCTGGGTCATCACTGAGCCAGTGCCATGGGGATAGCAGAGTCCACTGAAGATGGCCACCATGCGTGGCAGAGATGAGCCTATGTTCTGGTCACTGCTTCAGGAAAGACATGGGCATGGACTTGGAGGCTATGGACATATCTGCATGGCCTGATAAAGCCACTGGGAGCTTCTTCTTAACTGGGTGGTGACTGAAGTGGCACTAGCAGTTAGTGTTCATAGTGCTACAAAGATGGTGACCTCCCATAGGTAAGCCGTGGTAGGACCACGCAGGCCTGTGATCCACAGAGCAAAATCTGTCATGTGGATATAATGACATTGCCCTACTTCCTACAAGACGTGTTTTGGATAGTATATACATGTGTGTGTATGTGTGTGTGTGTGTGTGTGTGTGTGTACACTCATGCATATGTGTATAAAAAGTACTTGAGCATTTTAACAAGTTGCTATGTTGCTATTGTGGTTACCTCTGAAGGCAGGTTAAAGATGAGACAGTATGTTATTATCTGATGGCATTATCTATGTAAGTAACAATGAGGGGTGGCATGTCATGAAAAGGAGACCAGAACCAGGCAGGAAGGCAGGTGACAGAGGACGAGTCACTTCCACCATCCCCCCTCCACACTGGCTATAACACAGTGGGAATGGGGCTCATTCTCTTCCATGTGCTTTTCAGCCCCTTCCATCCAATAATGGTTGAACACCTTTGGAGTTACATGTTCTGAGTGTCAGCCTGCACTTGTAAGGTCCACAGGCTGGCTGTGTGCCTATGAGCGACCTCTGGTACCTCATCTGCAAGCTGGGACAGGCCGCAGCCCAGTGCAGTGTCAAGGGCTGTCTGTTGTACAGTATGCAAGAACACAGCTCTATCTTATGGACCAGCATCTCTGCTGACATTGTCATTGCCACCCCACCACCTGTCACAGCAAGATGACCAAGACTGGAACCCAAGTTAGAGCAGCATGTAGTCTCCCCACCCAAGCCCGGCAAACAGTTTTGGCGACTTCTTTTTGGCCATGGCGGTGGGCACAGTGTGGAGGCAGCATTGGCACAGCTGTGTGTGGCTGTCAGCTGCAGCATATTGCCATGGCAGTATCATGTGTGGTCTGATTGTTGTTTAGTTTGCTGCACGGACTGTGGGGAAGAAGAAGGAAAAAAGAAAATCCACTTGTGTGCACACACCTTTGTCAGTGAGACAGCTTAGCCTGTTGCCATAGCAACCACAGAAGGTCTTGGTGTGGAAGGATAGCTCTGCAAGGCCTCTAGCATTTGTGGAAGACACTGCTGACCTGATGGCATCACACAAGCTGCCCACTGAGGTCCCTGCTGCTGGGGATGAGGTTGACTAGGAGCCTGAAGAATGAAGTGTCTGCCTGGGCCAGGTGGCTTCCTGGCTACCCACTGTAGGCTGAGTAAGGACAGCCGGAGGACAGGTGTTGCAGTCCAGTTCACATTGCTGGTAGAAATCACCCAACCAAGAGAAGCTTCTGGGAAAAAGCCATTTATTTTGGCTTACAGGCTCAAGGGGAAGCTCCACGATGGCAGGGGAAAACGATGGCATGAGCAGAGGGTGGACATCACCCCCTGGCCAACGTAAGGTGGACCACAGCAACAGGAGGGTGTGCCAAACATTGGCATGGGGAAACTGGCTATAAAGCCCATAAGCCCGCCCCCAACAATACACCACCTCCAGGAGGCATTACTTCCCAAATATCCATCAGCTGGGAACCTAGCATTCAGAACACCTAAGTTTATGGGGGACACCTGAATCAAACCACCACAACAGGTGAGCAGGGGAAGGCACAGCAGCCTCAGTGATCTGGGAAGTGTATGCTCCTGGCATGTCCCACTGGAGTCTGCAGGAACCTACCTGGGGCGCTTTCAACAGTCCAGCAGTATTACAGGAGACAGACCCAGAGCACCTACTCAGCCTGTGCAACTGCCCTGTTAGTTTGAATTTTCTTTGGCAGGAGGCCTTATGTGCAGTGGCTGGGTAAGAGAGTTAGAGAGAGGGATTCGGTGACAAAGCAAAAAGAGTCTTGGAGTGCTCTAGTCCTGGCCTGGGGACATAGGGAAGGTCATATCATACATATCAACAGAAGGTCAGCCCTCAGTCTTAAAGAAAACAGAATCCCACTCAGTAAACACAAATGGTTGCCCTCATGGGCCAGAGCCACAGAGATAGCTGAGGTCCCCTCCCCAAGACCACATCTGTATACTCTGTCAAACGCTGGCCATTTTGCTGCTGTACTGTAATGCTCAAAAGTGCTGTGTGTATGCACATGTGGGCTCTCATTTGGTGGAGAAAGTAGTACACTAGGGATGTGTGTGTGTGTGTGTGTGTGTGTGTGTGTGTGTGTGTGTTTATAGGAACAAGTTCTAGTGTTCAAGCAGATGCCATTGTATGAAGGTATGATTATATAAATACGTAAGTATGTGGGTGTGTGGGTATGGACAAGTGTATGATAGCATTTAGGAGTGGGTAGCTATGAGGTGCATCCAGCCACCACCCCTGAGAGGCACAGAGTGTGTGCAGATGGTATAATTGTATGTGCGTGTGGAGGTGTATTTGGATACATGCATATTTATGTTGTATGTTTATGCCATGTATCTATGCCTGTGTGTGTATGTTTTTAAGATATATTTTATTTATTGATCTATTTGCAAGGAAAGATAGGTAGATAGATCAGCTGGAGTTGTGACCCCAGCCATTCTCATTCCTGGCTGTTGAGCCCCACTGTCCTGGTGTGTGCCTCACCGTCTCTCCCTTGCTCCCTCTGTGCCTCACCGGCTCCCCTCTCCTCTCGTCTGCACTTCACCGCCTCTCCCCTGCTCTCTCCTCTGTCAGGCGAAGCTTGGCGATGAGATTCTGGACTACAGGGACTTGGCTGCTCTGCCCAAAAGCAAGGCTATCTATAACATCGACCGTCCTGACATGATCTCCTACTCACCCTACATCAGCCACTCGACCGCAGGGGACAGGCAGAGCTACGTTGAGGTACAGCCCTGCCCTACGTGTTGCATGCTGTGCCCCAGGTGGTATCTTGTTTGTGGCCCTTGTGGACAGAGTTTAGTCATCTGTACTGCTCCTCACTTCCTCACCTCCATATAACCTGTCCATTTTATTGAAGTCAATCCCAGTGCATTCAGACTCCTCATTTTCCTCAAGTAGGAGGCAGTCTGGGGTTTAGAGAAAATGATTGGTACATTGTGAAAAATCACTGTATTTTCCCAGGCACTAAGAGTTTTATTGACTCATGAAGTAGATTGTTTTCTCTACCTAGACCAAGCAGCCTTGCATCCATGCTGCCTTACCAGAATTCTTCTTTCCCTGGGCTCTTATTCAGCAGGACTGTGTCCTTTGTCCCTTGGTGACATCTTCTTCCAGGCTGACAGTCTGCATTAAATTCCTTTGGGTCACATTTTCCTTTTGTGGTTATGAGATCTTAGTGTGACTGTGGCTGCTTGTGGAGCCTGGGCTGGTGCTTATCCAGGATGGGGAAACTGGTCCCCTTGGACCACCTCATTTTGTGGCTTCATCAAGGCCTGTTAGAGAGTAAAGGCCCAGACCTGATGTGCCATGTACATGTAGTGGTGCCAGGATGCTAAGCCTAGCCACTTAGGTCATAGCTGCTGGACAGGCCTACGGGGTTATGAGGGCCATGTGAGAACAGAAGGACAGAGACCAGAAGGTGGCACTCCTGATGCACAGGTGTCAGAGGAGGAAGGCAACATGTGACTACTGAGGGGGATGAGGTGCCATCCCCACAGCACCACATACCATGTACCCAATCTGGGTGAGGACTTCATTGTCCCCCATCTGGCCTGCAGATAGCAGACACTGGGAGAGAGTCACAGGTTGAATGACTTGGCTCCACCTTTCTCAAACCCAATGCCAGACCGCCACCCTCCCCTGCATCACATGGTGTTTATCCTTCTGGGACACACATTTCAAGTCTGACAACTGGCTTCAAGTCCCATTCTACTCATTTCTCTACCAGGGCCCTTCTGGACTGGAGTGCTGACACTCCTAGATGCTGAGAAGGGCTGGAGTGAGCACAGGTGATGTGTGAGGCCATGGATTATCTACACCCTTGTTCTATGTCCATAGGTCACACAGCATTACCAGTTTATGAATGGAGGGAAGCATAGAGTGAGTGTTCATGGACATGGGGCCCTGAAACCTCGGAGGTTTCTTTGAGCACCTGAGGCCACAGTCCCTTTAGTGGCAGGGTCATATTAACCCTGGATGACTTCTGACACAAGGAGCTATTAAGGGGCAGTGGAATGGGAGGACTGTGACTTGGGAGTGATCCCTTACCCAGCACCTGCTCTGCCACACTTTGCCCCTGTGGCCCACCATGCTCATAGGACCTGTCTCTGCATGGGACAGTGCTAGGCTGTCCTGGGACAGGGGTGTTCACACCAAAATTGCACCTCCTCCTGGGGCCCAGAATAGCCTCAGGATACTCAGCAATCACACTACAGGGTAGCTGATCACTTTCTCACTGCCACTGTCATTGTGCCATTCCTTATATCTGTTGTCACCAGACAGTCAAGCTGAATTTGCATTTTTTTAAAAAACCGTTTTAATTTATTTGAGACATAGACAGAGAGAGAGACTGAGAATGAGCTCACCAGGGCCTCTAGCTGCTGCAAATGAACTCCAGATGCATGTGCTACCTTGTACATTTGGCTTACGTGGGTCCTAGGGAATGGAACCTGGGTCCTTTGGCTTTCTAGAAAAGTGCCTTAACCAATAAGCCATCCCTCACCTCTCAGAATTACCAGGCACAGTTGAGCAAACCAAGATGAGTGAGGTTCATCTGGTATTCACATGGGGCTATTTTCCTGGCTCTGGTCTCTGCTGTCTATATACCCCTGAGTGAGGTAGAAGGTTTGTCCTCAAGTGATTTGTTACAAGGGAGGAGTCTACCAGAGAAATAAGTCGTTGGTTAGAAGCATGTGACCTGTATTCCTTCTCTGAGCCTCAGTCTCCCAGATTGTGGCCCAGCTGCCCTCTTTCTGTTGCCCTCCATGCTATTGTTTCCTTTTCAGAAAAACCTGAGGCAATAGGCTTCTAGGATTTTGCTGCACTGGGCCCTGAACCACCAGCAGCATTCTTTTTAGAAAACTAGGTCTATGGGGAAGGTATAAGATAGCAAGTGGGCCAGGGAGGAAAAAGAGCCAAGTTCACAACACCACATGTATCTCTCATAGCAGGACTATTTCCCACTCATTTGGAGACTCAGAGAGCATGTGGGTACCTGTGTTAACAAACAACCCCCTCACCCCAAAGCAGCCCCTGATGTCACACACTAACAGGCCACTCTGTTGTGTCCACAGTCGCCTCAGTTGCTCTCACCAACGCCGACTGAGGTAACGCCTGCCCCATGCCTGTGCCCTGTGTGCTCAGTGCTGCCGCCCACAGGGTTATAGAGACAATCAGTGCAGTGCCCTAAGGGCCATGAAGCTGGGCTGCCATGGCACCCCAGCACCTTCCTTGCACTCGTTGTTTTTATAATCATGTCTCATCTGCATGCTCCCCTGTGTGTGTGCAGCTGGGCCCTTGCGGACATCCAGGACATGTACTGCTGAAGAGATCCTGGCCTGGGTCATGGCTTCCTTGGGTCAGCTGGGGTCTGTACGGAAGCCCTGGGCCCTTGAGGATAAGCATGCTGAGAGCACCTCTATCAAGCAAGCTTCGTGTTCACAGCCCAAGGCTTTGTCTGCCTCTCATCCTCATCAGCAGTAGAGAGTCTGCTCCTCAGACTCAGTCTGTACCACGAAGCCTGGTGCCCCTGAGGAGGAGGTCATGGTAGCCAGGAACCAGGACCAGTGGCACAGCACACACTTGAGCATTCGCTGTGTGCCTGGCACTGCCTTTAGCATTGTGTACCTAATTCCTTTACCCCGTGACAACTCGCAGAGTCAGCTTCTATGACCTTCCCATTTTACCAATGGAGAAACTGAGGCATCAGGAAGTCAGATAGTCTTTCCAGCATCACAAACTGTAGGAAGAGACAGGATTCCAACCCGTTTGGTGGTCTAGGGCCTGTGCCTACCACTGGGCCTCCTGGTCCCTTGTTCCAGCCTACCTGGCTAGAGGTGCTTTCAATGGGCTGTCATCTTGGCATTATTTAAGCCACCAAAGCACAGTGACCACTGGCCTGCTGAGCAGGGCACTCTTGTACCACCACCTAGTTCCCACAGAGGAGGCCTGAGGGGAGGGGTGCCAGCTAGTCCTACCCATAGATGAGATCAGGATTCTCCAAGGCAAAATCCCCTAGGAAGAGCTGGCCCTGTTGCAGCCCTTGCTCTGTCAGGCTGTGGCTCTTAAGCATGGATTCCTGCTGGGTCAGCAGGAGGCTGCTCACCCTGAGGCTTCTGGTCAGATTGAGGCAGTGACTATGGCCAGGACCTCACTGAGACCATTTGCTTTTATTTCTCCCTCATCCTGGGAGGGAGGTGGGGGCTTCCCAGTCCAACCCACTGGATCGCCTTAAGCCTCTGCAGGCTAAGGCTCACCCCTCACTCCTTATAGCCTCTGCAGCAGAATCTATCACTGAGCCCCTGCCTTGTTGCTTCAAGGCTCCTGAGCATGTTCCCTTGGAAATGGTGCTCAGGGGCCCAGGTGAGCACAGGCAGGGCCTGCCTGCACGCCAGCTGTGGTGGAGCAGCACACCTAGGATCCAAGCATGCACAGCCTAACATAGCAGTGAGAGCTCCCAGCAGGTTTTTCCACCCTCGTTAGCCTGTAAGCACTACGTCCAGAAGCCAGGAGACAGGATGCCTGTAAGGGGCACTGCCATCAAGGCTGCGCAGAGGAGGCCTTCAGTGACAGCAGGGCAATGTGGCTGAGGAGAGAGAGCGCCTGACACGGGGGAGGCCAGAGAGAATGTGCCCTGCAAAGGCACAAAGGTAAAGTGTACGGGCAGCACTAAGGAGCAGAGGGTCAGCTCGGACAGACCAAGGCAGCCATGCGCACCAGATCTGGCCCCTGCTAGCCCCAGCGGTGCCATGAGGACACTGTAGCAGTATCTCCCCTTTGGGGTGGGCTGAGTGCCATATGGGCAGCCTTACCCTCCCATACCATGCCATCTCATGCCACTGCCACCTGCTCTGGCTGCGCTCAGCAGCTCTCCTTCATTCCTCCTCAGATGGGGGCTATGTTGTCAGTGCTTGTGTGTTTCGTCAGCTGGGCTTCTGGGCCCCAGAGGGTTACCTGCCTCCACCCAAATGTGCCCCAGAGCACTTGGAGCCCCTCACGGGTGAGGAGCACCCATTGGGACTGAGGGCCTCTCTGTGATCCTCAAAAGGTATTCCCAGTGGCTCAGGGTGTTGGGAAGGGGCAGATGGGAGGGGAATGGGGTGATGTAGGTGGGGGTGCTTCCACCCTTACCCAGAATCACCAGCACCCAGAAGGTGCAGAGGTGTGGGAGAGGTAGGTACCCAATGGGCACAGGACCATGTTCAGGCCAAGGGGTATGTCAGCATCACACCCAGGCCTTATCTGACTCTCTAGTTGTGCCTTTCCTGGTGCTGTGGAATCAGCGCCAGGAGTCTGAAGGGCAAAGGTGGGCTCTCACAAGCTGTGTCTTTCCACCCAGGGGGATCAGGATGACCGGTCCTACAAACAGTGCCGGACCTCCAGCCCCAGCTCTGCCGGTTCTGTCAGCCTTGGGCGCTATACCCCAACTTCGCGATCACCCCAGCACTACAGCCGTCCAGGTACTCAACACCCCACCACCACTTCCTTTGACCCCTGATGAAGATGTTCTTCTCCCTGCTTCTGCTGATAGGAAGTTTCCTCTATGCAATGAGAAATGTGGCAGAAGGGGATGGAAGTGCCAGGGAGTGGGCAGTGGAGAGACCAGCCACTTCCTGCTCTAATAAAAGGGGCCACTTCATGCCTAGGTAAGAGGCCAACACAGGGGTAGCTGATAATCCTGAAGTACAGAAGCTACCTGCATAGTGCATTTCCTAGGAAGCCTGACGCCCCGGTGGCACAGCTAGAGTGGACAGCTGTGGCAGTAGCAGAGCAACTGGAGAGGCAAAATAATAGGCAAGACAAGAGTACACACTGTAGCTCATTCTCGGCCCATGGGAGTCTGGGAAGACCTGGGTCAGAACATGGAGTCAGAATGTCTATTGATGTTGTACTTGTCATTCAGCTGGTAACCCTAGAGACAGCTGTCCTCATGAGGAAATTGGCAAGAGGTCCCCATACCCTTTCAGCTGGGAGAGTCCCATGTAGGACTTCTGCCGTGTCGCCTCATCCCCGCCTGCCCCCAGCTGTGCACTGTCTCCTTTGGCTTTGAAGCTCCTCAGTCCGAGTGAGCAATGCCTACTGATGCTGCCTTTCAGAGGGATTTTTCCAAGCTGCTTTCTTCCTGACCAGCTGTGCATGGCCCCATTTCCACACCCATGGACTGCAGCTCTTATTTTTGCAAACTTTGGAAAAATCAAAACTCATTCATTTGCAGTCATTTTCACTGAGTCCTGGCATTGTGCCTAGTATATCTTGTGCATCAAGTAGGGGGATGGGTGAGTGTGAGAATGAGTGTGTGAGGGAGCAGGACAGTGAATGAATGAGTGGATGAGTAGCATGTGAAAGAATAAGAAAGTAAATAAGTGAATTGGTATGTCCTGCACAGCAAGTGCAAAGAAAAGCATGTGTGAGTGTGTGAGTGAGCAAACCGTTGAATGAGTGAGTGGGTGAGTGAATGAGTGAGCAAGTGAACAAATAAGAGAATTCATGAGTAGATGAGTAGGTGAACGGGTCAGTGTGTGAATGGATGTGTGCATGAATGAGTGAGTGGATGAGTGAGTAGATGGGTGAATGAGTCGATGAGTCAGTGAGTGAGTGGATGGGTGAGTGGGTGATGGATGAGTCAATGAGTGCATGAATGAGTGAGTGAATGAATGAATGAATAAGCAAATTAGTGGGTAAGTGAATGGATGAGTGGGTGAATGAGTGCCTAGGTGGGTGAGTATGTGACTAAGTGAGTGAATGGATGGATGTGGGTAAGTGTATGTCTGAATGAATGAATGAATGGGTGAATGAGTCAATGAGTGAGTAGATGGGTGGATGAGTCAACGAGGAGGTGAGTGAGTAAGTGAACAAGTTGATAAGTGAATGAGTAGGTGAGTGAATGAATGACTTAGTGGGTGAATGAGTCAGTGAGTAAATTAGTGAGTAGGCGAATGTGTGGGTGGATGATTGAATGAGTGAGTGGGTGGCTGAGTGAGTGAATTGGTAGATGAGTTAGTGATGAGTGGGTGAATGAGTGAGTGAAGGAGGGAAGAAGCAAATGAATGAATGAATGAGCAGGTGGGTGGCTGAGTAAATGAGCAGGTGCATAGGTGAGTCAGTAAGTGGACAGCAGGGACTTTCTTGAGTTCTACAGAGCCTGTGTCACCAGGAGGACCTGGTTGTTGACTGCCCAGAAAGCTAAGCCTTGTGTCTGTGGTGGCAAGGCTCATAAGGACACTGGAGGTAGACCACTCCCCAACCTCTGAAAGCTGCCTTCCAACTGTCCTTGACCTCAAGGGTACCCCAAAGTGAGCCACAGGCAGAGCTTTGAGAATGTCCTCCTCTGAGCCTGGCCACAGGATGTGGCCCTGGTTGCCACCCTATATCCCAGAGACAAGGTCTCCTGACCTCACCTGGAGGAGAGTGACCCATAGCCTGCTGGGCAACCCCCTTCAGGTACCTCGGGAAGACATGAGCTACTGGAAAGTGGGGCAGCATTGTCCCTAGAGGAGTGGGGACTAGAACTACTGTGGCTCTAAGGTGGGCGCCCAGGGTTACTGACTGCTCTCTGTCGCCTGCAGCTGGTACTGCAAGTGTTGGTACCAGTAGCTGCCTGTCCCTGTCCCAACACCCAAGCCCTACATCCGTGTTCAGACATCATTACATCCCCTACTTCCGAGGTAAGGCTTGCAGTGCACGGGCGTGAGTGCTAGTCCCATGTCACCGCATGGCTTACCGAGCCCCGTGTTTTGTGCCTGTGTTCCTGTGTGTCTTGTGCATCTGGCTTTGTTCTCGTCAGTGTGTCTGTGTTCCTGGCAGAATATCACAGGTGGCTAATCAAATAGACTGAAGCCGGAGGGAGCAGCTTAGGGCCGAGGCAAAGGAGACAGGGATCTTCTGAGACCCTGCTCTGTGCTTGGAGCCTGGCCTGAGTCATCTCATCCATTTCCAGTTAGCCCTATGGGAAGGTTTTCTGTTAGTGTCAGCCTGTAGGAACAGGAGCCGAGGTATAGAGGCCATGATACTCACATGCCTGGTATCAGGGCCAGAGCTCATCTGGGTCTTTCAGGATGCAGACCCACCTCTACCCATATCCCTATAGACTTATACACATGGATCCCACCAGAAATGGGTGCCCTCATTGTTTCCTCAGTGATAAGGACTGATTTGTATTTCCCCAAGTTCACATATTCAAGGCCTAGCTCCCCCACCCCAAGTGACATTTAGTAATGTGACTTTTAAAAAGAGAAAAAGGGCTGGAGAGATGGCTTAGTGGTTAAGTGCTTGCCTGTGAAGCCTAAGGACCTCGGTTTGAGGCTCGGTTTCCCAGGTACCACGTTAGCCAGATGCACAAGGGGGCGCATGCGTCTGGAGTTCGTTTGCAGAGGCTGGAAGCCCTGGCGTGCCCATTCTCTCTCTCCCTCTATCTGTCTTTCTCTCTGTGTCTGTCGCTCTCAAATAAATAAATAAAAAAATTTTTTTAAAAATCTAAAAAGAGAAAAAGATTTATGCAATCTAAAGAAAAGCCACAGTATAGTAATGTGACTTTAAGGCAGTGATGGGGGTAAAATGAAGCTACAAGGTGGGAGTTGTCATCCATTGGGGCTGGCAGTCATGTAAGATGAGGAAGAAGTCCCTCACATGGACAGCGGGAGAAGAGGTCATCATGGACAAGCCAGGAAGAGAGAACATGAGGAACCACATTTGCCGGGCCCTGATCACCATTTCCAGCATTAGAAAGTGCAAGGAATCAGTGGGGTTGTGGAGTTTTGTTATGCAGTCCAGCTTATGGACACACCACCAGAAGCTGCTGAGGGCATTAGAGGATGTATAGCTGATGTCCTCATCAGCCTCCAGGTGATGCACCAAGTTGCCTATCCCTTTCAGCCATGGAGTACGAGGCCTCTGGAAGGCCTTCTGTGGGAGCACCCATGGCCAGAGATCAGCAGACAGATCTGTTGTTTTTCACATGCATTCTTATCACTCACCTTGCCCCTCATCCTCTGAGAAGAGCCCTGATATCCTTTCTTTTTTTAAAAAAATATTTTATTTATTTATTTACTGGAGACACCAGGGCCTCTAGCCATTGTAAACAAACTCCATGTGCCACCATGTGCATCTGGCTTACATGGGACCTGGAGAATTGAACTTGGGTACTTTTGATTTAAAGGCAAGCATCTTAGCCATTAAGCTATCTCTCCAGCCCCCTGACATCCTTTCTGTCTTCGTCCCTCCTTCATGGGCCCTCTGCTGCTCCAGGTCTCTGGTAGGGGATGAGTCCTGGGAGAAGATCCATAGCCCAAAGTGGCACATTCTAAAGCAGCAGAATGGCTGGCTAGAGTCTTGGGTGCATGTGTGTCACATGTCCATGGGCATCTCAGGGTGAGGGTGGCACCCAGAACCTGGAGGTAACCTGACTACCAGACAAATAAAGCCAGTCTCCCAAGAGGATATATGCCTCACTTTGCCCACTTGCCCTAAATGTGGCTTTCCTCGTGTCTTCTGGGCCCTGCACCTGATGGGACTGTACACCTGGCTAGCCTATGGCTAGAGACTAGGGCAGGTAGTACACATTGGCTGTCCTTCCTGCTCTCGACAATGAAGGGAGCCCGGCCCCTCTGTGTCCCCCTACGAGAGGAGTTTGGAAGGAGAGGGAAGAGCAGCTGCCCCAGGGGGCCATCAGCACCAGCTCAATGCTCAGGGGGTTTGTGACAAAGATGGCATGTTACTTTTGTGTCTTCCTTACCAAGTCCAGTTTTTTTTTAAAAAGAATATTTGTTTATTTAAGAGAGAAGTGGGGCAGATAGAGAATGGGCAAGCCAGGGCCTCTTACCACTGTAAATGAACACTGCAAATGAAATAATGCATGCGTCACCTTGTGTATCTGGCTTACCTTGGTACTGTGGAATTGAACCTGGGCACTTAGGTTTTACAGGCAAGAACCTGAACCATTAAGCCATCTCTCCAGCCCCCAGTTTTCTAGTATCCCACCAGTCCAAGTAGAGAAGATTCTACATACTGCCTGGCCAGCACTTCTCAGAGCTATCAGGGTCATCTGTGACAAGGACCTTGGTCATAGATGCAAGGAACCAAGATGTGACGTGTGTAGTGTGGTGTTCTAGACAGGTCCTGGGATGTCAGAGAAAAGTAGAGATAATCCAAATAATCCAAATAAAGTATACTTGAGTTACAGGTGGTCCCTAGATGCTGGAGGAATATCAAAAGTTTGGCACCTCTATGTAGCCAGCTAAAACCTCTTTTTTGTTTTGTTTTATCAAGGTAGGGTCTCACTGTAGCCCAGACTTACTTATAATTCACTCTGTAGTCTTAGGGAGCCCTTGAACTCAGGGTGATCCTCATATCTCTGCCTCCCAAATTAAAGGATTGTGAACAATACCCAGCTCTTAATAAAACATTTATTTAAACTGAAAAGAAGACAAAGGCAGACTAATGCCTGGGGCTGCCTAGCTCTGCACAGAGCCCCTTCAGAATTACGAGTACAGGGGATTCCTCCTAGGTGGATATTGGAAACACTCCAATGTGAAGTTTTTAGGAGAAGCCGCAAGCCTGGCAAAAGGATTCTCTTGGGTGACATTGTTGGCTTGAGGTCTTTTTCCATTAAAGTTCATGGAGGACGTTAGCCTCATGTAGTAAGTACACCCAGCTCACGGGACAGTCTCTTTTTTTTTTACAACAGGTGGCACTCTGTGCCATGCAAAAAACAGGCAGAGTGCTCCAAGGTGGCACTGTGTCATCCAGGTCAGCACTGTGTTTTGTCAGCTTCATAGGGCATCCAGAAAGGGGAGAGGCCCATAGTGGCTTTGCCCACCAGAGGGCTTGGCAGGTAAGACACAGACTGAGCCTGGACCTGGGAGGGTTTGGGCCAGTGGTGAGCCCAGGAAAAGGCCTTGCAGGTCATGCAGGAGGGACACAGTGGTGATGTCCCAGGCAGGAATCAGGGTGACTAGGGTTTGAGGCCCTTTGTGGTAAGCATACTGTGGGCCTACTTGGTCATTAGGCTACCACACCTATGCCTCAGCTCCATTAGTCTTGGTCCTGCTAAATGTCTGAGATGAGTGTACACACGTGTGTCAGAATTCCTTGTCATTTCAGGGTATACTGCACCATAGGCTGAGCTCTGGGGGAGATAGGAATATCGGGGTTTGTTACAATTCTTAACCAACTGGATGGGAGTGACAGAAATGATCATGAAATCTAGCTAGAAGAAAGAATGGGTTGATTCATATGAAGGCATGGATTGACCTGGGTAAGTTACCATGGCTTAATTGGTGATGATACTTGGTAGGGATATTCCATCTAGGGTAGTTTGTGTAGCTGCATGTTAAAAGTCACTGTCAGAGCCTGCATGGTGGCTCACGCCTTCAATCTCAGCACTCAAGAGGCAGAGGTAGGAGGATCACTGTGGGTTTAAGAGTGAGTTCCAGGTCCATCTGTGCTAGACTGAGACCCCACCTCGAGAGACAAAACAAGCTGCTGTTTCCACCATGTTTTGCTGCCCCAGAAACTGATAGAGTCATGGATGTCACAGGCAGAGGGGACTTGTGGTTTCCTTTTCCTGAACATGGGTCCATCTTCCTGGGTCAAGGCTCCTGCTACCACTAGGACTGGCAGTAACAAGCTAACACCATTGAAGCTAGAAGGTTTTATACTGCTTTAAGTAAGATCACTAAGTGGAAGTACTTAGTGGACATTTCTGATGCAGCATCAACATTAGCAGTTAGAGTTAGTGCCCCTGCCCAGGTGGGAGAAGGCGCTCGAAGTTGGAGTCATCAGTCCGCTCTGTGGCCATGGCTGGTGTTTGTTTGAGCTGAGCCCCACTGTTGTACTGGCTTGCCCCACCAGGCAGAAGCCTTCCGTGGTGTCCACTGCAGTCCCTGGCTGGTCCACTTCTGGGTCTGGCTTCCATCTCACTCTGAGGTCACTTTAGGGTCCTTGAACCAGCCACTTGAGTGTGTTCTCAAGTCCAGAGTGTCCTTTCCTTTGCCAAGTTGTCAGATATATTGGCCTTCAGGATTTCCAGAGGTTAATGGAAGTGACCCATCGTGCCTTGGTGTGTCCCACTGTGAGCCACATTCCTTCCTCACTATGTGTCCGGTGCCATTGCATTCTGTTCATCTCCTCATGCTGAACAGGTGGGAGTGGGGTACCCACTCAGGTCACCTAGCTGTCTCAGCTCATCCATGACTTGATAATCCAACCTTCTTCACAGAGCACAAAGCAGTTGCATCTGAGGGATGAAGTCCAGCACATATCCTATTTTGCTTTCCAAAACAAACAAAAAAGCTATATTTAAGACCATAGCAATTGACTGATGCTGACCTCCATGCCCTCTGTAGTGACAAAAGTCTCCTTAATGATTCTGTGGAACACCTTTTATCTATTATCATTCCTTGGTTCCATTCTCACAGCTAGCTGGTAGAGTCTCAGAGAAGCGTGGGCTCTCATGACCCTTCAGTGTTCAGGGCTCACTCCCCTCACCCTCTCCCCTGAGCTTGGCCCCAGGCAGCTAGCTCATCGTTCCATGCACTAGCAAGCTGCCAGGCGTCGGGGTCACTACTGCTTTGTGGGGCCACTGAGCCGGGTTCCAACCAAGGTTGGATTAGAAAGTCATCAGGCCCAGGCTGGAAGTCTTGGGATGGGGGGTCAGACTTCCCCAGGCAAAATTTGGGTTCCCTGCTGGCAGGAGAGGTGGGGCTCACCACACACTGACTTTTTGCTTGAAATACTCTGCTTTTCTGCCCCTCATCTGCTATCGCTGTTTTTCGTCTGGAGGCAGTGAAAGTGGCCGCAGCACGCCAAGCCTCTCGGTTCTCTCGGACAGCAGGCCTCCTTCCTCCACCTACCAGCAGGCACCTCGCCACTTCCATGTCCCAGGTAGGCCCTGGCATACTTGTGGGCTCCTCAGGCACCATGCTGGCCACACCTGAGTTGTCATAGTTGTTTTCCCCATGGCCTGGAATTGACACATGATTCCCAAGCCTCTCTGTTGCTCCCCCAAACTCCAAGCTTCTTTAAAAGTCATTTGATGGAGCCAAGTGTGGTGGTGTACGCCTGCAATCCCAGCACTCAGGAGCTAGAGGGAGGATCCAAGATCAAGGATACCCCTGGGCTGCATAGTGAGTTCAAGGCTAGCCTGGAATATATATTCCTGTCCCAAACAAAAAAGCACAGGCAACGGGTTTTCATGTCACCCCAAACTGATGTGTTTCTGAGGTTCTTACAAAGCCCACAAATACCAGGGAGACAGTTTTCATCCTAGAAACAGGGTAGAGAAAAGGGGCTGTCTGAGCTGGCTGCACCCCGGTGGCCCTGTGATTCTTGCTTGCCATTTCCCCTAGCCATCTCTCTCCCTGTCCCCTTCTGATGATGGGTGGTGTCTGGGTGGGGGATGCTTGATGGAGATCTGTGACTTTAGCCTTGGCCACTTGATGGTGCCTGGGTCTTGCTGGTGACTCTAACCTGGGTGAGGTGAGCTGAAGAAAGCAATGGGGCAGAGACAGTCACATTTGCTTCCCTGCTTCTCCTCACATTCTCTCCTGTTTCCTTCTTCCCCAGACACTGGCGTAAAAGATAACATCTATAGGAAGCCCCCTATCTACAAACAGCACGGTACAGTTGGACTCTGCTGCCGTGCTTTGCCTGCATGTCTGTTGCAGCCACTTGCTTCTGAATGCTCCCTTTGCTGTGTCCTGATCCTGGGCCAAGGCTCCAGCTGCCTGCTGGCTGAACATTAAATATGTCTTCTCACTAGTAAGCGCCTTAGAGGCCTCTCTTCACCAGTGGCTGTGGAGGAACACCGTGTGTGTTAGAGAACTGAGGCCAATGCGTAGCGCTTGGGGCTTAGTTGAGGGAGCAGGACTGAGAGGCTTTGACAGGACTACTGAGTGACCTGAACTGAGATGGTGAAGGGCAGGGACTTTTCTGTCCTCTCCCTACTCAAGGCCTGATCTTTGGAAAACAGTGGCTTACTCGTTGTGAAGAATTTCAGCCCTGTGTCTTCAGAATATCTGTGATAGAATAAACTGCTTTTCCTTCATCCAAAGGGGTTTCTCGCCTTAGCATGTAGGGGCTGGAGATGACTGGCAGGGATGGCAGCCTTCCCAGGGCCGGTATGCGAGGAAGAACTTTGCTCCAGCCACAGAGCAAACATCAGGAGTTGGGACTAGAGTTTACTGGTGATTGGGGCAAATTGCTTCACAACCCTGAGCCTCTGTTTCCTTGTCTATAAACCAAAACTCCTCCTCTACTTCTCTCCCTCCCCCTCCATTCTCCCAGGCCAGGCAAGAGATGGTCTTAGATTAGTGAGTGTGGAGCTAGCTCTCAGCTGTAAAGAGTAATGTATATGGTGAGAACTGTGAACTCAGTCACTAGAGACGGAGAGAAAGATCCCCATAAAGACATTGCCTCTTAGATGCCCCCAACAAAGGCAGCCCTGCCCCACACTGCCCACTGGGTGGGTACTCTCATATGAGAGTCTAACCAGCTCTCTTTGGTAGCCAGAGGGTCAGAGGTCTGGTTTTATTCTTCCACCATGGTGATAGGCCTTGTGGTTAACACATTTCTTCCTCTTCCCAAAAGGAAAGAAAGGAATTAAGTCTTGGCCTCTCAGAATCCAAGCAGAGGAGCTTTGGAGGGGAGCTCAGGTAGACTCCCAGGCCCTTTGACATCTCAAGGACCAGCTTCTTCATGTTACATAGGGAAACTGAGGCCCAGCCAGAGGAAAGGGCACCCTATTAGGAGACCCTCACAGAGCCATTCTAGACAGCCTACAAAGAGGGCCACAGGTTGTGAAGCTAGAGATTGAGTTCCAAGGCCTTTCTTAGCCTCCCTCAGCACCATGCCCTTAGTCATCACCTGAAGTGTGCGATTCCCACATGTACAGGGGGAGTTTCCCCTTAGCAAGGGCCAATCCCCAGGTGAAATTGCTCATTAGCATCTCACAGGAGGAGCAGGCTGAGATGGAGCACCCACTTGGAGCCCTTTACCTGAGTCCTTCTGAATGCTCCCTTTGCTGTATCCTGATCCTAGGCCAAGGCTCCATCTACCTATATTATATGGCTGAACCATCCATATAATTAGATACAAGATGTTCCCCTCTCTAACAGCAAGGTAATTCCCATTTGAGAAACCCCAAGTGATTCCAAAATCTTTTCATCACTCCCAAGACTGTTCATTAGGGAGATGGATCTGATAGTGCACTGACTGCCAAGTGATCGATCAGTCATGGTCTGAGGCTAAACTAAGTGAAACTTACACTAGGAATGGAAGTGGGCCATGTAAGTTGTACGTAACTAGACATAAGTGAAGCTTTGGCAGGGGTTGTACACTGTGTTTGACTGGACTTCCTTAGGAGCTCTCAGAAAATAACTGACGTATAAGATTGCCTTTGGTTGCTAGTGCATGCACTTGAGACATTTTGCTTTTCCCGCCAGGTACATTGCAACCTGATAGAAATGTGTGCATGTGTATGTGTGTGCATGCATGCATGTGTGTACACAAATGTGCTTGGGATCACTCACAGCCCCTGATCCACCAGAGCAGCCTGACCATTGCCCCCTCACCTCCCACAGAATGCAAGCTGGGCTTGAGTGGCCACAGACCCTGTGGGATGAAGTTCAGTGATGGGCCCAATTCATTATTTTAAGCTACTTTATTCATCCAGTTTAAAAAACCAAACTTCTTTACTAATGTGCTTGCTTTCCAACTCTCCACTGCGAAGGCACTAGAAGTTGCTGTCTTGAATATTTGTTACTCTTTTCTGAGGCCCAGCAGTCATTTGATGTGTGGCTGCTGCTCAGCACTGCTACATGATGGCTCAGTTTCTCCTCACACCTTATGATACTGGATCCCTGCAGGTGAGGAGGCTGTAGCCTTGCGGTGAAATGAACATCCGGTCTGCTGACCCCTTCCCCATCACCTGATGGATGACATTTTATAGCACTTAGGACACAACATTGTTTCTACATCTATTCCAGTCCTACTTTTTTAATGCTTGTTTTTAATGGAAGAAAAGCAAATGAATGGGAAAAGACAAGAAAAGGGGAGGAAAGAGGCCAGGGTATAGGAACCATCTGTTCCATCAGACACCACATGAAGCTGGGTCTGTAGTGTGCACCAGGCAGCATTCAGTGCAGGGGCCTGGAAGCTACCTGGGACCAAGGGTTTGTAAGCTTTGCCATGTACATGCATCCGGGGACTGTCCTGTGTTTTCATGTGCTATGTGAAGTTACTTGTAGCATCCAACCATGTCACTTTTGGGAGGCGCCTAGGGGACAAACAGCACTGCTATCCTGACACTCCACGGTGAACAGGTACTTCCTTCCACTGGGTCTGTCCCCATAGAAAATGGTGGTCAGGCCTCTTGTACCATAGAGCTTCAGGGAAGTTTCTGAAATGACAGTGGTGTTAGGAACAGTGGGGACTTTCTGGAGCTCGAGTCTCTCAGTTGAGGAACTGGAGGGAAGCAACGCATTTTTAGGCTGTTTAAGGTGAAGTCATAAGAAAATGACATAGTGTTTTCCCCACAATTGCCCAGGAAGTTTGGCTGCCCTGCTGTAGGAACAGGGCTGGTCGTTCACCAGGTTTGTGTGCGCCTCCCCACTGCAGCCACTACTGTATCTGTGAGGGCACTCCTCTGGCCACTGGCCTTCTCAGAGCCACCCTTCTGAGTGAATCAGCACAAGTACCACCATGGGGCAGTGACAGTTTGCTAGTTTTTTAGTCCCTGATCGTAAACAGGAAACAATTGCTTTCTGAGCTTCTCTGGGGTTCCTTTCTCAGGGAGTTGACTATCACTTGGATTTGGGGTCCTTTCCTGGGATGTGAGGGAAGGGCAGGTGGCCAGGTAGCCACTGTGTCCACAAAGACTATGAGAGAGAGATGGGAAGTCAGGCTTTTCTGAAAGGGACCCTGGGCTAAGACTGCCCTTTGTGATCCAAAGAACAAGCTGAGCACCTTTTCTCTGGGGAGGATAGTCAGGGGGAAAGAGGTGGGCAGGAGGCTGAGGCATTGACTTTGCGTTCTTTCCTCTCATGTCGCTATTAGTCCTGATGTCACCAGCAGGCAGGTGTTGCCCTCCTGATGCAGTAGACAGGAGGCTAAGCACCAGGAAGTATGCGTGACTTTGATTAATTTATCCAAGGGATCTTTTTAAAATTTATTTTATTTATTTGCAAGCACAGAGAGAGAGAGGTAGAGAAGAGAGACAGACAAAGAGAGAATGGGCACGCCAGGGCCTCCAGCCACTGCAAATGAATTCCAGATGCCCCCTTATGTATCTGGCTAACATAGGTCCTGGGGAATCGATCCTTGAACTTAGGTCCTTTGGCTTCACAGGCAAGCACTTAACTGCTAAGCCATCTCTCCAGCCCCTGAGGGATCTTTTTGACTACCTATTATGTGCTTAGCTCTGTCCCAGGGTTAGGAACATGTGGGTGACCAAACATGGCTCTAATCCATGGAGCTGAGGATCTAATGGACTTGCATTCTCACGTTTACTGTCTCAGTATAATTTCTGTCCAATTTGAACTGTACAGATTGGTACATGCTCAAAATAGTAAGACAAGCCCCACCAACAGATCTGGTCCTCAGAAGCACATTCTAGAGTAGAAGAGAGGAGCATGCCCCACAACCTCTGGGAACCTTGGTGTTGCAGTTAGGGTTGCATTGCTGGCAGAAAACACCCAACCAAGAGCAGCTTGTGGGAGGAAACGGTTTATTTTGGCTTACAGACTTGAGGTGTGCACATGATGGCATGTGCAGAGGGTAGACATCACCGTCTGGCCAATATCCAGTGAACAACAGCAGCAGGAGAGTGTGCCAAACACTGACAAGGGGAAGCTGGCTATAACACCCATAAGCCACCCCCCCCCCGACAATACCCTGTCTTCAAGAAGCTCCAATTGCCGAATCACCACCAGCTGGGGGACCTGGCATTTAGAACACATAAGTTTATGGGGGACACCTGAATCACACCACCACATCTGGGGTCCCTGGAAAGGTGTGTGCCCCTGACTACCTGAGCACCTCTCTGAGCTTCTAGAAACATCTTCTTTTGTTGTGTTGGACAGCACACCTGCTAGGTGCTAGCCAGGACCTCGCTGCCACAGCCCTGGTACTCAGTCACTCACAGGTCTTGGCAGGAGTAACTCTGTTCTGGCAGCAGACAGAGCTGCAACAAGAACCTCCTGATGTTCAGAGACTACCACCCTCCCCACAGCAGTGGCTGGAGTGATCTCACAGCCCCACTACCCCCTGGACATTAGGAAGAGGAGCCCCTGGGGTCAGAGCGATGGTGTGTAGGTGCCACTGAGAAGGAGGTGATGAGCTCTGGTGAAAGCCCCAGGCCTGCTATGTGGCATCCCTCGATCTACTTCCTCTGTTTACCCACCCTGGACAGGTCATCTGAGGCCCCAAGGAAGCACAAGACATATCCAGTGCAGCCTTGAGCTCATGCATCTGCCAACAGCTGCGCAGCAGGGAAGCAGACTCACATGCAAGCTGAGGTGATGCAGCTGTGCCCCACAGCACACGTCCTGCAGGGAAAACAGCCAGCCAGCTGCGGCTGCGTAGCTCACTGTGGGCCTTATCCTGCTTTTGTGTGAATGCAGTTCACGCCTCTCTTATTGGCCAGCATCTCAGCATATGTTCATCTAGACCTGGGGACAGGCCTTTCCTGTGAGCAAGCACTCATCATATGCAACATGCACTTCTTGGGAACCACCTCTGGGCTCACTTTGTCACCCTGTCAAAGTATAATGACTGTAGCCTTCTAGTTCACCTGCTTGCCTCTACTTCCCTGGCCAGGGAGTTTCTGAAAGAAAAGGGTCAAGTCTGAGGTTTCCTGCGTCCTTGGGCTTGGGGCAGGGCAGGTGCACGCTGAGCCCTCAGCGAAGGGAAAGGATGAAATCTGAAGGGCTAAGTAGCAAATAGAGCTCAGTCAGCAAAAGTAGGGGGGAACTAGTGGATAAGAGCTGGGTGGGGGTTTGCATAAATCAGTGCGCAAGCGAATGGATTGAAGGGGTGACTGGATTGGTGGTTGAATGAATAAGAAGATCGGTAGGTGGACAGTGGGATGTATGGGTGGGTTAGTGGATAGATAGATTAGTGGCCAGATGGATGCATGAATAGATGGATGATTAGTGGGTGGGGGGTAGATGATCCAATGTGTGGGTAAATGGGAAGTTTTAAAAGTAAGTAGGTAGATATAAATGAGTAAATGAGCAGCTGGAGGGATATATACATGTGTGCATGGGTGTTCAGACATGAGTGAATTATGAAGTCAAATGTGGGAAGGAGGAAAGAGATGCCTGTTGTGAGAAAGGAGAGAGCTTTCACTTTCACAAGTTGACCTCTAACAAGATTCCCCAAGGGACATGAGAGTAGACAGTCTTTCCCAAGAGGATTCCTCAGCATAGATGCTTTTCAGTACTTAGGAAGAACCCTCTTATGTGACATAGAAGACATACGAACTCTCTATTGATGAGTGTCCTGAGTGGATGTCACTTTTCCTGATACCCTAAGAGAGCATACTGCAAATTAGCCTCCTGTTAGCTGTTTGCTTATCCCCAACTCAACAAACCTAGCTGGCTTCTCTGTTATTCCAGCATTCATATACATTACCTCATGATCTTCACACCTTGGAGAGATAAATAGCATTTGCCCACTTTACGATCAGGAAACTGAGACACAGGGCTAGTATGGAAGCAACCCACCAACAATGCAAAATACCAGTCTGCTATATCATCGTGCCCAAGCTGCTTGTCCTCAGGAGAACCTGTCATGGTTTTGCAAGCTGTCAAAATTGGCTCTGAGAAGCCCTGGCCTGGAGCCAAGTTGGCTGCACACCCAGCACAGCTGGCGACATTGTCAGAGGGTCTTGCTGAATTTAGGCAGGTGGCCGGACTGTCTGGATCTCTGAGGTAGCTCAGTACCAGATGTGTCTGATCACCTATCCTCCATGGCTATATGAAGTCCTGGAAGCCAGAGTCCCTGTGCCCCATGGCTTGAACTCGTAGGCTAGAATTTCACATCCCAAAGAGTCTCTGGACCTGAATCTTTGGGGTGGACATTTACAGAGATCTTTGAGTGATTATGACCTGCATGTCTCTCTAGATCCTGCTGGTCACCTGTGAAGAGTCATTGTTGATGCCCAGCCACAGCAGTTGTCAGTGTCTCCTGGAAGGAGAAATAGGTGGCTGTTAGGAAAAACACAGTTCACATGTCCAGAGTAGAAGTGCTCAGTCTTGGCTTTGGCCCTATCTTGTTAAGGTCCTGTAGCCCAGTCCCCAGTGTCCAAGCTGTCTGGCCTGGTGTCAGTCTTGTCCTTGGTGGTGCAGGAGGTAGGGCGCTACAAAAGACTGGCGGGGACGAGCCTGCCACGGGCTGCAGGTAAGAAGCCCATCTGTGTCCTCTGAGCTGAGCCTGGGCTGGGACAGAGCCCAGGGTTCCCAACAGTTGTTCTGTGCGCAGGGTGGGGTCTCAATAAGTCTTCCCATGCTGACTGGGTGCTGAGATTCACTGGCATGCCTCCTGTGGCAGGTTTCTTTCTTTCTTTCTTTTTTTGGTTTTTTGAGGTAAGGTTTTGCTCAAGCCCAGGCTGACCTGGAATTCACTATGTAGTCTCAGGATGACCTTGAATTAACAGTGGTCCTCTTACCTCTGCCTCCCAAGTGTCGGGATAAAGGCATGCACCACTTCGCCTGGCTGCCTCCTGTGGTTTCTTTGCTCAGTGCTGGTTGGAAACAGGGTGAGACCGGTGGGTGGCAAAATGCCGCCTAGAGTGTGCTTGGTGAATGGACTACTGTGGCACTTGCTCTATGACCTCGGTGCCAGATGTGTTCTGTCATTTTCTTTGCTGTTCTTCATGCACTCCTTCCAGTGGCACAGCTCAGAGCTGGGTGAGCAGCAGGCAGGGGAGGGATTTTGCCTCTGTCCTCCTTCCACCCCTGCTAGTCCATGACCTTGGACCAGGCATCTCGCTGACCCTCGTCCTCCCAGTCTTTGAAATAGGCAAAGCTCCTCCATGCAGGGGTAGGGTGGGAGAGAGGCAGCGATGGATGTGAAGGCCCCAGCTATATCTGACACTGAGGCCTCTGAAGCCAAGACCTTTTGTTCCTTCATTTGTCCCACTTGCAAGTTAGAAGGTGTGTACTTCAGAGTTGGGGCTGGGGCTCGGAAGCCCTGGAGTCCAGCCCCTGCACCACATCAAACTGGGTGTGGTGCTACACATGCCTGTAATTCTTGCCCCTTAGTGGTAAAAGTGGGATGATCAGCAGTTCAAGGTAATCTCAGCTATATAGTGAATTAGAGGTCAGCCTGGGCTGTATAAATCTTGTCTCAATAAACAGATGATACATTGATAGATACATAAACATATAGGAAGGAAAGATTGAAGGACTGAAAGGAGAAAGGGAAGACAGTGTGTCCTTCAAATGCCAAGTGTCTCCAGTTCTTCGGGGCAGAGGCCGCAGGGCTGAAGGGTGCTGTCGCTCCTGCAGCTGTTGCGCACAGCTCCTAAGCTGCCGGAGCCATCCTGCTCGGGGCACGAGTGCACTCCCAGGCCACGATCTTAAGGAGCCTGCTCCAGCTTGTCTTGTTTCTGGCCCCCAAAAGGCACTCATTCAACCTTTTCTTTGATTTCTGTTTTTGAGCATTACTGTGAAGTAGGATCCCCAAATACATGGCATGCTGCCTTTACAAATTTTTTTCTCTTCTAGCCATGAGGCGATTGGATGGAGAAGATGAAAGTTTCGACCAGGATAGCAGGAAGGTAATCAAGAATTTGCAGCCTTGTGGGGTGGGATGGCTTCCCCAGCTCCTCCCTTACTCTGTTTGTTGGGATTCTGCAAAGCCAAAGGTGAGGGCCACACTCATCAGCCTCCTTCTTTAATCTCAGGACAGGCACATGCTTGGCAGTCTCCTAGCTGTGTGCCCTGCAGCCTGGTCACATCAGTAACTGAGGAGAGGTGAACAGTGATGGGGAACAAATCCAGTGCATTCTGGGGCATTTGACATAAAGGTGCTAGAGCAGACTTGGCAGGTGTTTTCTGTTAAGGGCCAGATTTCTGACCTTGCCAGCCATACCTCTCCGATGTAGTTGTATACCCTCAGGAAACAGCTGGGGGAGGGCAGTCACAAAAGCTGTGAATTCCTCTCTGTCTCTTCAGTCAAAGCCCCCTTCACTTGGCTTCAAGGTAGGAGGGGGAGAATCTTGGAAAGCCTCAACTTATTCTCCTGGGTCAAGCTATAGAGCCCCAACTTCCCTGGAACCTTGGTTGTCTGGTTGGGAGAATTGAATGACAGTGTTTCCCATGCTTGCAGAGCACATGGCTGAGGTACCCCAAAGAGTGAGATTGGTATTAAAAGTTGAACTTTTAGGGCTGGGCGTGGTGGCACATGCCTTTAATCCCAGCACTCAAGAGGCAGAGATAGGAGGATCGCCATGAGTTCAAGGTCGCCCTGAGATTGCAGAGTGAATTCCAGGTCAGCCTGAGCTAGAATGAGACCCTACCTCGAAAATAAAAAATAAAATAAAATTTTAAAAAGTTGAAGTTTCATATGGGGAGTTTTCTCACAGTGAGGACAGCTTATGGGTTAGAAGTATGGAAGCTACTAGAAAGTTCCTCCAGTGAAGTGTTTTCACCATTACAGATGACTTCAGTGATCCCACAACTTTCTATTTCTCTGCAGAAGACCACTTGGCTGCTTCTTAAAGGGGACCCAGACACAAGGACCAACTCCCCAGATCTCGACAGCCAGTCGGTGTCCCTCAGTAGCAGAGCTGACCGAGACCCTCTCCAGAGAATGCAAGGAGATAGCCTCTACTCACGTGAGTGGCTCTTCTGATGCACACCAAAGGCTGCCAACAAAGGGCCCCACCTGAGCCATCCCACAGATCTCAGCCTTCCTCCTTAAGAACCTAAGAACAAGAGCTGGCTGTGATGGCTTATGCCTATAATTCCAGCACTGGGAGACTGAGGCAGGTGGACTGCTATGAGTTTGAGGACAGCCTGGGCTCCATAGTGAGTCCTTGTCTCCAAAAAAATAAAAAACCCTTAATAAATAGCATGCCACATGAGGCTGGCCAATTAGAGAGCTGAGCCCTGTTGGCCTCCTGTATCAGTGACACAAGTAGCTAGCAGGCACACAGTGCTTCCTGGTGGCTTTCCAAGGGATGGCAAGAAAATGGAAAGCCAGAAGAGCTCCTCAGCAAGAATAGTTCTCAAAAAAAAAAAAAAAAAAAAAAAAAAAGCCCATTTCCCTTGGAGCAGATGTGGGCATGGTCCAGGGTGTGAGTCCAGACCTGGAGCGCTGGTAACAAGGCACTTTCCCCATCTCCTGTGACATCCTGAACAAGGCACTGAAAAGTCTCAGATGAGAAGGCCTGACTCAATATGATGTCTGTCTGCCCCTGAGGGTGTTGTGAAGGTTGAATTGGGAGGGAGCCTCAAACATGGAGGAACTCCCTGTAATGATGAACACTTCAAGATACTATAGGTCACAGGAGAACCAGTGCAGGCCACAGTCAACCTCAAGGTCTCCCAGGCTGAGCAGCAGCAGGGTTCTGGATGGAACTGAAGTCCCTGGAGGTGGATGTGTGAGAAAGAAAAGGGAGGGCTGGAGGGATAGCTTAGCAGTGAAGGCACTTGCCTGCAAAGCCGAAGGACCCAGGTTCAATTCCCCAGGACCCACATTAGCCAGATGCACAAGGGGGCGCACGCATCTGAAGTTCGTTTGCAGTGGCTTGAGGCACTGGCATGCCCATTCTCTCTCTCTCCCTCTTTCTCTGTCTGTCGCTCTCAAATAAATAAAAATCTAAAAAAAAAAGAAAGAAAAGGGAGCCCCTGACTTCTCAATGATGCAGAGCCTAACTCAGATGTGTGCTTACCCATAACCTGCTGTGTGACTAGAGGCCAGCTCTTCCTGGATGACTCTCGGGACATTAGGAGGAACTGGGCATGAATGAGTTCCTAATCTGGCCAGTACTAGACGTACAGTGAACAGTCATGCATCCCCTTCACCCACTCTCCCTGTCACCCTCATGATTGTCAGCATTACTATGTGACCCTACTTGTCAGAAACGCCCATTGTGAAGGGAGGAGGAGAGATAGGGACACCTGGACACTGTGATATGTTAAAATCTAACTGGAAATGAAGGCATGTTCTGTGTGGCATTTTTAAAGCAAGTATCTAGATAACCCTGGGGTTGTGTGTCTCAGAGCATAAGCATGAGCTGATATCATCATGGAAGGCTCACAGGTCTGAGACTCCTGCAGGGTTTGCCAGGGACAGAGCCAGCTGTACATAGTATGAAGGGGTAGTAGGGGCACTTGCATTCCAACCTATTGTCTCCTAAGGGCAGCTGCATACAATCTCTCAATCCTTCTCAATCCTCATGGACCCATGCACCAATGGTAGACACTCCTACTAGATCTGAGCTCAGGAGCTACCCACAGCTCTCCCTGCCTCCTGTGCTATCCTGGCATTCATCCATTAGCCTAGGACCAAAGATGAATGTTTGGGGATCTCAGGGTGGTGTCCTCCAGCTTCTGGCTTTTCCCTTGGTAGGGCAGGCGGGCCTGTTCCATGCCCGTAACCTCCCCAGACTTCCCCTGCAAGGCCAGCCTCTGCCCACAGTGACCCTGGATTTTGTGACTTGCTCAGAGCCCAGGAGTGAGGAAAGAGGAACACAGTGTGGGAAGCAGCTGAGATGTGGAAGCTGCAGCTAGGGCGCCCCCTGCTGCTACCTGGCCACATCCTTTGCCTTCCTTAGCCACTTCCTCATTTACACATCTGGGGGCTGTTCCAGGAGCACTTGAGTGTTTACATAACCATGATGGTCCCTGTTTGGCGAGCTGTGTCTCCACTGCACTCCCTCAGTGGCAAGGGCTGGCCTTTCAGCTCAGCTAACAAGCTGTGTGGGCAGTGAGCATGGAAAGGGAAGTGTCGTGCATCTCTTCCTGGCCTGCAGAAACGAGCTGCCTGCACTGGGGCCCCTGCTTTAGATGGGGAGGTTGCTGTACAGCGTGGACACTATCCTGCCATGTACATGTGGTCATGACTGAGTCCTGCCTCTACTTCACCCTGGTTTCCGATCTCCTGAGCAGGAGATCCAATGTATCTGGCATTGCACCTGAGTCTTTCTGTCCTGATGGCAGTGTTGCCTTGTCCCCCACATGTATGGGCTCAGCAATGAGTCCTGCCTGTGAGATCCTTGCTGTCTGCCAGCCTCATGAACAGTTCCAGAAGAAATGGGGCTGTTTTCTTTGGAGGTGTTCTTTGAATCCCACCAAATACCCCCAGCACTCAGAGCCCATTTGCATACAGCTTGACTCAGCAGTGGTTTCACATAGTGAGACACATTGGACACCCATTGCAGTGTACCCAAGGAAGGTAGAACTGTGGCACTAACACAGTGGGCACTCAGTAAACGTTGGGTGACTTGAGATGCATTAAATTCAGTGGGTATTTATTGAATACCCACTGTGTGCCAGACACTGAGTGGGGCACCAACAGGAGACAGAGGATGACAACTGGCAGAGGCAGACCCCAACAGAAGAAGTGTTCATGTGTCCTCCACCACCAGCCTATTTGGGAGCCTTGTGATTCACAGGGACTAGGCCACAATTTCACCAAATCTGACACCATCAGCCATGCTGTGATCCCTCCACCCAGTACTCCTGAACACCTATTGCATGCTAGACACGGGGTAGACAGACAGTAAGTAGGGAGGCAGAGGTGAATGGCAAACCTGTGTAATATCTCTGTCCCACAGAGCAGTGGGTTTCAGGTGGGCCATGCCTCTCTAAAGAACTGCATATTTTGTTGGGTGTGGTTGTGCATGCTTTTAATCTCAGCACTCTTAGGTAGAGGTAGAAGGATTGCCATGAGTTCAAGGCCAGCCTGAGACTACAGAGTGAATTCCGGGTTAGCTTAGGATAGAGTGAGACCCTACCTCAAAACAAACAAACAAGAAATGCATATTTGATTACAGACACTTTTCCCCTTCCGTATCCCACCTGGATATTTCTGGGTCTCTGTAGTAGTCTGCATTAACAGTGGCTCTGGATTTGCATAGAAAGGGGTTAGGTTCACTTTTGTTTAAAGAGGGCCTTGAAGCCTTATATGATGAAACTTACTGCCTGAGACCCCTCCTTTCCTGTGCATCCTATGGACATGTGTGTTCTGGGTCCCATATTCCTGACCAGGCCCTGCCTCCCTTTTGAGGTCCCCCCGCACATGAATATATACTTGCAGACATACACTTATGGTGATCAAAGAGGTGGAGATATAATTCAAGCCAGAGGACTTCATAGTCTTCGGCAAGGTCCCAAGACATTGAATGGGAGCAAACCCTTTCCTCAAACAGCAGGTCAGAGAAAGATGTGGAACTTGGGGTAGCTTGAGGCTGAAGACCAGAGAGGAACCCTGAATTATTAACTAGGGCAACACAGGGGACATCTCTTCATGGGCCACTTCTCCCACAAACCTGACTATTGCTTTGGCATTTGGTACCACCTCTGTGTGTACCCCTATGTGAGGGCCTGCGGAATCTGCATTTGATAGGATGCACTTGATGTCACTGATTGCTCTCCTTGTGGGCCATCCATTAGGAGGAAGAACACAAGGGGCCTCCATGGTCCTCCTCTCTTCTGGTAGCAGGAAGAAATGTCACACGTGGGCTGTCCCCTCTGTTCTTTGACCCCCGTGGAATTCGTGATGGGAAAGAGACTCCTCTCATTTCCTCTGTGTTGGAAAGAAACATACTCCTGTTCTGCCACTTGTCAATCTTGTGTGATTACTGGGGTGTGGCAGGGCACATACCTCGTCATGAGGCTGTAACTGAGACCCCATAGCAGTAGCATCTGGAGATTTTCAGACCTGGGAAGATCAGTGGCATCATTTCCAAAGGCAGAATAGGGCTGAGAGAGCAGTATGAGCTGTGCTGTCACCCGGTGTGGGCATGAATGCTTCTGTGTCTCAGAACTGTCCTGGGTGTGGAAACAGAGCAGGCATGGAATTAGCAAACCTCTTGTCTTGTGAAACTGTTTCCAGCAGGGTAGGGTAAGTCAGGTAGAGTATACAGTCATTGGCAGTGAGGTACTGTGGAAAACGTGATATGAAATGCAGGAACCTGGTGGCCAGAAACTCTTCAGGTATGCCCCTGGACATGGCAGATGCTTGGGAAGGGGCACTGCAGCCAATAAAAGAGGCAGGGCCAGTAGGCCGTGTGGCCAAGTCACTAGCACCCAGTGGAGGGAAGGCCCCGGAAAGCTGTGTACTCTCATCTCCGGTGACTCAGGTTCTATCTTAATAGGACTGAATTGACAGGAAGACAACAGTAGATGGTTACCAGCCTCCATGTTGGGGAAAGTTCTGGACAATGTATGGTTCTAGAACCAGTGCAGGCAGGCCATCAAAGAGACATACATCGAAATCATGGAAGAGGGACTAGGTAGACACGAAATGGGAGCAGGTGGGACTTGGTCAGGAAAGGTCTCCAGGCTGCATATGTGTCTGGGAGCCTGTATAAGTGGTTTGCAGAGAGTGCTACAGCTGTGTTCTGGTCCATTGGAACCCCAGCTAGTCATTTCTGTGTGACTTTGGCACACAAACCTATTGGGTATGAAATTCTCCCATTTGTGACCATTGGAATGATCTAGTGCTCCTGGCTGGGATTCTGTGGAGTGTGGCACTCACCCGTAAGTGCACATCCCTGAGGGGATGACAAGTGGAATGCCCTCAGATCCACAAGCCAGACTGCAGCCAGCCTCCACAGCTCAGGTCTACCCCCCTGGCTTCCCGAGCACAAAGCCCACACTGCTCAGGACCTGTAGCTCTCTGTTGAGAGCAAAGCAGCCTCAGATGGAGACATAGGTTCAGGGAGGGCCCAGATCTTCCCAGGGCCACACAGTAAGTAAAGTCACCTGAGGGACACCAGTGATGCACTGGTGATCTGCTGCACGAGTGGCTTACCAGTTCACTGTCCAAGAAGACCCTGGGGTGCTGCAGTGTGCCCTACATCTCTTGGTGCTTCAGGAACTGCTCTCCACTCACAAGGGTCTCATCCTCAATGTATGTAGACAACAGAACCAAGGACATGAGCATGCTCAGGACCCAATAGCAGCCCCAGCTGCAAATGAAGTGATGGAGGTGAACTTTGAAGAGTTGGAATAGCAGGTAGGGGAGGGGTATGGTTAGGACAAGTCTGGCCTTGGCCAGGAGTGGTATCCAACAGTTGCAGGGCCTGATGTGATCTGGAGTCATAATCACCCAGGGGGACTTGGCTGGAGTCCTCTCCCTGTGGCTTCCTGTCTCTAACACCCATACACAGCCATACATTCTTGAAGGCCATCTGTGCTCACGAGACAAGCATGTCCCTGGAAGACCCATCATTGCAGAGCTGCTAAAGCCGGGGTCTGAAGCCTTGAGCCCTCTCCAGGTAGAAACTGCTTTGCGTTGTGCAGGTCCCTTAATCTCACTAGGCCACAGACCCTTTGGGCTCATGATTGAGGCACATGCCAGTGAGAAGAGGACAGAATGTCTGAATAAGTGAAGATATTTTAAAGACAATGGTTCTCTGCCATAGGACTCTGGAACCTTTAGAGTCACCCCATTGGCTGGTCCTCCCCAAAACAGACTGGTTTTTTTCCCATCATGTGACTTTGCTTGCTGTATGGTCCTGGGCAGAACTGATAGATGCATATGTGTACATGCAGTGTCATGAGTGAGAATGCTCACTCATTGTGGATATACATATAGATGTGGATACACAAGCACATGTTTGTGCGTGTGTGCATGTAGGGGCCAGAGGATAACTTCAGGTGTCACATCCTCAGGAACCTCCTCAGAAACAGGGTCTCTCATTGGCCCGGAGATGTTAGACTGGGATTCCCTGTTTCTGCCTCTCTGGTGCTGGGATTACAGGAGCGCACCTCCATGTCAAGCATCTTGTATGGGTACTAGAGGTTGAACTCAGGTTCTCAGCAACTGTGAGGCAAGTATACTTCACTGACTGAGCTATCTCCCCAGCTGAAAGACTGGTTTTACTGGGCCTAGATGTGGTGCGATCGCATAGAGTCCTTTCTCTTTGCTCCTCACTCAGCAACCTGAAGGAAGGCAGATGACAGAGCGTACAGCCACACAGGGGAAGGAAGAGGCTGATTCCCATATGGACAGAGGGTGGGCAGCAGTCCCAGTGCTCCCCTGTGTCACACCCAAAAATGTGGAGCAGGAAGTCATCAGGTACCCTGCAGCCCAGACAGGAGCCCAAGCAGATTGTGTTCATCCATGGCTGGGCTCTCTGGCTTTCCACCTGGTGGGACAAGGCAACCTAAGGAAACACCTTTCACCCCCGCACGTGGAAGCACCAGCAACTCTAGGCAAGTGGAGAAGACTTGAATGACCTGTTGACAAGTGCTCTGAGAACCAAATTACCCTGGAAATCATAGCCTAGACAACACCAGACCCTAACACTGGGCCTAACAGAATGTCAGCCTGCTAAAATGGAAAATCTAGTCTCATAACATAACACAATAGGAAAATTATTCATCACATGAAGTTCAACACTATGAGATATTTAAGATAGTAATACTGAAAAGAATCAGATATTGAGGTTATCTGACAAGGATTTTAAGAATCCATCATAAAAGTGCTTCATCAAGCAATTCAAATAGTTTTGAAACAACTGAAAAAAGACAAATATCTTATCAAAGAACTACAAGGGTTTTTTTTTTAAATGAGACAACTAAAATAAATTAAGAAAAAAATCCACAGATGCAGTCAAGAACAAAATAACTGAGTCTGACAGAGCAAAGAATTAGGACATTAAAAGGAAGATTAAATAAGAGTGACAGGAATTTGGCAGACAATATTTGTATCTTTGAATTCCCAATAGGAGAGGCAGAAGAATGGTATTGAAAAAGTAGTCAAAGAAATAGTAAATAAAAGCTTACTGGCCAGGCATGGTGGCCACACGCCTTTAATCCCAGTGCTCAGGAGGCAGAGGTAGGAGGATTGCCACGAATTTGAGGCCAGCCTGAGATTATCTAGTGAATTCCAGGTCAGCCTAGCCTAGAACAAGACCCTACCTCAGCAAAAATTTTTTTTAATTACCAATAAACCTATATGCTCAAGAAAATTCTCACCAAAGCTATATCATTATTAAACTGAATACTAAGGTCAAAAAAAGAAAAAGAAAAATCTTGGAAGTATTTGGTGAGAAGACAGGAATTACCTACGTGCAAATACCAATAGAATGACAGCCTATTTCTCCTTAGAAGTATTCAGTGAGGCTGACAAGACCTAAGATGATTGTGGTTAGGACATGGAAGGCATAAAATGATTTTGGAATAGAAGTAAGGTCCCCACACTGCATGTGAGAGGTTGGGCAGAGATCCAAGGACAGCAGCTCAGGCACTGAGAATTGTCCCTGCTGTGCAGGTGGCTACAGTGGGCAACTGGGTGAAGACCCCTGGCCTGAGTGGGGCAAGGGCCCGGCTGAGGCATTTGTTATTCCTGGTATGCATCTGTGTGACCTGGGAGGCTTGCCAAAGCACAGAATGATGACATTGTAGGTCTTGGACGGAGCTGAGGATTTGTGTTTCAAACCAGTTCTTGGCAAGGTTAGTGCTACTAGCTGGGGACCTACTTTGAGAACCACCACTTCTAGCATCTTTGGTTGACAGAAAGGTCTGAGGTCTCAGCTGAGGTTCTTCTGGACCCCAGAGTATGACTGGCTCTATGGGTAAATTGAAAAGCAAGTATTTCTGTTAAGGTCCCCAGGACTGTAAATGAGAATCCTATCTGTCATCTGGGGCCTGCCACTGACTAGCAGAGTGGTCTCAGATTGTGACATGTCTCCTGTGTCCACTTGTGTGTGACCTTTCACAGAACTTCTCTGTCCTTCCTGAGCTCATGAAGACCCAAATACAGGGTGCCTGCCCCAGAATGCTTGGAAGTGAGGCCTCCCAGGAACGGGCAAGGTGGGTGGGCAGCTCTGTCTGGTGCTTACCTCTGTTCTGTGTGTGTACGTGGCCTCATGATCACTGGGGGATATGGCCCAATCTCCCGGGGTGTCTTCCCCTGAGCTCCGTGGCTCTGCACTATAACCGGAAGGGCAGGCAGCTTAGGGATTTCGTGCAGGCCTTCCTGCCTGGGGGTTCTGGCCCACACAAGTATGGAAACACTGTATCACCAACTTCCAGAGCACAGCCTCCCTCATCCCTCTGAGCCTGTAGGTGTCCACATGGGGTTCTCTCTGCTTTCTGTGGGAGAGTTGGAAGAGGTAATGGGAGGTTTTGCCTCTCAGGGTCCACCCAGACCCCCTTGTGAACATCAAGGACCCAGAGTCTCTAGCCATTTTTATTACAAGTGGAGCTGTCAACTTGGGTTTTATGGAGGTTCCCCCAACTGCAAAGACTCCAGGCCACCCAGCACAAAATGGCACAGCCCTAAGCACCCGAAAAGGTCCCAAATCTGAGCTCCTTCTGTAGTGTGAGGGACTTTGCCTGTGCGGCATGATGATGCAGTCCATCATTTTCTGAACCTGTGTACCAGCTGGGCTGGGACTTTCTCCCTGCTAGTGTCAAGAGCTGGCTGACCATGTTACCCTCAGTGATGTCCTGGAAACAGACTATCACAGGTGAGGCAGGGGCCTTCCATGTGTTGTCCCCTACCCCAGTCCTGTCCCTCTGCTGGAAGCATGTGGGGACCACATGTCCCCTCAGCTTGGCCGAGTGTGTATATGACCAAGCTGTGCTGTGTCTGTTGCAGGCTTCCCCTATTCCAAACCCGACTCTCTCCCAGGACACAGGAAGGATGGCCTGGACCTCCGGGTAGGTACTCAGACCCTCCCCACTCATGGGGCACTAACCACCCACGAGTACTGACCCACACAGGGTTCCCATAGTTTCTGACCTCTCAGCCAGGAGGTCTGAGCTGGCCCACCTCCCTCTACTTGTTGCTCTTCCCAGGGCTGCTACCACTATAGCTTTTTCCATCCAGGAATAAAAAGACCATACCTAGCCACACTCTGGCTCTTCTCTGTTCTGCCCCAGGAGCCAGGGAAACCCCAGTGGGGGGGGGGGGCAAAAGAAATAGAGACCACCCAAATGGCCAAGGATACTCAGAGAGGCTTTTTGCCTTCACCTCCTTTCCCTATGACTAGAGTTCAATCAAGCAAGAGTGTTCTATTGTGTGGGCCAGTGGGAGCCAAGTCTGGTTTAGGGTGCGCATCCCATCCCATTGTCATTCTCATGTATTTAATGCTCTTATTGGATGTGACATTATGCAAGTCCATGTTCTATCCTGCCTTGCAGCTAAAAGCTGGCTCAGTTGCCACTCTCAGAGCTCTGAGTCTTGGGACATCTGAGTCCAAGTGCAGGTGGTCTGCAGCCTGCTGGCGCCCAGGGCTTGTGCCCTGACTCAGTCATACCTGTAAAGAGCCATTCACATTTAGGCCTTACCCCACAGCCATGTGGGGTCTCAGTGAGAATCTCTAAGGTGGGATGATCCCCAAACACATGTGAACACAGAGCCCCTGGAGACCTTCCCTCACCTAGGCAGCCTCTCCATACTTTAAGGAAGAGTACCCATTAACCAAGGCAGTTCACCTCTCAGGAGAGGTCACTGAATACCAAGGTCTGGATGTGTGTGGTGCTACGGGGGTTTCCACAGGAAGAGTGTAACCCAGGGCCAGGCACTGGGGCACATTCTCTCTCCATAGCCACAGAGACACTCCCAAGATCAGAATAGTGTCTCCAGGGGCTGCAGGTGTCCTCTGAGGCCAGCCTTTGTTTTTAATCTTCCCAGGCTGTCAGACCTGTCCGTGTGTTTCTTTCCAAGACCCAGCAATGTCCCCAGTCCAGATGCTTCTACGTGGATGGACTCTAGGGGACCCTCCTTTCCACTAACTTCTCTTCCTGTCCTGGGATGCATTGTTCTCGTGGCATGCTTCTTTGAACTTCTGCCACAGGACTTCTTTCTGACTTCATCTTCCACAGGGAGAGCAGGAAATAAGGAAGTGCACATAAGGAAGTGCACAGGACTCCTGCAACACTGAGACAGAAATCCCTCCACCCAGGCCAGGTGTCAATGGGAAGTGGGAACCCTGTCAGCCTAGAAGGTTCTCTTCTCACCTGGAACAGCTGCTGCTCTCTAGCCAAGCAGCCTATAAATAGAGTGTTCCTGGCTAGCACTAGCTATGGTTTTACCCGCTTGAGTCCTGAGGGTTTGTTCAGTATATGAAATGGCACCTTTTGCATGCCCACCCTATGTCATTGCCTGGGAGAGTCTTGGATTGAACAAGGCATTAATGGGGTTGATGCTTTGGTATCTGGAGAAGTCATGGTCTCCACCAGCTTCATGTGGTCCAGTTGAGAACAGCTGGTCTGGATGCTTGCAGGACTACCTTACTCCTTTTTGGAGCCACTGGAAGTAGCATCTTCGACTGTGTAGGATCACAGCCAGACCCTGAGCGGATGTGTTTCTCCTGGCTCATCAGGTTGCAGAAGAGCATAAGGAGGCCTAGGAGCCCTCCCCATGGACTCCTGTCCACCAAGGTGGGGTTCACCTTCATGAGATGATCCTAACTTTTTCGAAGGGAGACCCTTGTGAATATTATTGAACACTTGGCTCTGGGATTCTTTTTCCCCATGCTAGTTCTCCTTCCTGTTTTCTTTTTATATCCTCCAAGACCCTCATATACTTCCATGCCTCTTTCTTATCAGAGAGGCTGGACACTTCATCTGTCAACTGACCAGTGCAGTCATACCCAGCAACTCAACCCTGGTCCTTCTTCCTGGGGTCCCTGCTGGGTGCTTGTTCACATGGCTTGTGGTGCTCCACAGTCATATATTAGGTGACTTTTTGATTTAGTTCCAGAAGGGATTTTGGAGGCCTAAGGAAAAGCACAGGTTTGGTGGGACCAAAATCCATCACACCACAAGACAGAAAGAGGGGACAGAGACTGGCTGTGGGAGGACATAGCAAAACAACAACAAAAGGATACTGTATGGGAAAAGCTATCAAAGTGTCCTGATAGCATAAAACCAGATAAATCATGACCTTGATCCATTATATACTAGTACTTGTCTGAACAATTGAAGAAAATCAGCTCTCTAAGGACAAAGATCCTCTTCAGGGTTGCTCCAAGAGGATTTTTTTCATGGGGGTCCAATGATCCAAAGCACCAAGTGTCCCATATCCTGATGACCAAGCCTGCCATAGGAGGGAGCCTGCCTGTGAGCAGACTAACAGCCACCTGCTATAGGTCCTCTGTGAGAGACAGTAATGATTATGATGTGCCACCTGCTCGGTTATTAAGAGAATGGATACTGGTTGCTTGTAGATGCTCATGAAAGAGAACCCTAATTGTATAAATAGACTAAATTTCAATGTTAAAAAAGATAGGCTGTCAGATTGGGCTTTTAAAAAATAATTTTGCTGTAGTGTGTCTTTACAAGATATATACTTAAAATTATTCTTAATAATTAGAAGTAAAAGAATAAGATTCTGAAATCACAAATGGGAGGCAGGAACAGTAGTTACTATGGAGGTTACAGTAATTCATGATAAAGGTCCAACTTAGTGGAGCAAATACAGCATTCATAAACTTAAATGCACCAAATGACATGACAATTTCCAGACATCTTGTAAAATTACAAGTAATGTTGTTGATCTGAATATAGCTCTTATGAAATAAATGGATCTAGTGAACAAAAGAATTTGATACTACATAGAGTAATTGACAATTATATAATCTAATACACATGTAGAAAAAATCCTCAGAATCTAGTTTTTATATGTTTCTAAAACATTTACAAAAATGTTCATGTCTAGAGACAGGAAGATTGGTAGTATAAGGCCATCCTTGGCTACATAAAGTTCAAAGCCAACATAGACTACATAAGACCTTGTCTCAAAAAATAAAAGGGGCCAGGCGTGGTAGCTCACACCTTTAATCCCAGCACTCAAGAGGCTGAGATAGGAGAATTGCCATGAGTTTAAGGCCACCTTGAGACTACATAGTGAATTCCAGATCAGCCTGGGCTAGAGCAAGACCCTACCTCAAAAAAATAAAATAAAAATGAATAAAAGAGTATGTATGTTACTATAAGCAGTCCTAGATTTTCAATCACAATGCCAGAAAAAACATTATGTGTTAAAATCCCTGAATGTGAAAATCCCAGCTCTATCTTTAGGCAGACTACTAAAACCTTCTGAATCTTTTATTTCCTAGAATTAAAAATAAGATTATCACCTCTGAGTTATTATGAAGATAAATATGGTTGCAAGATATTTTCACAAGTTCCACAACATGGTTCCCACATGAGTCATGATTTCAAAAGCAAGTACTTAGCCCTGAGATGGCTCCTTCCAACGTGAGCTTTGAGATAGGAAGGAATGGCAGGCAGTGTGCGGTGTGCAGCCTCATTCTGACAGCAGTTACGGTGGACGTTTTGGGAAGTGAAACACATAGGTCAGTAGTCCCATGTGAGGATGTGTGATCTCAGACCAGGTGCTTAACTTCTCTGAGCCTTGTCTGTAAAATGCTGGTGTTACTGTCAACCTCCTGAAGCTACTACAGATTAGAGGATGTGTGGCAATGGAGAGATGAATAATATCCCAGCATCTGCCTGAGAACTGCAGGGAAGTTGCCAGGAAGTCACACAGCGCAGCCCTGGGCTGGTCCCAGGACATTCAGCTGACCTGCCAGACCGTACGCACAGGCGGCAACCAGGACTCACTTGTACTGGGTGGTCTTGCAGAGCCTAGTGGGGTCAGTCCAGCCAGTTCAGTGCTCCCCCTTCTCCACCTAGAAGACAGCTCACCTCTAGAAGGCCAGCCAAAGCTGGCTCTGCTGCTGGAAGTAGAGCTTCACCTGTTCCAGACAGAGGTGGAGGCCTGGGTATCTGATGGCCTATGATGCAGGATGCCAGGCATGAGGTGGCAGCATTCCTCCTTTGCATCAGGCAGGCAAGGCTGCCAAGGCAGTGCTAAGGCAGGCTTTATGAGAGATGCTCCTTGATGGACAAATGTGCCTGGAGTACCGAGAATTTGTCCCCAATAACTTCTTTTGAAAATGCCTAAGGAGAAGTGGTGTGAGAGGTCTTGGAGAGTCACTGGCAGTTGTGAAGACATCTAGCTCAGCATCCAGGACTAGAGTAGGGTGCAGCCTGCCAGACACTAACCCAAAGATAGCATCGTTGAGATACCTCATATGTTAATACCACAGTCTTAGAAATCCAGTTAACACAAAAACAAATTCATGAAGAGCAAAATATCAAAAATTAAACAAAGACCCATTCCAACCCTCTGCTTTGTACACTTACCCTCTTATCTGACTGGTCCCTGCCTGCTGGGTCCTGCTGTGTGGCAAGAAGGTCGTGGATTCTCTCTATGCCTCAGTTTCCCAATTTTAGATGAATCACTTTGGAAGTGGGGTCTTCCTGTTCTCACACTCTCTGGGGTTCATAGCCAGCTCCCCATTGACCACTTGCTGTGGGGCCAGTAGATGCTGAAAGCAAGCAGCTGTCCTGGTAATGGTATCTGCAGACAGAGCACCCAGTCTCCCTCTCACGGCAGTGCCTTTGCCATTGAAATGGAATCCCCGTGCTTAGTTCCATACATGCTGGCCAACAGTCCTGACCCCATTTCAGCCCCTGCGCTAGTGCTGGGAGCTGAGCAGGAGTAAGATACCTTCTTCGTGGGGCTCAGACTCAGGCACAGGCCCATGCAGACAGCAGGCATGGGGAGGTGGGCAGGAGTTGGACAGCAGAAGGTGGTGAGGACCCTAAAGGTGATATAGATTCTTGTTTCTCACACGGGCAGAAGCAAAGGAGAATTCAGCACATTAGTAATCATAATGCATTGACATTCGATGTGTGCCACAGCCAGGTGAGGAAGGTACCCAAGTCAGCTGGCAGGAGCCCTTAGCTCCATGCCTGTGCCTCCCCCCAGAGTGTCACTCCTTAAGTATTATTGTCAGGGACAGAGCTACTTTGTACGGGGGTGCCGGGGACTTTCAGACATTGGGCTCCTTTCATCCTCAGAGTGGTCACCATGGACCTGCCTGTGATTCCCCAGGGACCAGGCAGAGGCCCCTCTTGTCTTGCAGCCTTGGCATAGATAGACATTGGCACACACAGCCTTGGAGCTGGGGACTCTGGGAATGGAATGGGAGGTAGTTCCAGGAGTTTCAGGGGTTCCTGGAGGCAGTGGTCAGTGAATCCTCCTTGGCTGTCTTGTGGGCACAGAGGGTGGGTCCTGGGTTCACTCAGAGCACCAAGATAGCAGGCTATGGACACAGGAACAGAAATATAACATGCTCACCCAGCATTGTATGAACATAGGAAATGGAGTTGAACTGCCCTCTGGGGGCCATGCCTGCCATAGAATAGGAACTGGCACGCCTGAGTCCAGACAGGGATTGCAGAGGTCTCGGAGGCAGGTGCAAAAGCCAGCAGCAGCCTGTTGAGCAAGTGTCTTGGACACTCACCTTCCAGTTAGGCTTTGCCATCCATCTGTCACATAGGCCCACGATTCTGTTGCAGACACCCTCTTTCCCAAGCTGTGAGAGAACCAAGGTGCAAGGAAGAATGTGTCCCCTCCCCACCACTGCCTGCCCCGTGCAACTGCCTCTTGCCGCCCTCTTTCTTTCTCTCTTCCAGAATGCCAACCTGGTCCCTTGTGGAGCAGACCTGGATGCCAGCTGGGGCATGCGAGGTACACACAGTGGGGACCCCTGTGGGTCTCTGGCTAGGCAGGGATTCCCTAACACATGTCCACCAGTTTCATTCTGAGGCCCCCCTTGGAACCTGCTGACAGAAGGCTCTGAATCATTGGTGGAGTCCCTGGGAAAGGGCATACCCATTGACCTCCATGTTCTCTCCCTCCTGTGCTGCTAGGGCCCATCCTGGCTTGTCAGGAACTCTATATCTCTTGGGGTGGAGGGCACAGCCACAGAGCTACAGTTTCCAGGGCTAGCCAAACAGTTCAGGTCAAACCCCACTTCCTGCCCTTGCTCACCATTGCCTGCTGGCATGCATTACTCTGGGCTTCAAACCAGGAGATGGCTGGGAGGTGAGTGTGATTGTATTCCACTTAGTTTTATAGTAGATACCCCCAAAGGACTTTTAGCTCTGATCAGAGCCCCACACCTGGCTATACTTACCTTCTTGTAACCCTCTGGAATACTGAGGGATTCCAACTCTTGTGAGCCATCTCAGTACAAGGATGATGGCATCTGCGTATCACAACCTTGTCCTACAGTAATTGCCCAAGTGCCCGGCCACAGAGCTAGCCATTGAGATCCCTCATGGGGAGACCTAGAGACTACCATCCTAGGGATCTTCCTTCTAGGATAGTTTGAGACTAGGTTCTGAGTACAGAGAGCCCCACCACTGGTGCCATTGTATTCTCACTAAGATGCTTTGGGTCTAGAAGAAAAAGATTGTCGAAAGCTAGAGAGCAGAGCTCAGCAGTGTAAAAGTAAAGTAAAGAAGAAAAGACAGAAGAAAGCTGGAGTGTAAAGGGCACAGCAAAGAAACATCAGTCTCCACAACACCCCCCCCCACCAAAAAAGTTTGCATTGGAGTGCCTACTGCACATTTGGGTAAACTAAGGCAGGTGTCTTTCTCAGTGTCCAAGCCAAGGAGCACAGTGCCGCCGCCTAGCTTCCAGTCTGGCCTCCAGCCTCCTGACCATGCCTCCTGCTCAGTTTCCCATGGGAGATCCTTGGGGCTCCTTCCTTGCAGCCTGAGACCAGAACTCCATGCAGGCTGTTTAGGGGACCAGACACCATGCATGACAGAGAAAACTGCAAGGGGCATGGGTGTCCCCTAAGAAGGGGGTTTCTCCCACCCTGGGCTGGGTTCTTATGCTTACTGAACTGGCCTGTGCTCTCTGCTTTCTGTTACAGAGTACAAGGTAAGAGAGGCTGCCCACGCTACCGACCTCTTCCACCATGTGTGCTGTACCTGCCCAGGTTAAAAGTTTCTTTTGTTGTGCTTTTCCTATGAAGTGTGCATGTCTGAAGCCCATGCAAGTATGTATTCCTTTTGGCCAACTCTGACCTAGTAGGATTTGCTTCTCGAGGTGACCCCATGGTTTCTTCCTTGTAGATATACCCTTATGACTCCCTCATTGTAACAAACCGAATCCGCGTGAAACTGCCCAAAGATGTGGACCGGACGCGACTGGAGGTAAGGAGGGCTGGGAAGTTCTGTGTCTGTAACTTTCCACAAGCCTCAACCATGGTGTCAGACTCAGGGCTGCCCTGGGACAATGTAGAACTCAGGGTCAAGACCTAGAAAGCTTCAAAGGTTAAGGAATATGGCTCTGGAACCAACTACCCTAGCTTTGTAGACAGACCTGGCTTGTGGATGGGGGCGGGGACTGGGCAGCAGCAAGGAGCCCTCAGTGTCCTCTCCAGTCCTGCCGTGGAGAAACGGCCCTGGGTGAGTCACAGCTGCTCAGCTCTCTGTAAATTTAGAACAGGGAACACATCTGAGGAAGCGAGTGTGTTTCCATATGGCAGTCAGTAGTCATGTTGGCTGTAAAAACAAACTTTGTTGTGCACCTACTGTGCACCAAGGCCAAAGTACCCTGTACCATGTTTCTGTGGTCCTTAAAACCACTCAATAGTCAGCAGTACCAGAGCAGGGTGGAGGGGTCCCCTCCTGAGCCTTGAACACACTCCCTTTCTTGCCTATCCCTGGGGTGAGAGGTTGCCAGGCTTCTAAGGGCAGAGGCCAATGGTCCACCTATGCCCCGTGCTGGGAAGTATATAAGGTACTGTACAAGTGTCCAATGCTACCTGACCTGCTTTTGAGACAGTGGCTCTGTATGTAGCTGGATGATGGACGTGTAGGCACACGTACAGTTAAGTGCCCCGGTAGTGCCCAGGGCTTGGGAGGATGGACCGAGCCATTAGGTAGGTCTGCCAAGGATTGGCCACTAAAGCAAGACAGACAGGTCTGGAGGGACCGTGTGTGCTGGGCACAAGGCATGGGGAGATCCAGTCTGTGTTGAGGAGAAAGTGCTTGAGATGGCCCTAAAACACAATCAGTGCTTTCATAGGCAGCAGAGAGGAAAACAATGAGTAGAGGCTTCCAGCCAGAGCCTGCAGGCTGTGGCCCTGGGAAGGCAGGGTGTCATAGTGGCAGCACCAGCTTTCCTGGGCTACGTGGCCATATGTGCTTGAGCCTTCATCTTCACACTCTTCAGATGAGGACACAGACCCACCTGCCTAGGTCACTGTGTAGACAGAAGTCAGGTGAAGCCCTTTTCCTGAGAATGGTAGTCCCTGGGCAGAGAGTGACCGTAAGAAGGTAGTGAGGATACAGCTGTGGCTGCTACACAGTACTTCAACCTTCTGGGTTGTAACTGATAGGCCCTTGACCCAGAATAACTTACACAGAAAAAGAATATACTTGTTCCCATGACTTCAGGTGTAGCTTGGTCAAGCAATGTCTGTCTGTAAAACTCTAGTCCTTTCTGGCCACAGTGCTGGCTCTGGGGAGATATTTTCACCTCCCTTTTCAGGCCCAAGGTCTACAGGCCCACCTCTCCTCTTCATCTGTTCTTGTGAAGCCCTCACTCACTTCCTGAGTGGTCACTATGCCCACCTCTAAATCAACCAGTTTGGCCCAGGGGACACAGCACCCAGCTAGCCAGTTCATCCCCCACCTAGATCTGGAGCTAAGGTGGGTGCTAATGCCACTGAGCTGGAAGGACACAGGTAACTTCTGGAGGAACCTGAGGCCTACCACCTAAGATGGAAAGAGGGTGCTGGGCAACAGGCAGCAAGTGACCACTACAAGGAGGGGACAGCACAAGTTTTCACCAAGTGGCATCAAGTAGGTGCATGGTATGCCTTTTGTACCAGTCAAGGAACCACAGGGCCAAAGCTGGCCAATTAGCAGGACAGTTGGACCTCACCCTGCAAAAGAGAAAGGCCACTGAAACATTCTCATACACTGCAGTGTGCACATCATCTATGGGAGGGACAGGCAGCAGGGAAGCTGTGTGAGCTGGCACGGACATCCTCTGCAGGCAGGGCTGGCACCTGTGGGACAAGGAATCAAACAGTACTGCCTCATACCTATGAAGTCCTGCCTGCCCTGTGATCCTGAGCACTGGGTCCTGAGAGGCCCTCCTTAGATGTCAAATGTGAGCAGAGGTGGTGTCCACATCAGCCCTTTCTATAGCTGACACCAGCACCAAGGGGCCCACAGGGAGCATCTTGGGCTCCTGCTATAGCTGGGCCCTTGTACCATCCTAGGTGCACTGCTGCTGTAGAAAGAGGGTGATGCTAGCCACTGGGGTGGCTCACAAGTCAAGATCAGGACCAGCCCAGAGAGCTCCTATTTGTTCCTCCAAACAGGCTGTCCTCATAAACTACTGGAGGTGCTCTAAGTGCCCTAACCCCAGGAGGCATCTCAGATCTCAGGTGACATTGACCAGCTACTCCTATGACCACCTGGGAGCCTTCCAGGACTCTGTTTTCCTTTGGGGTGAGGTGTACCTTGAATGACTTCTGTGGATCTGCTATAGAAGCCTGAGGAGTCAGTTAATCTTTTTTTTCTCTTTGAGACAGTCTCATGTAGTCCAGGCTGATTTTGAACTTGCTATATAGCCAAAGATGGCCTTGAACTTGATCGTTGTACCTCTACTGGCCAAGTGTTGGGATTATAGGTATATCATATCTAGTTATCTGGAATGTTGGGGGTTGCACTCAGAGCTTCACATATGTCAAGCAAGCACTCTACCTGAGTTGTATTCCCAGGCTGGTTTAGTCTTGCAAGGGTATGGCTCTCAGTCATTCTTCCCCCTCAAGCTCACCCATCCAGGAGAAACTGGAACACTTACTACAAGTTAGGGTGCATTCCTGTTTCCTCTTTGGCTTGTTAGCCTTGCCTCGGGCTCAGGACTGGTGGGAGCTTCCCAGCAGGAGCAAAAGGCACCTCTGGTGTTTTTATGTAGGGAAACCAAACATTTAGTTTTAAAATGAAATAAAATCAATTCAAAGCTGGAGTGATGGATGAGCTTCCAGAAGGCTTTTCTTGTACAAACACTGATGATAAACAAGTTATCTTTTGGATAAGAGGACACACAGTATAATGTGACATCCTACATTTTCACTGAAATTTTTTTAATTATTTATTTATTTGAGAGCGACAGACACAGAGAGAAAGACAGATAGAGGGAGAGAGAGAGAATGGGCGCGCCAGGGCTTCCAGCCTCTGCAAACGAACTCCAGACGCGTGCGCCCCCTTGTGCATCTGGCTAACGTGGGACCTGGGGAATCGAGCCTCGAACCACGGTCCTTAGGCTTCACAGGCAAGCGCTTAACCGCTAAGCCATCTCTCCAGCCCTTCACTGAAATTTGACACAGACATTTTTTATAAGTGGCCTTATACTGGTTTCTTGCATGTCCCAAGAGCAGCCTGTGCCCTAATGAACAGTGCTGCTGCTTACACACCATTGGCTGAGCTAGTCACATGACAATACTCATTGCAAAGCCGGCTGGGAGATGGAATCATTATGTGCCAGGAAGAGTCCATGGATAGTGTTCTCTGTAGCTTTTCAGTGTCCATCCCAGCCTACTGACCATTGTCATAGACTCTCAGTCCCATGCTGAGTGTCCGAGTCTTCTACTTATTCTATAAATAATCACTGGTACTGATCAGGCCACAGAGGAGGCCTGTGAGCAAATCTGGGCCTGAGTGCTGCCCTGGTAGAAACAGTCTGATATGAGAAACACAGTTCCTTCAACCCATTGTCCAAATATGCATGCATAACTACATATATACATTAGGGCTCTGAAGGACAGGAATATGGGCCTGTGAGTGTGTGTTTAAAATAAATAAATTGGGCTGGAGAGACGGCTTAATGGTTAAGGTCCTTGCCTGTGTGAAGCCTAGAACTCATGTTTGAATCTCCAGGTCCCACATAAGCCAGACACACAGTGACACAAGTATGCAATGTTGCACATGTGCACAAGGGGGTGCACATGTCTGGAGTTCATTTGCAGTGGCTGAAGGCCCTAGTGCACCCATTCTCTCTCTCTTTCTGTCTCTGGAAATAAGTAAATTATAACTGTGTAGCAAGTATATATGCTTTGTGTGCGCAAGTGCATGTAAGTTTTGTGAGTAAGAGGCAGGACAGCAGATAGAGAATTCCAGAGAAAGCAAACTACATGTGCAAAGACTCGAGGCAGGAAGATACCTGGGGTGTTTGAGGAATCCTGAGAAAGCTATGAGGCTGGGCCTACTCAGGTGCAGGGGAAGACGTAGGCCCGTGCCAGGCAGCTTGGCTTTTAGTCTGAGAACAGCAGCATTTAAGATGGGGACTATATGGTTTACCAGGCCCATGGCTGCATTGTTAAATGTAGGCTGGCTCCATGCATACAGGGAGGCTATTTAGGGGTAAAACGGGTTATCAGGCAAAATATGATGGTTTCTTGGACAGGGTATGGGTGGCATAGGCTGAGGGTGAGGTGTGGGTTCAGGCCATCTTGGGGAGGTCCAGATAACAGGACTTAGCAATGATGGATGCATAGTGGCAGAGCAGGGGCATTCCAGGTTTGTTTCCAGCTGGTCTGAGTGGGATGGGGATGTGGTGTTTCTTACAATGGAGCATGTTCTTGGACTGGCAGTGACAGACACTATGGCCTCTCAGACCTGGCCAAAGGCATTTGGGACACCCAACCTGGCAGCAATAAGAGACACCATGCAGGTGCCTGTTCCACACAGTGGGTGTTCGGTGTCAGGGAGTTATGAGCAAAATGTGACCATCCTCTTTGACTCTGCAGGGTCAGATGAAGCTTATGCTGCCAGTGAGTAGGGCAAAAGTCAGCAGGGGACTCCCATAGAAGCTGCATGGGGCCCTGTCCTCAGATGCGGAATCTTTGTCCTGGAGGATCTGAATTCCAAGTTCCTGGCTGCTGTATGCAAGGACTCCCTGCCTGAGGTGTCTCTGCCCACTGTGTGCTCTGAGGACACACGACCCTGAAGCTCTCAGTCCAAAGGGCTGAATCACATGTTCTAGTCTGAGGCCACTCCTTATGCCTTCTACCTTCAGCCTCTCTGGTTACCAAACAGCAGCATTGTTTTGCTCCTGAATTGGCTTCTGCTACCCTGGCTAGCATCCTGGGAAAGGGGAACACTTGGATTCATGGTGACCTGGTATGAATCTAGTCTCTATAATGTCTAGCTGTGTGACATTCTTAGAAACATATATAAATACATGGGTGAATAGTCACACACAAATGCACACATACATAGATATAAACAACATGTTGGCATAAACAAATACATAAGCATAAACAGGAGTTGGGAGATGGCCCAGTGGATAAAGTGTTGCCCTGCAAGCATGAGTTCTTGAGTTCAGAACCCATGTAAAAAGCCAGAAGCTGTGGCAGACATTTGTAATCCCAGCCATATCTAAAGGCAGGAAGGGAGGTGGAGACAGGAGAATCCAGCACGAGCTGGAAGAGGACTGCTAGCCTGGCGAAAGCCTCTGCCTCACAGGAACAAGACTGAGGACTGAAGCCTGAAGAGTATAACCTCCACAAGCATGTTGTGGTATGTTTGTACACACACACACACACACACACACACTAAAAAAAATACACCACATCTCTGTAGGCATACATGATACATACATGTGTGCACAGAGACATGCATAGTGCTATGGTTTGGCTATGAAATATCCTCCACAAAAGCTTATGTGTAAAGGTTTGGTCCCCAGATGGACTTGGTCCTGAGGGCTGAGCAGATGGCTCTACTGAAAAGTGAGGGAAATGCTCAGGGATAGGGATACTGGAGGTGTGACCTAGAGAGATATTCTCTCTCCTTCCTCCCTTTCTTTCTTGCTCTCTTCCTCTCCCTCTTTCTCCCCCTTTTTTTTTTTTTTTTTTTTTTTGGCAGTATGAGGTGAGCAGCTCTGCTCCACCATGCCTTCCACCATGTCTTGTCCACAGGTCTAGCAATAGCAGAACCAACGAACCTCTGAAACTATGAGCCAAATGAACCTTTCCTCCTTTTGTTTTACTGATACATTTTATTACTGCAGTGGAAACTGACATAGATAAATAAATGCATGTATGCATGCATACTTAAATAAGAGATATGTGTAAATTTGCATACATAGGCACATACATGCACAGACATACACATAGAGAAGAACTTACATGAAGGCTGACACACAGAAGTACAGGGCTGGCAGTTCTGAAATTTGGAAACCCAGGGAGCTGAGGGCTTTGGAGCCAGCTTCCTCTTTCTCAGGAAACCCCACTTTTGCACTTATAGTCTTCACCCCCCTAGGGGAGGCCCATCCACCTTTTCTAGGGTGGTATGCTTACAGACATAGCCACCAGTCACCTTTGCACTAGCACCTAACTGACCACATCACCAGCCCCAGGATCCAGCTGAAATGGAACATACAGTGGAGGCAGGAAGGTGCTAGAAAGGCTCCAGCCTGCTCTGAGATCTGGAGCCATGTCTGGTGCTTCCTTCGAGGGTTGGTGGCTCCTGGGTAGGGGACTTGCTAGGTGCTAACAGGGTCAGATGATGGAGGAGGCTGCTGCAGGGGCTGTGGTCTCCTGAGGGCCTTCATCACAGGTGCTGAGACTCATCACACATGTTCTCATGTGCAGCAAGCCCAGGCTGGACTGAGCTTGGGAAGTGAAGACCTTGTGGTTTAAGTCTCTCTTCCTTGTTCAAACACACTCAACTTGTCCAAAGAAAAGGACCGAGCACCCTGACCCCTGACAATCACAGGTAACCATGAGAGGCCTGAGCTCCTTGGCCCTTTCTGGCAGAAGCAAAAGATGCTCATGTGGTTGGAGCCAGTGGACAGAATACATGTGGAGGCCAAGTGGCAGGGAGAGTGCCTTGGTGCTGCAATGGGCAGGAGCTGGTAGCAGAGGGGCAGGTTACCAATAGCCAGCATGTACTGTCCCCAGGAGAGGGAAGAAGGCACAGTGAGTAAAGAGGCCCTGCTGACTCCCTAGAGCTGAGAGCCAGCCAAGTAGGCCAGGATTCACTGCATGAGACGTGGTGTGGCTCTAGTGCTTGCTGGAGTAGCACAACTCAAGAGGCCCCTGGAAAAGGTGTTATTTGGGTCAGGACCTATGGGATGAGGAATGGTGGTGACACAGTGGAAAGGGCACAACCACCTGTGCCAGGAACCCACGGGTGCCAGTGGACAGCAGAATTCCCAGGGGCAAGGCACCTGGCTTCCTTCCTGCAGCTTCCCAAAGAGCCTTTGGCCTTGGCAGGCACTTGAGGGGCTTTCAGGAGCCGGAGACCAGGTAGTGATGGAGATCAGACAGATTTTCTAGCCTCTGCAGCCGTTGGCACCCCACACTCCTCCCTTTATGGAGGGCATGTGGTGAGTTGGACCTCTGGGTCCGAGCCATTCCTTACCAGAAGTCACAAAAAGTTCCCCTGCCAGATGCAGGCTGCTCTTATCCTTGTTGATTTTTAGGCTGCCCTCTGCAATGAGGACTCAGGTCTGAAGCTGGGGGCATGGTGGAGTAGGAGTGTGGGGGATGCTGTTAGCTGCAGGCCTTTCTCTGAATCTGAACTTTTCCATACCCAGAGACATCACCCTCTCCAGGGGCGGGGGTGGCAGGGGACAAATGCAGGACCCTAGACCTTGCACCCATGAGCTAGTCTTATAGGTTTCAGGTGGGGCTCAGTCTGAAAAGTACTCGAGTCTCCAGTGTTTAGGTCAGGTCCTAGGATTGGGAACTATGACTGGCTTCTTTCACTTGGCCTGTTCAACTGGGACTCCAGCTTAGCCTCCCCTCCTCCCTCCTTCCTCCAAGTCCTGGGCTCATGACCAGCCTGTGTGTTTGAGACACTCCTTAGCTGTCCCTCTTGCTGTCATCTGACCATTCTGACCATTCCTGGAATCTCTAGAGACTCCAATACCCAGATAACACTGTCCTTGTCCTGGAGAACATCTGCCACCATGCATGGTAAATTAATAACACAGATGCTCCCTCCATCACCTTGGCCACCACCCAACCACACCAACCTGAACCCCTCCCAAGTGCCACCATGTCCCATATCCCCCTCCCCATGTCCTGCTCCTCACCCACCAGCCTTGTCCTCATCCTCCGAGGCTCTTATGGTGTGCAGCACATGGTGTCACCTCTCCTGTCTACCCTTCTCTCCTTCCCCAGCTTTGTGGATGTGGGTGACCTTGGCCCTACTTCTCTTCCCTCCTCCATCTCAGTCATCAGCAAAGACCCGACCCTGGTGAAGCCCAGAGTCCACTCTTACTCATTTCCCATCTTCTCTGCCACATGATCATAGATAGCAAAGGCCCTGGGCACTGCTCCACATCAATCCTGCCAGCCCTCCATTAGCGTGTCTTCTGCTACCAACATCACTGTGTGCTCCTTGCCTGGCCTCATACCTTATCTGCAAGCCTGGGCTGAGTAGGAAGTAACACACAATGCAGGGAAGTAGGAATGTGAGCCATGACCCTTCCATTTCTGGTTCTTTTTCATGTTTCATGTTAACTACTCTCATCCTGCCCTACCAAGCACCTTGCGTCCTGGGTTCCCAGGGGACGAGAGCAGGTCTATCAGGGGACTGTTGGGGGACTAGAGCAGGTCTGTGTATCATAGGCACTTGATCAATATTGACTGGGTAATGGTAGAAGTGGAAAAGTTCCTCTTACTGTTCCCTTGACCTCACTGAGCGAGATCCACAATAACGCGGTGGAGTGGAATCTGGACCTGAAGGACATGACCCTGTTGAACACCACGCTCAGTGTCTTGACTGGCTTTCTAAGTCTCTGAGCTGGGGGTAGGTTTTTCAGTACAACCCCATGCAACCCAGAATTATTTCCTTGTTTGCAAATTCAAGATAGTTTATGTCTGTGAAGAGCCTCCTAGAGGAGGCTGGCCGAGTCAATGGGTGTGCCCATCTGTGTGTAAATGTGACTGGGATGTCATGTCTTCTCTCCTCTAGTATCCCCCAAACTGGGTTCCCAAACCCCATGCATACTACTGCACAGATTCAGTGACTTATGAAAGACACAAATGGCCACAATCAATGTCTATACTTTTCAGAGATTACCAAATCCCTCCCCCCATCTTTCAGAGTAAGTCTAATGTAGCACAGGCTGTCCTTGAACTTGCTATGTACCCTAGGCTGGTCTCAAACTGCTACTCCTCCTGCCTTAGCCTCCTAAGAGCTGGGATTACAGGCATGTTCCACCACACCCAGCTCTCTCTTGTCCATTTTCTGCCTTGATTATTTCAATGACCTTTAGTATTAATGTCCCCAGTTGAGGAAACTGTTCCTTATTTTTGGCAAGAATTACTTTTTAATGGTGGTAAAATTCACCATTTTTACCACTTTTAAGTGTGTGATTCAGTGCATTCTCTACATTCATTAACGTTGCATAGCCATCACCATCATCTAGTTCCAGAACCTTTTCATCACCCCCAAAAGAAAAGACCCACACCCATCTCAGTCATCCTGTTCTCCTCCCACCCATGGCAGCACTTCTTTGTCTCTGTCCCTGTGGGCTTGCAGGCTGTGGACATTTCTTAGAGTGGAGTCACACAGTATGTGGCCTATGACTGGCTTCTGTCACTTGGCCTGGGTTCTTTGAGGTTTGTCTGACTTGCCCGTGTGTCAGAACCTGGGGGCTGTTTAGGGTTGAATAGTGCTATATTGTGTGGCTGGGGTGCATTTTTTCTTGTTACTCCCTGTTTGCCTGTCACCCAGATGTTCTTGCCTTTGAGTCTTGGGAAGGATCATGACTGTGGGTACTCAGATACCTATGTGAGTCCTCCTCTGTTTTGAACCTGGGGCCTGATGGCTGAGTCACTGCTCAGCTCAGTTGTTGAGGAATGACCTACTCATTCTCCATCTGCCCCAAGGCCACGCTTGGGAGGTATGTGCAAGAGGACATCCTGGGCAGGGCTTGTTCCCCTTGCCCTCCTGCAGCCACACCCATGCCCAGCCTCCTTGTTTCTCAGACTACCTGTTGGGAGGGAAACAGTGCAACACAAGGAAAACCCAAGACTCTTGGAGAGGCTTCTCAGGAAGGGTGCCTGAACCCACCAGAGCCATGCCTTGATGGATGAGAGGTGGTTTCTTTTTCTTGGGGTGGGGGTGACACAGAGTGTCATCTATCCCAGGCTGCCCTTGAACTCACTGTCTAGCTGAGGATGACCTTGAACTCCTGATGCTCCTGCTTCTACTTCCTAAATGCTTGGGTTGCAGGCATGTTCCACCATGCCCAGTGGAGATGTGATTTCCCAGAACCCACTGTGAGAGCCAGATGTGAGAGCAAAGGGACAGACATGGGCGAGGGAGGGGCTCAATATAGTGGTTGGTAAGGGGCATCAAGGTGCTTGCCTGACTGTCCCAGGCCACCATGAACACAGCCAGTATCCATGAGCACGTTCCCAAGCAGCATTAGTGCTGGATGTGACCAGCACTGATCCTTTCATGCCCATGACTTCAGGCAGTGGGCTCTGGACAACCATAGTACAGGTGTCCAGACTGAGCCTCCCAGAGACCATCTCAGTCATGCAGCCCCCAGAAGCATTGGCATCCAGGCATTTGTGCACCAAGTTATGCAGTCTTCCCATGGTACCCAAGCCTGAGAGCTGGGCTCAGTGGCATGGCCTGCTTGCAGTCACACACCAGAGGCAAGGCTAGAGAGGGTTTGTGCCATGGCCTTGGTCTGGTTAAGCTTCTGTACTGCCTGTTCACCTCTTAGCTTCCTCAGCCAGGAAATGGGGTAAACATCTCCTGCTTTCTGCTTTCCAGCAGCAGCTATGACAGTTCAGTGAAGTAATAGATAAAGCCACCTACAGAGATCTATAAGGAGCTCCAGGCAGATGGAAGACCTCTCAGGATATTGTTGTGAACTTGGCTTCAGAGAAGGAATCAGCAGAAGTTTGGAGTCAAGGGTACTGGGCAGCTCTGTGCTGGTTCCTGTCCAAGCCTCGGTCCTCTGGGCTTGTGTCTGTCACTGAAAAGAGGCAACTGGAGACCCACTCGAGGGTCAAGAATGCAAAGTAGGCAACCAGGCCTCAGTACCAGTCCTGCCTCAGTACCAGACCTACCTCAGTGGAGAGCCACAGCAAGCAGCTAGCCCAGTGGGTGCATTGCTGCAAAGTTCTGGGTCCCGATAGACTGGACTTGGCTGCCCATCCCAATATGCCCATTAAAGAGATGGGTAATGATGAAGAGATTTCATCTGCAGCTATGTTGGGAAGACCATCTTCAGGCACTGACGTGAGCTTTAGGTTTAAACAGAGGAAGGGTTGAGACAGGGTGAGAGGCATGCAGAGTTAAGTGTTCAGGGTCAAGGTGCGGTTTGGCTGATGATTATCTCAGTTCTGGCTCTGCAAAGTGGTCTGAAGGAGTCCTTTCTGCTTGAGGGACCAGCTGGTGGTGCCCATGAGATGGTGTCTGGGGACAGGGTGATCTCATCATGGGGTGATGTGTCTGTGAGGCTCCTGGAATCCAAGATGGCCACAGGATTAGGACAATGTCTGAGACTTTCAGGTTCCTTTTCAGAGGTGGGACAGGACATTGTAAACACTGACAGTAAACTCCTTTAGTCACTCTTTGTGCCTTCAGCCTTAGGTAGGATAAGGTAACTTAGGAATCACTGATTTTTAGGCAGATGCTCCTTTCATGCTGGTTGAGGCAGGTTAGGTATTACTGAGTTTTGGACAGACACACTCCTTGAATACTTAACGTGCTTACATGCAGAGTTGAGCAGGACCTGAAAAGTAAAGGAGAAAGACATAGAATGAGGCAGAGGTGCCAGGTTTTCCTCCGCTTTTAGTTCTCTTGTGGCCCAGTGAGGATTAGTGCCTTTTAGCAAAAGCTATTTCTCAGAAACTGTTGCAAAGCTACTTATTGTACCCCATTTTTCCCTGTTTGAAGAGACACCTGTCGCCTGAAGAGTTCCGGGAAGTGTTTGGGATGAGCACTGAGGAGTTTGACCGCCTGGCTCTGTGGAAGAGGAACGACCTCAAGAAGAAGGCCTTGCTGTTCTGAAGGCCGCCAGCCCCCCAAAACCCCTCCTTGCACCTTGTTCTGCTTCTCTGTGTCCGTGGGGCAGGTGGGGGTACCTGGGGGACTAGGGCTGGGGAAAGAGGAGGCCCTCAGTAGATGTGGCCCCTGTGTGCCCGTGATGCTCCACCTGTAGTTTAGGGCACAGTGTCCGCTTGACTCACCCCTTCCCACTAAGGCTTAGCATCTAGGCGATGCTACAGCCAGCGACTATCAAAGACGATGAGTCAGAACACCCAGGCCTCCTTGGGGTGCCCACCCTCATACTAGGCAGTTGGGTAGAGAGGTGGTAGGGGCATAAGCTGAGAGCGGCTTGCTGGTGGCAGACCCTGACACGGCAGGGGTGGTGAGCACTCAGCTCCTCAGAGCACGTGCTCTGTGGCAGGCAGGCTGGCTGCCAGGCTGGGGCAGGAAGCCAGGCAGAGGTCCAGGGAGCAGTGTTGAATATGAGGCTGTGATCTTTGTAGCCATTTGTGATGAGTCTCTTTTGGAGGATGAATGTCAACTTGACTGGGCACCCCCAGCACTGCCAGTGCTGTATGCACCGGCGCTTCTTCCAGATTACCCCCTTCGATGCCTATGTGATATCTTTCAAGTAACACAGAAGTTTTTATTTTATTAAAAAGTATAGCTTCCTTACACATAAGATGACATATATGCAGAGTTTAGTTCTACGGTCCCTTGGAAGGGGAGCGCCTCACCTTATACCCTGCCATGCAGGCCTCTGTGCTTCCTTCCAGGCCTCAGTGTTCCTGGAGGCATGGTTTCCCATTCATTTCCCTTCCTCTTTTTCCTTTGTATGTGTCACGCAGACAGCCTTGATGACAGACCCGCTAAGTAGTGCCGTCTGTAAATACATGTGGAAGGTAACTACCTGTTTTCATCATTAGTTTTTCAAGTATTGGAGAGAAGAACTCCCACAATGGCCAAAGCCCCAGAATAGAGGTTTCCCACTGCAGCCTGGTTCCTCACAAACCTTCCTTCCTCCTGGTGTAGACATTCACACTAGCCATTTGTGACACGAACCACACATGCCCAGAACAATCTCATGCACAGCCTGACATAGCTCTTAAGCCTCCAGGAGAGGACAGAGGTGGTATCTCTTCAGATCTGGGCATCCAGCAAACATCTGGGATGGGAGGTTGGCTGACTGGGGCCCCTGGTGTCAGGCATGCATGTCTGTAGTCAGATGAGGGTCATGGGTGCACTTGCCATGGGATACATAAACAATGATGTCCTCAATGTACCCTAGCTGTCCCTCCTCAGCTTCCTCACATACTGGAACACACCCAGTCCCATTTGGCATTTAGGTTCTCACCAGCCTTGCTTACCGAGAACCTTTGGTACCTAATCCACCTCCCGCCATTTAGCAATCTGGGCGTGCACGACTGGAAACCCCTGTGTCTTTAATCGTGTGCTGTCATGTCTGATCCCTGGGAAAATAAAGGGTAACTGTAACTTGTGAGAGGACAAAGACATTTGTGCAGAGCATGTTTGGTTTCTGAAGGCATGGGATGAAGGGGGTTGTCCTGTAAGCAGTGTGTGGGGCAACCCGGGAGGTATGCAAAGAGCAGTGCAGGCCCCTGGCAAGGGACCCTCACCCAAGGGTTAGAGCTTTGACCCGGGAGACGCAGCATAGTGCCAACGGCAGAAAGGAGTAAAGCCATAGCCAGGGTGGGAAAGCTGACCATTACCGTGTAGAACAGGTCCAGAGGGACTCTCCTCTTCGTACCCCAAGATCAGAGGATACTTCAGAGAGGGTGCTTCCCAGGCTTAGTCTTCAAAGACAGGAGGTCTTCCTAAAGCATAGGATGCTGATGCTAGCAACATTCTCACAAGATTAGAAGCTTTTGTGGATGGTCATAGATGAGCACAGGGCTGGAGAAAGGGCCAGAAGGAACAAGGAGGCTGATAGGGATCCTATAGGGGAGAACTAATGCCATCCTATCTCATTGTAATCACTAACCTCACTCCAATGATGTTATGATTCTTGTGGATTTGGGGTTTCTCAAAGCCTACCCAACATACAACTTGTACTTTTCTTCCTTCCTTCCTTCCTTCCTTCCTTTCTTTCTTTTCTTTTTTTTCTAGGTAGGGTCTCACTATAGCCCAGGCTGACCTGAAATTTACTATTTGGTCTCAGGCTGGCCTCAAACTCATAATGATTAGTGATCCTCCCACCTCTGCTTTCTTAGTGCTGGGATTAAAGATGTGCACTACCATGCCTGACACAATTTCTACTTTTTTTTTTTTTTTTTTTGAGACAGAAAGAGAGAGGAGAGATAGAGATAGAGAATTGGCACGACAGGGTGTCAGCCACTACTATCACATTTCAGATGCTTATGCCACCTAGTGGGCATATGTGGCCTTGTGCTTGCCTCACCTTTGTGTGTCTGGCTTATGTGGGATCTGGAGTCGAACATGGGTCCTTAGGCTTTGCAGGCAAGCTCTTTAACCATCTCTCCAGCCCCAGTTTGTACTTTTTTGTTTTGTTTTGTTTTTTTGAGGTAGGTTTTCACTCTAGCTCAGGCTGACCTGAAATTAACTATGTAGTCTCCAGGGTGGCCTTGAACTCACAGCGATCCTCCTAACTCTGCCTCCTGAGTGCTGGGATTAAAGGCATGTGCCACTAGTCCTGGCTCCCAATTTGTACTTTTTAAGCATCATCTACTAACATTATCAAGCTAAAAGTTGTCATATTCTTCTCAGTTCTTTCCATCACCCAGCCTTGAAAGTTCCTACTTTCAATGTCCTCTGCGTCTTCCTATCTGCACAGCAGCCATTGTGAGACAATCTAAGAAAGGAAGGCAAACTGACCAAGGACCTTGGGTTGCAGCTACAGACTTTCCCATCCTAGATAGATAAGACATGTGACCCAGGCCACCCTTACCTCTCACAAATCATATCCTAGGTACCTGTTTCCACCCCATAGCTAGAGCAATACTCTGAAAATGGCAGTTGAATCATGCCAAGCTGTGAGTGGCCTTGGTCCGTGAACCTGGCCTCACATTATCTTCTCATCGTCTTCACCCCAGTTGGGCCACTAGTTGTGACAATGCCAGCTGAACCTTTCCTGTACTCCGTCTGGCTTCCACATGCCTTCTCCTTTAAGAGCAGGTCCCTTCCTCCTTCGGTTAGCCTTCTCCATGCCCTTCTGCTGAACCACAGACCCCAGACTTCCTCAAGGTGCCTCTTTCCTCACATCTCCTGTGCATCCTCAGGTCTCCCTCAGTTCACTGACTATGTCTCTCATCCAGCTCTAAGCCCACAAGGACAGACATGCATGTCAGTAGCATACACTCAGTGTGCTAGAACTGTCCTAGAGTGTAGCACTTGCACTCACCCACACCCTGTGCGTAAAGCGTCAAGAGGTTTTGCTGTTTCTAGACTAGTGTGGTCCAATTACATTCTCTGTTATTATGGAAATGTTCCGTCCATGCTTTCTGCTACATTAGCCTCCAGTGTTTGAAATACAGCCAGTGTGGCTGACTTTTAAATCTCAATAAGCTAAGTAGCCATGTGCAGTGGTTTGTAACCAGGCAGCTCCAGAGGGTCAGAAGCCACCACTGCCCCCTGTGGGACCTGACTCACAGGAGCCCAGGAGTCCACTGTCCTGTCTAGCAGTGCGTGTGCACACAGGTATGTCCATAGGATGGATGAGCAAACCTGCTGAGCACCCTGTGCTTGGCCCATCGCAGGGGTGAGGAGCTGGGGCAAGCCCCTGATCCCAGAAGTCAATATCTGCCATCTGAACTCTGGTTTGCTGGATTCTAAAGTCCCTGTTGAAAAACCTCGCTGAAGCCAGGCATAGTGGCTCACACTTGTAGTCCCAGCAACTGGGAGGTGGGGGCAGGAGGATCAGAAGTCCAAGGTCAGCCTTGGCTACTTAAAGAGTTTGAGACCAGCCTGCCTCAAAAAGACAAAATAAAAAGTAAAATGACACTAATATTCCTCTCTCCTCATCATAACCACAACAGTTAACAAGGAGGCTGTGACCTCAGCTGACCAAGCAGCATGGGACTTTCTTCTCATAAGCAAAAATATCAGCAACCCAGATCCTGTAACAGACATCTTCCAGATGTTCCTGATACAACTCAATTCCAACACTATCTACCTGGCCAGTCCCAAGACTTTACTCCCCACTCAGATGTCAGTGACAACCCAAGTGGCTTCTGACAGACTTAGCTGTAAATCTTGGTTTCCATCATCCCCTGCTTCAGTTTAAGTCCTTTGCTCAGGTGACTCGCACAGCAGGGACATGCTCATAGTACTAGTTTATCATGAAGGACATTACTGAAGGTACCAGTGAAGGGGGCACAGGGCAAGGCTTGTGGCAAGGGGTGTGGAGAGTCCAAGTGCTCTTGGGGTGCCCCTTCCAGACATCTCCATGGGCTCTGCTGTATGGTAGCTTCCACACCCAGGCCTTTGGGTTTGTGCCTTCAATATCCATGCATGATTGAGTACATCATGACCACGGGTGAGAACTCAGCCTGTAACCCCTCTGCTTCCTGGCAGTGGTGGCCCCCATTTGGTCTTGCCCAAAATGCCCATGCTAAAGCTAGCTGGTGGCTTCTAGCCAAAATAATCACTTTGGAGATTCCAAGGATTTCTGGAGTAGAATTTAAGGAAACAAACAAGACTGAATGTGTGTTTCACAATATCACATCTACCCAAGGTCTAATGCCAGGTTGGACTCAGTCTTCTACACCAGCTTTACTATCTGTCCATAGCACCAAGCTTCCTGAACCAGCACCAGCTAGTGCCTATGTTGGGAATCCCCAGGACAGATGGAACAAAGAGACATTAGTGCCTGCGTGCTTTCCTTCTTACCCTTCTCTTCCTGGCAGTTGTGCAGGGGAAGCCAATTAACTGTGAATATAGACCTTTTAGATCCTGCTGGGGCAAGAAGAGGGCATGGGAACTCTGTGGCAAGTCTTAGTGGCATGTGGTGTCCCAGCCCATTGGTCTGAATTGGTCACATGACTCACAATTACAGAGGAGTTCAGAAAGCATGGCATCTTGTGTCAGAGAAGTGGAAAGGGTCAGGGCTGCCTAGAGAATAACTGAATCTATAGCCAAGGCTGTGTGAAGTTTCCTCCTCCCTGAGACCAGTGGCTTTGTATATAAATCCTCAGCAGCCCTGACCACCACTGCAGCTGTCCACCTGTCCCCCATGTAGAACTGCTTGCTGTAACCTGCTGTCCTCAGTAGAGCAAATGGAAACAAGGGTTGTGTGTGGGTCATTAACAAAGAGGAGTCAGTGGTGATCTGGTGCAATGGCTCTGACCCATAGAGATGTTTTGTTTTACAGGGAGTTCTAGCCAGCCAGACACTACCTCAGAAGTCAGGGAGTGTGCAGAGCCAGGGGCATCTAGCCAGCAGCTATGAGCAGAGGAGGTTATGGGTAAGATAAGAGGACAAAAATAGTGGCCGGGAGAAGAGGTGGTGTCAGGCGTGGAGATAGAGCTGCAGGAACTGAGCTATAGCTAGTGGACATCCTGAGTGGCTGCCATGCTGCTCATTCACTTCGTCTTGTAGGAACAGGCACATGAAAATACATCATGGACAGTGTTGATGTCTCCAGTGCATCCATCCCCAAAACCAATGCCAACATTCTAAGACCACTGAGCTAGAGAATGTGTATACAGTGTTTTAGGCCAGAAAGGTTTTTCAGAGATGGTCCATGCATCCTTACTCCCAAAGCTAGACCCAGGTAGAAGTTGGTGAGCCTGCTGTGAGTTCGCTTAGGAGCCAGGCCTCTTCATTGGTCCTTCTCAGGGATTAGTGAGGAGCCCAGGAGGGAGCTTTTTCCAAATGCTTATTCCATGAACAGATGGAGTCTCCAAGAGAGGCATCATGAACATGTCCAGGAATATACAGCTTCTAGTGTCAGATGAAAACCACACTCTAGAGACATCTACCCTTGCCTGAACAGAGCCTGGCTTGCAGACCAGCTCGCTATGGCTATTTGGTCTCCCCATGTCACCCATCAGATAAGATCCTGATGTGCCTGAGGAGGAGCAGGTGGGATAGTGAGGCAAGGCACTAGAAGTGTCCTATACGGCCATTTTCTTCTAGACACATGAGGAGAGGTCCTGCCTCCTTACCTGAGGTGAGGCTAGATTCTGACCTGCAGCGATGGGGACAAGTGGGATCCCATGTTAGTGAGGGCGGTGGCTAGCTTTGTGCTGGGTGATGAACATGGCTCTTCCTAGGGAGGCCTGCCCAGGGCGTCCTGACACTGATCTCTGTCCCCTTATTTCTCTCCAAGACCTCAGATGGTCCCAGCACTGGAGGACGCCCCATCTCTCTGACGCTTTCAGTCATGCTAGTGGTGTCCGACTGACCCCAGCCACATACGTCCCTCCATCCAAACCAAGTGACCTGATCCTTCATTCTGAGTCTCCACCAACCCCAGGGTTTTGGCATCAGGGAGCTGCTATGGGCTGGCTCTTCTCCTGGGGTCTACCCCACTCCCCACCCTCTGAAGCTCTCTCAGAGGTGAAAACTATTGATCATGCTCTGGTAATTTACATTGGTTGCAGCTGAATCATTCCAGAAGTTAGTCTTCTCCTCCCAGAGCAGAAAGTGTCTCCATATGGGACAAGCAAGCATCCTATCTTATTCCAGGCAGGTTGAACTAGGTCAGGAAGGTTCTGCAGATAAACTCTGCTAGGTGCAGTCTCTGGCCCCAGACCTGGGAAGCTAGTCCCCAGTATAAGAGCACCTCTGATAAATAGAATGGGAAGGAGATCTGTGCATCCCTGAGTACCCATGGCTGGAAAGAGTTTTGTGAGTGAGAGGCCACCTGCACGCCTGCGTAAGCTGAAGGCCAGCAAACACCCCTGTGCTATACTCCGTTCCCAGGCTTCACAGAGAGACTGGCCTCTTAACAATTTGCCTTTTGCTCTGACTCCTGGGTAGATCACTCCTTCCAGTGTACAGCCATTGTCTGAAGCATAGATGAAATGAGTCTAGGACCACCATGGACTGCTTCCCTGAAGAAGTCCAGCACCCTCTCAGCCCACCTGCACCCTTCCCCTGTTGAGTTTGTACTCCCTGAGTGGCTTCTTCCCATCTCCCTCCCAAATGTTGTGTCCTTTGCAAAGGCTTTTCCTTCTGCCTGTTTGCCCATCTGGAAAACTACTCAACCTTCAAGATGATCACTTCTCTGCAAAGACCTGCAGCACATGGTTTCCCCCGCCACCAAAACCCAGTTCATCAACAAACATTTACTTTACTCAGCTGGGTGCTGATGAAACAGGTGAATAGGAAAACATCCCTGATCTCAAGGACAAAGACACCAAAGCAACAGGCATTGAAACCTAGGGTGTGGAAGAAGGATGGTGGCAGCAAAGCAGTGCATCTGGGAGACCTCCAACACCAAGTGCTTCTGGAGTTGAGTCCTGAGGAGTGAGCAGATTTGACGAGTGCAGGACAGGGTATGAATGGGCTTCTGGGCAGACAAAATAGTGCAGGTGAAGGTGAGGACAGGATGCTTGTGGGAGTCAGGCCAGTGCAGTGAGTGAGTCATTCCTTCTGAGCCTCAACATGGCCTGCCTGTATCTCCAAGGGGACACCTCCTGGTCAGCTCAGGATGATCTCTGCCCTGCTATAATATACCTTGCCTAGGGGCCCTCACTCTTACCACTGCAGGCTTACCCATGGGCTATGTGTACAGATGCCTGCAACTCAGGTCAGGACAGGCCTGGAGAGCCAGGTGTACATAATTATATTGGCTAATGAGGTCCTTGACATCAACAGGGGTAAGTAGGCAGCTTAGAGGTTGTTCTCTGCTACAATGGAAGCTTCTGGCCCACAGTGCCTGGTGGCTCATTAATATACCACTCCTCAGCCCCAGCCCTCTGCCCTGCTACTTCCTAGAACAACTTCCCACTTAAGCTCATGTACTCAAAGGTCTAATAGGGGAGCACCTGGCCTTAGTCACCTGCATTTCTGCTGGCCTCACTTGACCAGGAGTACAAAGGTTTCGTTCCCAGAAAGGTTGAAGAATCCGAGTCACCCCAAGATGTAGGGTAGAGGAGAAGTATCCTTTCTTAGCATGTTTTTACGTCTAGATGGCATGACTCTGTGTCACATGTCCAGGCCAAAATCTAGGCTCTCTGGCTCTGATGCTAGTGTTAGACAGGTACTGGTAGCAAAACCCAGATCTATACCTATACTAAGGGCTCCTGGAGGCTTGTGGACACACCCAAGACAATGAGGCTCTTCTACTTTGGGCTCAGACTATAGATGGTAATTTCCTAGCCCTCAAACATGAGATGATCTTGTAAAATTGTGTGTGTGTGTGTGTGTGTGTGTGTGTGTGTGTGTGTAGGTCAGGGGATAACCTTGGGTGTCAGTTCTCTCCTTCCCACCTTGTTTGAGGCAGAGTCTTATTGCATGCAAGTGCCTTTAACCATGAGCCATGTCCCCAGGCCCAAGGCAGAATCTTTTTGTTGTTCATTGCTGACCAACTGGCTTGTGAGTTTCTAAGACTTCTCCTGTTCCTGCCTATCACACTTACTGCTGTGTTCTGCATTATGTGGGTTCTTCATTATGTGGGTATGTGAACTTATCCTTGGTCCTCATGCAAGCACTTTTACTCATTAAGCCATCACTCCAGGTCTAAAATGTTTTTAATTTGATGACTCCTGTTTGCAGTTTTCTGGCCAGTGTCCCTTACACCCTCCACATTGCCATTATTTTCTATAGCTGCCTTCTGTTTGGGGCCTGGGGAGTAGTTCTGTGCCCTATGGGGCTGAGGGCCCAGCATCCATGGGAAGTCAATGCTGTGCACATTAATGTCCTCTGTTTCCTCTGGAGGTTGTGGTGACAGTTAGGCAGGTGACCTGGCTGGGTCTGATAGGTTTCTTACAGCAGCAAGAAGATGGCTACATGGAATCTCAATCACCACTTGCCTTCCACATGAGCAAGGAATGCCCTGGAGCAGGCAGCAGGAGCTGCAGGTGAGATCTACCATGTCTCAGAAGCAGGGGCCAGATTCTTCTTTAACTCTATCCATTACTTCAAGACCATGGAGGACCTGTGAGACAAGACTTTTGTACTGCCATGGAGAACTCCAGGACCATCTTTCAGATTAACAATACTGTGCTAGCAGCAGCTAATTTCTGCTATGGTGTCAAAAGATACTATTTCCCAAAGGTCCACATATAAAGTCTTGAACTCCAAGAGAGCACTATTGGGAGAGGCTGTAGATGTTTAAGAGTAGGGTCTGGTGGAAGTGTCTCAGCTCATGTGCCCTCAAAGGGGATTATGGGACCCTAAGCCTGTCTTCTTTCTCTTCTTCTTGGCTTACAATATGAATAGTTTTCTCCTTCACCTGCTCTTGCCAGGGTACCACTCTCACCAAAATCCCAAACCAACAGAGCCATGTGATGTTAGACTAGAACTTCCAAAACTGTGAACTAAGTAAAAATCTTTATAACCTCAATCAGAGTTTACATACCATAGAGAGCAGCCCAGAGGCACAGTCCAGGGTTACCAATCTACAACATATGATATACCCTCCAGGGTCTTGACATGGAGCTGCGGTTATAGTTCAGAATGCAAGTACCTAAGAAAGCCTACTCTCAGTGAGAGAGGCCCTCTTGGAAGCAGGCTGATTGGTGGTACTGGAGTCCAGCTGTGTTGGCCTGAAGGGCAGAAACAGGGTGATCAGAAGCTTATGGACATCAAGTCCATGATGTTTACTACAACAACCTGGCAACCATTTCGGCACTGACTAAGTAGTTCCCTGGGGTAGAGGCTTAAGGGAAAGGGCCACTTACCCCTGTCTCTTCCTCTGGCCTTATGAGTTCATCAGGTTTCTATTGTGGTTCAAAATGCTTATTGTATCTCATGATTCCCAAGGTTTCAGTGTGCGATCTGTTGTATCTGCTGCCTTTGGGCCTGTGGTGAGGTAGCTCATCATGGTGAGAGCACATGGCAGAGGCAGCCCTCACATCATGGCAGCTAAGGGCAAAGAGAAAAACAAGAAGCAGTGTCTTCAAGGGCACCCCTTCTAGTGACCTCATTTCCTCCCACCAGGCACCATGTTCTGCAGGTTCTACCGCCTTCCAACAGTGTCATCAGCCAAGGCACAAGCCTCACACAAATGGAACTTTGGGACATTTAAGATCCAAACCATAATACCTGCCAATAAAATGTTATGGTCCCAGTAGAAAAATGAATGAATTTGATTGGTTTTTGATATATAAGAAGTTCTCATAAAGCACAATGTGCACATTTTATTGTGAAAAGACATGTATGGTGAAAAGGCTACTTCACAGCTATGATGACTGTCCTTCCACTTGTCCCCAGCCTCTCCTCTAATGAACAGTACAAAATCACAAAATCAGTACAGTTTTCAAGAGATACCAGGAAAGTGGGCATCTTCATTAGGATCTGTCTTCGAGTTCGAGTTCCTGCCCAAAGCCCAGTGGTGTCCATAGCTCAAAGCTATGGACTGGTATATTTATAATGTTCAAGAGATTCATCCAGTTCTATTTTATTAATTGTGTTTTTAAAATCAAAGACCTTTTCAACATTTTCAGGTATGATTATATGATTTTTATACCCACATATATCAAAGGATCTTCTTTCTCTTCCTCCTCTCCCTTCTTCTTTGACAGGGTCTTACTTTAGCATAGGCTGACTTAGAACTCACTCTGGAGCCCAAGCTGGCCTTGAATTGATGGTGATCCTTCTATCTCAGTCTCCAAAGTACTGGGATTACAGGTGTGAGCCACCATACCCAGTTTGGATTTTCTAATATTAAACCATCTTTGCATTCCTGTGGGAAATTCTATCTGGCCAGGATTTATTATTCTTTATTATTGTTGTAGAAGAACATAGCAATAGATATAATGTAATAGGCTGCCTTATTTTGGTTTTGATTCACTGTTGAATTCTCTTACTATGTTTTATTTCAGAGTTTTACTTTAGCATTCATTAGTGAGATTAGTTTGTAGTAAAATGCATCTCACAGAGGTCTTTAGAGAGGATATTTTTGTTATCTATGTTCTTTGTGAAAATAATTAAATTCTAAAAACTGAGAAATGAGGAAAAGGAATTGTACATGAACTCAGCAGACACGTATTACTTTAATTAGAAAAGCAGATGTCGGGCTGGAGAGATGGCTTAGCGGTTAAGCGCTTGCCTGTGAAGCCTAAGGACCCCAGTTTGAGGCTTGGTTCCCCAGGTCCCACGTTAGCCAGATGCACAAGGGGGCGCACGTGTCTGGAGTTCGTTTGCAGAGGCTGGAAGCCCTGGCGTGCCCATTCTCTCTCTCTCCCTCTATCTGTCTTTCTCTCTGTGTCTGTCGCTCTCAAATAAATAAATTAATTAATTTAAAAAAAATCAGATGTCTCTCCCCTTGTTCCTGGGAGCACTAAAGCATGATATGTTGGTTTGCCAGTATTCACAAGAATCTCATTGGATTTGAGGAGTGTCTCATATGAAATGCAATTCCAGAAAAACACTATACTTACTGCACCAAAATACGAAAAGAATCAGAAATGCAAATGCTATCTTAACAAAATTCATCAAGGTGTGGTGGCACAGCTTGAAATCCCAGCATTCAGGAAGCTGAAGCAGGAGGATCAGGAGTTCAAGGTCAGCCTTTGCTATGTAGTGTATTTGAGGTTACTCTGGGCTACATGAGGACCTGTCTCCAAAAAAGGTAGAGAGGGGCTGGAGAAATGGCTTAGTGGGTTGAGGTGCTTTCCTGTAAAACCAAAGGACCTAGGTTTGATTCTCCAGCACCCACATAAGCCAGATGCACAAGGTCACACATGCATCTGGAGTTCGTTTGCAGCACTGGTAGGCCCTGGTGCTCTAATTCTCTCTCTCTCTAATAAATAAAATGTATATAATGAAGTAAAAATAATTTTTTAAAGAGAGAGTGAAATTATTTTGGCTAGGTATGATGCCACACATCTGGAGCACTGGTATTCAGAAGCATGAGGATAGAGAATTCTGAGAGAGCCTTGGCTATGTAGAACGGCTCCATTTCAAAACAAAAATCCCTAGTTTTTATTGGTAAAAGTAAAAAAAAAAAATTCCACAGAGATAAGGCATCTCTGAGCTAGTTAAACTCACCATTTTCTTTTCCTCTTTCCTTCCTTCTTCCTCCCCTCCCTCTTTCCTTTCCTTCCTTTGTAAGCACCATCATGCTGGACTTTAGCCTCATCATTTCCAATTAAGCACTTCTCAGATGTCATTATCTTCATTATCATCAATATGCCCACACATTCATTAGGAACTACCTTTTTTATTCAGTGCTAGCTACATGCTGGAAGCTAGCTGTTTGCTGTACAGACATTCTAGGGTTTGTCTCAGAACAGCTCTGTAAAACCAGTACTGTTACATCTATTTTATAATAGCAGATGCTGAGGCAAAGAGAGGCTAATCCAATGGTGTTAAATAAAATCTTGGGCCCCCCAAAAACTGTCTCAATCCTCCATTCTCAAACCTAAATGCTACAGCCTCAAGCTCACTATTTGTCAGATTTGAGGCTGAAGATAGGGACACCATAACAAACTTTAAAAAAAAATATTTTTACCAACAACTTTCATAATTATACACAATAAAGCATGATGATTCTTCCCCCACTTTCCCTTTCACAACTCCACTCTCAGTCATATCTTCCCCCCTTCTCAATTAATCTTTATCTCTTTTTTTTTTTTTGATGTCATCATCTTTTCCTCCTATTACAAGGATTTTTGTAGGTAGTGTCAGGCACTGTGAGGTCATGGATATCCAGGCCATCTTGTGTCTGGAAGATTGTATTGTAAGCAGTCCTGCCCTTCCTTTGGACCTTACCTTCTTTCTGTCACTTCTTCTGCAATGGACCCTGAGCCCTGGAAGGTGTGATAGAGATGTTTCAGGGCTGAATACTTCTGTCATTTCTTCTCAGCACTGTAGTGCCTTTTGCGTCATCCCAGAGGTCACTACCATCTGAAAAGAGAAGCTTCTGTAAAAAAAGTGCTTACCAGGCAGTTTGGTGAGCTTAATGTATGAAGTTAGCCAGACACGAGCAGGAATTATATCCCTAGAGCTCATGACCTCACCTGTCATAGGTTTTCAGTACCAGGCACATATTCCCTCTCATGGAGTAGGCCTCCAGTCCAATTAGAGAATGGTTGGTTTCCCTATAACAGGCATGCCACTATTGCACCATTGGCTCATTTGGACAGTCCGGCCAAATTTAAGACTTCTTGTATCCATTGCTGTTTTTCTCCATTGACGACCTTTTTCTCTCCCATGGAGCTGCATGCAGCATAGCTTTTTCCAGCTTTCTGTCAGCTGGTCTACAGGAAGGAGGTTTTCAGCTCAGCTCCAGCAAGATTTCTCAGTGACCTTGTAGCCCAAGTACAAGGAGTCTTCAGCAATAGGGCCTTACCATTTATTCCTGGTAGGAAGCCAAGTGCCCTGGTAATGACCTATAATTTTTGGGGGGCTATCAGGGACCTCCCTGTTCAACAACTCACTGGAAGGTAACAATCTATGTAACAATCTATGGCTTCTGGATGTGCTATTGCCCCAAAAAGTAAGTTTCCATACAGCTTATTCATACCATCTTAGATTTTTAATAACCCTCACCACCTTCCTTAACTCAATCTCTTCCCCTGACCATACATAGGCCATTCCACCCCCGGTAATCTGTTCATCTACTTATATATACACAATACCATCTCCTTAAGTCCTCTCCTCTCCTCCCTCCCTTATAGCCCCTTTCTAGCTTACTGGCCTCTGCTACCAAGTTTTACTCCAACTCATGTATAAGTTTAAACATTTGTAGCTAGGATCCACATATGAGAGAGAACATGCAATGCTTGGCTTTCTGGGTCTGGGTTACCTCACTAAGTATAATCCTTTTGAGGTCTATCCATTTCCCTGCAAGTTTTATAATTTTGTTTTTCTTTACCACTGAATAGAACTACTCATCAGTTGAGGGATATCTAGGCTGGTTCCATTTCCTAGCTATTGTGAATAGAGCAGCAATAAACATAGATGTGCAAATATATCTAAGGTAGTGAGAAGAGTCCTTAGGATAAATACCTAGGAGTGGTATAGCTGGATCATATGGTAGATCTATTTTTAGTAGCTATCTCAGGAACCTCCACACTGATTTCATAATGGCTGTACCAGACTACATTCCCATCAACAGTGCAGAAGGATTTCTCTTTTCCTGCTTCCTCACCAGAATTTATTGTTACTTGTTTTCTTGATGATAGTAATTCTAACAGGAGTGAGATGGAATCTCAAAGTAGTTTCAATTTGCATTTACCTGATGGCTAAGGATGTAGAACATTTCTATACAAATCTATTTCCTTGGACCTGCCTGGTCAAGGTCCCAGCTTTGTGCTAATTTCCAGCTGCAGTGTGTCTTCAGCTCCTGGTACCCATTTCTCTGCATGGCTCACTTCTACAAATGCTGCAGCTGAAAATTCACAGACTTCCTGTTAAGATGGAAGAATAGGAGTGGTGCAAAGAAATCTGCTGAAAGAAGAGGCAAGCATAAGATATACTATTCTACCAAAAAGTTAAAGTGTTTGAGAAATTATTAACACTGCAGAGAAGCAGGAGGCAGCTGTGAACTTCCATCTGTCACTGTCAAGTGCTTTACTTGCTGGTCCCTGCCTGAAATAGCAAGAGCAGACCTACTACTACTTTCAATCACACTGACCTTGCAAAGTAAAACTACCTGAAGGAGAAGACAACAGGACCCAGCTAAGAAGCTCCAGAACAATTTCAGATAGCTTTCCACAACCTCCATCCCCGCTACACCAGCACCGGAAACACCACTGGAGATCTCGGGACACTAAGGGATCAGAGCCAGCCCTCCCCAGCACAGCACAACATCCAGCACAGACTGAGTCTAAAGAGCAGACTGGCTTAACCAACTAAGCGAAGCCCACACTGCACCAAAGAGGGAACCAGTTTCACACTCAACATAGGTGAGATAGAAAGTCACCCCAAAGGTGACTGGGCTATTTTAAGTGGGGTAGTACATACCCCAAAGATGGGTTTGTAGGCTGGCACTACAAGTGCTACTTGTACCTTCCACATTGGGGCAGGTTGCTACAAAACAAATCCCAAGGTGGGAAAGAATTCAAAACCTAGCCCACTAAGACAAAAATACTAGTTTGTTAGATATGATGGATACACCTTTAGTCTATTTTGCTATTCTCAAGTAAGTTATGTATTAGGGCTAACATTTGATAGTTCTTGACTTATGGTTCCTTTTCTTTCTTTTTGGGGGGTGGGGAGTGGGAGGGTGCAGGGTCTTGTTCTAGCCCAGGCTGACCTGGAACTCATTGCAGCCCAGAAATCTTAGCCTCCCAATTGACTGGATTAAAGTTGTAAGCCACCACACCTGCCCAGTTTAGGGGCTTTAGTTTTGTTAGTTTTTCTGTTTTAATCTACTTCATGCAAAAAAAAAGTTACATGCTAGATTTTTTTGTGTTTGTATTTTGCTCACTTGCATTTTAGGTTTGGTCTGTATTTTTTTAAGTTAATTTTCATTAACATTTTCGATGATTATAAAAAAATCCCACGGTAATACCCCCCCCCCACACTTTCCCCTTTGACATTCCATTCTCCATCATATTACCTCCCCATCTCAATCATTGTACTTACATATATACAATACCAACCTATTAAGTACCCTCCTCCCTTCCTTTCTCTTCCCTTTATATCTCCATTTTAACTTACTGGCTTCTGCTACTAAGTATTTTCCTTCTCACGCAGAAGCCCAATCATCTGTAGCTAGGATCCACATATGAGGGAGAACATGTGGTGCTTGGCTTTCTGGGCCTTGGTTACCTCACTTAGTATAATCCTTTCCAGATCCATCCATTTTTCTGCAAATTTCATAACTTCATTTTTCTTTACCGCTGAGTAGAACTCCATTGTATAAATGTGCCACATCTTCATTATCCACTCATCAGTTGAGGGACATCTAGGCTGGTTCCATTTCCCAGCTATTATAAATTGAGCAGCAATAAACATGGTTGAGCATGTACTGCTAAGAAATGAGATGATTCCTTTGGATATATGCCTATGAGCGCTATAGCTGGGTCATATGGTAGATCAATCTTTAGCTATTTTAGGAACCTCCACACTGATTTCCACAATGGCTGGACCAGATTACATTCCCACCAGCAGTGTAGAAGGGTTCCTCTTTTTCCATATCCCCGCCAACATTTATGATCATTTGTTTTCATGATGGTGGCCAATCTGACAGAAGTGAGATGGAATCTCAATGTAGTTTTAATCTGCATTTACCTGGTGATTAGAGATGTAGAACATTTTTTTAGATGTTTATATGCCATCTGTATTTCTTCTTTTGAGAACTCTCTATTTAGCTCCATAGCCCATTTTTTAATTGGCTTGTCTGATTTCTTATTTCTTATTATTTAACTTTTTGAGTTCTTTGTATATCCAAGATATTAATCCTCTATCAGATAAATAGCTGGCAAAGATTTTTTCCCATTCTGAAGGTTGCCTCTTTGCTTTATTCACAGGTCCATTCCTTCTATGACCTCATTTAGTCCCTGTGCCTCTCTGTTTATTTTTTCCTGGGATGACCTGTCAATTGATGAGAGTGGGGTGTTAAAGTCACCCACCACCACTGTGTTTGGTGTTAACTGTGACCTTAGTTATAATAGTGTTTGTTTGATGAATTTGGGATCCCCCATGTTAGGTGCATATATATTTAGGATTGTAATGTCCTCCTGTTGGAGTGTGCCCTTAATCAATATAAAGTGACCTTCCTTATCTTTCTTGACCAACGTTGGACTGATGTCTACCTTGTCAGATATTAGGATAGCAACCCCTGCTTGTTTTCTAGGCCCATTTGCTTGAAACACCATTTTCCAACCTTTCACCCTAAGATAATGTCTATCCTTTGTAGAAAGGTGAGTTTCTTAGAGACAACAAATTGTAGGATCTTGCTATTTAACCCAGTCTGCAAACCTATGTCTTTTGGTTGGGGCATTGAGGCCATTGATATTAAGAGATATTATTGAATGGTGTGTATTTATGTTTGCCTTTTTTTTTTTTTGTGAGTCCAGTCTACCTTTGCTTTCTTGTGTTAACTAGTATTTGAGTATTGCTTGTTTTTTCCAGGTTCCTTTTATGTGTGCCTTTCCTTTTCTTCAGCATGGAGGATACTATCAAATATTTTCTGTAGAGCTGGTTTTGTCTTCAAATACTCCTTTAACCTGCTTTTGTCATGGAATGCCCTTATTTCTCCATCTATTCGAATGGATAGCTTTGCAGGATAAAGTAACCTTGGTTGACAGTCGTTATCTATCAGAGCTTGGAATACATCACTCCAAGCCCTTCTGGCTTTAAAAGTTTGTGTTGAATAATCTGCTGTAATCCTGATGGGCTTGCCTTTGTAGGTAACTTGATTTTTCTCCCTAACTGCTTTCAATAGTTTTCCCTTGGTTTGTGTGTTTGGTAGTTTGATTATAATATGATGAGGAGAGGTTCTTTCCAGGTTTTGTCTGGCTGGAGTTCTAAAGGCTTCCTGTATCTGCATTGGCACCTCTTGCCAATTGGGGGGAAGTTTTCTTCTGTGATTTTGTTGAAGTCGCCTACTATGCCTTTGGAGTGGAATTCTTCTCCTTCTACTATGCCCTGAATTCTTATATTTGATCTTTTCATAGTGTCCCGAATATCTTGAAATTCCCACTCATACTTTTCTATAAGTTTGTCTTTCTCTTTGTTGGACTGTATTAGATCTGTCACCTGGTCTTCTAGCTTAGATATTTTGTCCTCACCTTTGTCCATTCTACTGGTGAGATTTTCTACAGAGATTTTTATTTCATTAACTGTGTTCTTCATTGCTAGTAATTCTGACTGGTTTTTCTTTATTATTTCTATTTCCTTATTTATATCTTGTATTGCCTTCTTTATTTCATTAAATTGGTGTCCTGCGTCTTCTTTGATTCCTTTGATTTCCTCTTTGATTTCCTCTTTGACTCCTTTGATTTGTTCTCTGACTTCTTTGAACATATTTACAATCATTCTTTTGAAATCTTTCTTAGGCATTTCCTCTAACTCATTCTCACTGGAGGTCATTTCTGATGCATTAATACTGTTAGGTGGATTTATATTGTCTTGCTTTTTAGTGTTTCTTGTGTTATAATGTATATATTTTTGCATCTTTGATTAAGTTAATGCTGTACTTTCTAGTTAGCTAGGTATTCTTAGGTGTATCAATTGATTTGATGTTATATATCTTAAGGATAGGAGCTTAAGGTGTTAGGTGTGGCTCTTAAGGTTCTCAGAGTATCTACAAAGGTGTTCCTAGGGGTTGAGGTTCCTTGATATGGGTGTATTCAAGTAGGCTGAGTGGAATAAAATACTGGTAGATTCTAAAATTTAACTAAACACTGTACACATTCAATCAAAAATAGCACCGATTATTTATGCAAGAGTAGTTATTATAACAACCAGATCCTCTATCAACAAAGAGGTTAAGATTTCTGGTCTGTTGAGGGATCCAAGTCAGCTTGTGACAAAGTGTGACCCTTCCCTGGTGCAATGAATCCCAGTTACCTTTTTGGATGATTTTGGTCTCAGTCAAGTTGCTGGCCATGTCATTGGGCTGCTGTTCTGATTTCTGGAGCTGGGCACTGGCTGGCTTTTCCTGTGGGGCAAACCAAGCCTCGCAACTGTGGCCCTGCAGATCGGCACCCCTGCTGCTGGAACTGCCACTGCTGCTAAAGCTGCCGCTGCTGGGTCTGTCACCTCTGCTGGGTCCACCGCTGCTGCCGCCACTGCTGCTGCTGCTTTAGCTGCCACTGCTGGATCCTCCGCTGCTGCTGCTGGATCTGCGAATGTTGCCTCTGAAGCTGCTGCTGGTGCCGGAGCCGCTGATGTTGCTGTGGGACCCTGCTCCTGTTCGCTCAAGTTGGTGTGGCCAAGTCCCTGGACCGCTGCTTTGTTCGCTGGAGCTGGGCACCGGTGGTGGGGGAGGGGAGGGAGCTGCAGCTGCTCTGGTTCTCTCGCAGTTGTTCACTGCCGCTCTCCCTTCACATTTCTCGAGTGGCGGAGAGCGCCTGCGTGGTGGAAGCTCCCCTCACCTGGCTTTTCCTGTGGCTGGAGCCAAGCCTGGCGGCTTTCTGGTGCGCTGCAGCTGCCTTGGTCAGCGAACCTGCTGGGGCCACTTTTGCCGGCCTGTGCGGGCTCTGGATGCTATGGTCTCTTATACTTCTCCACTGCCGTTTCGATTTCCTATACACCTCACTTTTTAGTAAAAGTGTGTATTTTGCTGAGTTTTTCCAGTCTTTTTCCCCCCCTAGGCAGCTTGGCGTGGTACCTAAGCCACCATCTTAACCAGAAGTCCCCAAGTCTGGTCTGTATTTTTATCTACCTAGGCTACTGTTGGAATCTCTCCCATGAACAACTTGTTTACTTTCCTTCCCTTTCCAACCTGTCTTCCACATTCTTTCCTCAGTAACCAACAACCTTCCACAGCCTCAACAACCTCTGAAATTTATGGAAACTGACAGTACCCAACTTTCCTCTCCCAGATACTTGTGCCCCCTCCACTATTTCAAAGTAAATATGAATCCTTACCTGATTCACCTACATTGCTAATATATATATCCAGTCACATTAACTGCCTATGCCCTCTCAATACCAACCTTGTTTGTTTACCCACCAGAAATTATTGAAGTCAAAGGTAGTGTTGTTGTTAATTAGCTACTAGGACTTTTACATAGCCACCAGCTTTGGCCCCTCTAACATTATAATATAAAAGCCACATCCGACACTTTGAGATCCTACCCTGAAGAAATAACTTCTGATGTACACATCTAAGACTAGAGCTGATAACTAGGAAATCCAAGAAGTGGAACAACTTGAAATGCAAAAATCTCTACACAACAATATAGTAACACAAAATAAAGTAATAACACAAAAAATCAAGAAAACATAATTTCTCCAAAATTATAACCAGCAGTAATGACCTCCAGAGTGAAACTGAATTAGATGAAATGCCAGACAGAGAATTTAAAAGAATTAGTATATATACTCTCAAAGAAACCAAAGGTGAAATCAAAGGAATGAAATAAGAAAACAAACTCCTGGAGGAGAACACAGAAAATAAACTTAACAAATAAGGAGATTGATTCAGGATATAAGTGGGGAAATTAAACAATACACTACTGAATGGCAAATGAATCATTGAAGAAATCAATAAGGAGATAAGAGAATTCCTTGGTCTGGAGAGATAGCTCAGTAGTTAAGGTGCTTCCCTGCAAAGCCCAACAACCTGGGTTTGATTTCCTAGTACCCACGTTAAGCCAGATGCACAAAGTAGCATATGTGTCTGGAGTTCGTTTGCAGTGTCAGGAGGGCTTTGTGTGCCCATTCTCTCCCTCTCTCTCTCTCTGTATGTGTGTGTGTGCTGGTAAATAAGTTAAAAAATAATTCTTAGAATCAGGGCTGAGGAGATCACACAGCAGTTAAAGGTGCTTGCTTGCAAAACCTGATGGCCCAGGTTCAGTTTCCAAGTATCTATGTAAAGCCAGATGCACAAAGTGATGCATGCATATAGAGTTCATTTTTCATGGCAAGGGACTCTGGTGTGCTCATTCACTTATATTCTCTCTCTCTTCTCTATCCCTCTCAAACAAATAACTAACTAAATAATTTTTTAAATTTCTAAAATCCATCCAGGCATGGTGGTACACACTTTAAAATTATTTATTTATATTTCCTTTTAATTGACAGCTTCCATACTTACAGAAAATAAACCATGATAATTCCCTCCCCTCCCCCATTTCCCCTTCACAAATCCACACTCCCTCATATCCCCTCCCTCTCTCCATTAGACTCTCTTTTATTTTGATGTCACCATCTCTTCCTCCAATTATGAAGGTCTTGTGAAGACAGGTCTAGGCACTATGAATTCATGGATATCAAGGACATTTTTTTGTATGGTCAATTGCATTGTAAACAGTCTTATCCTTCCTTTGGCTCTTACATTCTTTCTGCCACCTTTTCTGCAATTGTCCTTGAGTCTTGGAAGGTGTGATAGGGATGTTTCAGTGCTGGACCTTACTCCATCATGTCTTCTCAGCACTATAGTGCCCTTTGTGTTATCCCAGTGGTCACCGCCATCTGAAGAAAGAAACTTCTCTAATCATAAGTGAGAGTAGCATTAACATATGGGTATGATCATTAAGTAAATTGCCTACAGGGCAGTTTGGTGAGCATAATATATGCATTTAGCCAGACAAGAGCAGGAATTACTCTCCTAATGCTCATGACCCCCCCCCCTACACACACACAATAGGTTTTTGATTAGGTTTTCAATACCAGGCATGTATTCCCTTCCATAGAGTGGGTCTCCAGCCCAATTAGAGAGCAGTTGGTTTCTTCCATAACAGACATTCCACTATTGCACAATTTGATCTCTTTCTGATTTATATCTCTTTTATGAATGTTTTTTGTCTTATTGCTATAGCTAAACTTCCAGTACTATATTAAGTAAGAGTGGGGACAGTGGACACCCTTGTCTTGTTCCTGCTTTTAGTGGAACAGCTTCAGACTTTCCTCCGCTTATTATGTTGGCTGTAGGTTTGTCATAAATAGTCTTTATTATGTTGAGATATGTCCCTCCTATTCCCAGTTTCTGTAGGACTTTTACCATGAAGGGATATTAGATTTTGTCAAATGCTTTTTCTGCATCTGTTGAGAAGCTCATGTGATTTTGTCCTTCAGCCCATTTTTGTAGTGTATTACATTTATCGATTAGCAATGTTGAACCATCCATGCATCTCTGGGATGAAGCCTACTTGGTAAGGGTGAATGATTTTTTGATATATTCTTGTATTCTTTTTTTTTTTTTAATTTATTTGAGAGCGACAGACACAGAGAGAAAGACAGATAGAGGGAGAGAGAGAGAATGGGTGCGCCAGGGCTTCCAGCCTCTGCAAACGAACTCCAGACGCGTGTGCCCCCTTATGCATCTGGCTAACGTGGGACCTGGGGAACCGAGCCTCGAACCGGGGTCCTTAGGCTTCACAGGCAAGCGCTTAACCACTAAGCCATCTCTCCAGCCCATATTCTTGTATTCTGTTTGCCAATATTTTGTTAAGAATTTTTGTCTTCCCTTTATATCTCCTTTTTAACTTACTGGTCTTCATATATATTCTCTGCTATTGTTTTGTTTAAAAAGCTGATATGTCAGCTACAATCTCTGCCACCTGTGCATGTACAATTGGCAAATCCAACTGTAACTCCTGTCTGCTTTTTTCCAAGATACGGTAAGTTTAATGCTCTCTTTCAAGTGTAAACTTCTTTCATGATTAGCCTTTATAAACAATCCCAAGATAAGCTTTTTTTTAAAGTATCTTAATTAAACATCTACTAATTGAATATTTTACCTATAACATTGAGAGTAAACAAAATGTGCTATCCCTTTTAATAACAGGCAGGCTCTCCATTCAGCTGTATATTTCTCCAGTCATATTTCACCCTGTGAGTTCACTGAGTTACAAACTCTGTTTGTATCAGACCATATTGTATCACCATCCCTCAAGTTATCCCCTCTTCTGCATTTGTCCCTAATTATCTACATCCCATCAAAAATTCAATGACAATATTCAGTGAAATAGAAAAAAAACACTAAAATTCAGTTGGAATCACAAATAAAACCTCAAATAGCCAAAGCAATTCTGAGCAACAAAAATAAAGCTGGCAGTGTCATCATTCTTGATTTTAAAGTACAGAGTCAGAGCAACAAAAATAGCATGGCAATGGCACAAAAACAGATATATGTATTAATGGAACAGAATATAGGACCCAGTTGTGAACCCAGGCAACTACAACCATCCGATTTTTTGATAAAAACCAAAAAAAAAAAAAAAAAATCACTGGAGAAAAGACAGCCTCTTTAACAAATATTTCTGGGAAAACTGGATATGTATATGTGTGAAAATAGATCCTTATCTCTCTACATGCACAAAAATATAATTTGAATGGATCAAAGTTCTTAACATCAGACTTGAAACTCTAAATCTGCTAGGGGAAAAGTAGGGGAAACACTTCAACATATAGGCAGAGATGGAACTTTCTGAACAAAACCCCAATTGCTCAGGAAGTAAGAACAAGTATCAACCATTAGGACCTCATGAAATTAAAAAGCTTTTGTATGGGTCATCCAGGTAAGATGGTGACATAAGAGCCATGCCAAACCAGCCTAGGGAGGGATTTAAGCAAATCACATTGTTCTTCTGAAAAGTGAAGGAGTATAGATTATTCTTAGACACAGCAGAGAAGCCGAGAGACCAAGATCCAAAAGGAGGAAGATGTCCCGAGTCCCACTGAGGTACTTGCAGCCCACCGATCTGCAGCATCTGTGTACCTGCCCAGCACCACCTGCCTGGCTTGCCAAGTGGCAGCAGCAGCAGAGACCAAACAAAGGAATTTTTCAACTTCATCAGCCTTCTTGCAAAGTAAAGAAATCTGAAGATCAACCAAGGAGCTACTGAAAGGGATACAGGTGGAACTGCATGAGCAACTCCAGGAGTCTGCACTCTTCCATCCCCCAACAATCAGATCCACAAACCTCCAATATTCACCCCCAGTGGCAGTGTAGCCAGCACAGCTGATCAGAGCTCCGGCTTCACAGCACAACATGGAGGATACAAGGTGGGCATTCAGCATTGGTGAGATTGGAAGCGCCCCCCCCCCCAAAAAAAGGTAAAAAGGCTGACTGACCAAAAAAACCAAAAAACCCCAAAACAAAAAACAGAAAAAAACAGGTACATAAGGTACATAGGCCTGCATCGGAAGAGCTAATCACTTTCCATGTCGGGGCAGGTTATGGGTTATATATTCTTGGTTGGCTTTACCATTTTCAAATAAGCTGTATTTTGGGGCTGAATATTGTTACCTTTGATGCTTTCACATTTATAGGACCTTTGTCTTTTGCTTCTGTCATTATTGGGAGTAGAGTCTGATCCAGATCCAGGCTGACCTAAAACCCAATTCAGAACACAAATATCTACCTCCCAGCTGACAAGATTAGGGGTGTAGAACAACACACACCCTTAGAGGTTTTGGCTTTATAAGACTATTTGTTTGTTTTAATCTCACAATTGCATACTCTGTGCTGGTTTTTATTGAATGTGTATATTGCTCAGTTGAAGTTTAGAATTTGCCAGTAAATTGTTCAACCCAGTCCACTGGAATACTTGCTTAGCAAGCAAATTCAACACCTAGGATTACTTCGGCAGCTGGATCGGGGTACAAGAGCTACACCTGGCACCTTAAACTCATATTCTGAAAGTATATAAAGGTGGATTGCCACATCTAAGAACACTGCAAATAAGTAGAAAACCCAAGCATCAAATCAATTCAGGATGCAAAAGTCGCTACATAACATAAGAAACGCAATGAACCAAGACAATACAGTCCCACCAAAAATTATAAATTCATCAGAAATGATCAACAATGAGACTGTTTTAGATGAAATGCTTGACAAAGATTTCAAAAAATCTGATTGTACTCAAAGAAATCAAGAAATGAAAGGAATCAAAGAAGAAAACAAGTTAAAGAAAAAAATACTCCTGAAATAGAACACAGGAAACCAGCTTAATGAAATAAGGAGGTCATTACCAGACACGAGTAAGGAAATTGAAATACTGAAGAAAAACCAGGCTGAAATCCTAGCTCTGAAGAACACAGTCAGTGAAATAAATAACTGCGGAAAGTCTCACCACTAGAGTGGATGAAGGAGAGAAAAGAATATCTAAACTAGAAGGCCAGGTTGCAGAACAACATAGAGAAAGACAAGCTAATAGGAAGGTATGAATGGGAATTTCATGATTCCAGGACAGTATGAAAAGATCAAACAAGAATTCAGGGTGTAATAGAAGGAGAGGAATTTCAGCCCGGAGGCTTAGTAGGTGTTTTCAATAAAATCAATGAAGAAAATTTTCCCCTAAAGGAGAAAGAAATGCCAGTGTAGATACAAGAAGCTTTTAGAACACCAAACAGATAAAACCTGGAAAGAACCTCTCTTTGCCATGTTATATTAAAACCAGTTAGAGAGAAAAAGCAAGTCATCTACAAAGGCAAGCCTATCAGAATAACAGCAGGTTATGCAACACAAACTTTAAAAGCCAGAAGGACTTGGAATGATATATTCCAAGTTCTGAAAGATAACAACTGTCAACCAAGATTACTTTTCCATAAAATAGAAAGGGAAGGAATTCTACCAAACTCCTTCTATGAAGCCAACATCACCCTCATACCAAAACCAGACAAAGACAGAAGAAAAAAAGAAAACTACATACCAATATCCCTCATAAATGCAACATAAATGCAAAAATTCTGAACAAAATAATGGCAAACAGAATACAAGAATATATCAAAAGATTATTCATCCTGACCAAGTTGGCTTTATCCCAGGGATGCAGGAATGGTTCAACAAACACAAATGGGTAAATGTAATACATCATATAAATGGTCTGAAGAACAAAAATCACAAGATCATCTCAATAGATGCAGAAAAGGCATTCGACAAAATCCAACATCCTTTCATGGTAAAAGTATTACAGAAACTGGGAATAGAAGGAACATATCTCATCATAATAAAAACTATTTATGACAAACCTACAGGCAACAATACTAAATGGATGCTTTTCCAATAAATTCAGGAATAAAATAAGGATGTCCACTGTCCCACTTTTATTTAATATGGTACTAGAAGTCTTAGCTATAGCAATAAGGAAAGACACACTCATAAAAGGGATGTAATCTGGAAAGGAAGAGATTAAATTATCATTATTTGGAGATGATATGATTCTAGACATAAAAGACTATACATAAAAGATTTTTCCAGTAAACCGTTAGAGCTGATAATCACTTTTAGCAATGTAGTAGGATGCAAAATAAACACACAGAAATCAGTAGCTTTCCTATATACTAACAACAAACATGAAGAGGATAAAATCAGGGAATCTCTCCCATTCACAATAGCCTAAAAAAAAAGTATCTTGGGATAAACCTAACCAAGAAAGTGAAATATCTCTACAATGAGAACTTCAAAACTCAAGCAAGAAATTGCAGGAGATACAAGGATATGAAAAGACATCCCATGTTTTTGGATTAGAAGAATCAATATTGTGAAAATGTCAATCTCAAAAAATTCAATCTACATATTTAATGCAATCCCCATTAAAATTCCAATGGCATTCTTCACAGAAATAGAGAAAACAATCCTAAAATTCATTTGGAGGCACAAAAAACCTCAAATAGTCAAAACAATTTTGAGCAAAAAAATAAGGCTGGTGGTATCACCATATCCAATTTTAAGCTATATTACAAAGCCATGGTAACAAAAACAGCATGGCATTGACACCAAGACAGACACGTAGAACAATGCAACAGAACAAAGGACCCAGATGTTAATCCAGCTACAGCCATCTGATTTTTGACAAAAAATGCCAAAAATATTCATTGGAGGAAAGACAGCCTCTTCAACAAGTGGTGCTGGGAATACTGGATATGTATATGTAGAAAGAAGAAAATAGATCCTTGTGTTTCTCCATGCACAAGAATCAAGTCCAAGTGGATCAGGGACCTTAATATCAGACCTGAAACTCTGAAATTGTTAGAGGAAAAGTTAGGAGAAACCAGTGACTTTCTGAATACAACACCAATTGCTCAGAAAATAAAATCACTGATCAACCTGTGGGATCTCAAGAAATTACAAAGCTTTTGTACAGCAAAGGACACTGTGAATAGAGCAAAGAGACAACCTATAGAATGGGAGAAAATCTTTGTCAGCTATACAGCTGACAGAGGATTAATATCCAGAATATACAAAGAACTCAAAACACAGAGCAATAAGAAATCAAACAACTCATTTAAAAAATAGGCCATAGAATGAAAAAGAGAGTTCTCACTGGAAGAAATACAGATGGCACATAAACATCCTTAGCCATCAGGTCAATGCAAATTAAAACTACTTTGAGATTTTGTCTCTCCTGTCAGAATGGCTACCAGCAAGAAAACAAATGGCAATAAATGTTGGCGAGGATGCAGTAAAAGGGGAACCTTTCTATAACTGTTGGTGGGAATGTAATCTGATATGTAATATTGTGAATAGAGCAGCAATAAACATGGTTGTGCAAGTATGAGGAAAGCAAAGCTGGACATTATCTCCTAGTCAACAACAGGTGGACAACAGCCACTGGAGAGTATGCCAAACACTTGGAAAGGGGAGCTGGATATATCACTCATAAGCCTGCTCCCAACAACACACTTCCTCCAGCAAAGGTCCAATCCCCAAATTGCTGTCAGTGGGAAACCAATTATTCAAAACATGAGTTTATGTGGGACACTTAAATCAAACCACCACAATTACAGATAGAAATTAGTGATAGGGCTGGAGAGATGGGTTGGCGGTTGAGTGCTTGCCTGTGAAGCCTAAGGACCCCGGTTCGAGGCTCGGTTCCCCAGGTCCCACGTTAGCCAGATGCACAAGGGGGCGCACGCATCTGGAGTTCGTTTGCAGAGGCTGGAAGCCCTGGTGCGCCCATTCTCTCTCTCTCCCTCTATCTGTCTTTCTCTCTGTGTCTGTTGCTCTCAAATAAATAAATAAATAAATTAAAAAAAAAGAAATTAATGATAAAGAGAAGGAGAAAGAGAACAGAGAACTTCTGCTCGTGAGAAGGCACCTAAGAGCTCCAGATTGGGTCTTTTGCAGGTTCTGAATGGGGACTGAGATAACTAGCCACAATGTCAGGTTCAGGTTTAATCCTTTCTGTATCTTAATTCTAATAAGGGGGAACTCCTTTTAAGGGAGGGTCTCAGGAAGAGTTTAAGGAAAAAACAGATCTAGGGGACTCCTTTGTAGGGAGAGACTTCTTTCTAGAAGGGAATTCTCTAGCAGTTTGAATTAGATGCCCCCCATAAACTCATGTGTTTTGAATGTTTGGTCCCCAGCTGGTGGCAATTTGGGTAGTAGAGCCTTGTTGGAGGAGGTGTGTTGTTGGGGGTAGGCTTAGGGGTATTATAGCCACATGTTATAGTCCCTTGCCAGAACTTGGTTCACTCTCTTGTTGCTGTTTTGCACTTGCTGTGGCAAAGTTAATGTCCAGCCTCTGCTTATCCCATGCTTTACCTAGCCATCATAGAACTTCCCCTTGATACTATAAGCCAAAATAAAATGCTTTGCTCCCATCAGTTGCTTTTGGTTGATTGGTTGTCTCAACAATGAGAAGGTAACTACAACTGACTCCTTTCTAGGGAGGGGCTCCTTTTGAGTTCAAAGACAAACAGATCTAAGGAGATAACTCCTTACTACAAAGACAGGCTCGAGGACATTACATTCATAGGTTTTACTTTTGGGGCCCTATCACCAGTAAATGGCCTCAATGGTGTCACCTTAGGGTGTGCCTTAGCTATACTTGGGAAGGTGGCCATGAGTCCTTCCTGAGGATAGTGACATTTAGGGTGACTTTTGAAGGCTCAGCAGAAGCAGAAATCTAAAGTTCCTTAGAGTTGCAAATTGTCAGATTTTGGGCTTCAGATAGAGGCACCTAGACAAACCATTTCTTGAGTTCAATATTTCATTCTTGAGTTCAATACTTTATTGGGCCAGGTGGTCCAAAGAAAAGCAAGTCAATGGACTCTGGGGATTTGACATGCTAAGGAAAGAGTGAGAGAGCTGAAAGAGGAAGGAGAGAGAGAAATGATGGGAGGGAGGGACAGAGATTTTTTTCAACGTTTATGAGAAGAGGAGGAAAACTGTCCTGCGAGTGATGGGACTTGGATGGTGTGCTAAGGCAGAAGTCAGGGAAGATGGCATTTCCCATCTCTCAACCCAGAGATATACTTAATTACCATAGCAGGAGGTGGTTTCCAAATCACAGATCTAGTCCTGAGATTTTCCTTTCCAGATCCCTGAGAACATCCCAAACTATAGTAGCACCTTGGCTGGAGAGGGGTCTGGAAGCTTCTTACATTTGAGTGGGAACATTTTTGACAAAGCAGCTTAGAGGCAGGCTCTTTGCAGTGTGCAGAAATGTGTGTGTGTGTGTGTGTGTGTAGATGTTACCAGAAGTGTTAGGGTCAGAGGCTTGGCCCTGGAATCCCTAACAACTTAGGTTCAACCATTGGTCCTCAGTAGTCCAATTAAAGAAAAATAGTGAAAAGTAGAAAAAGATTTATTCAATGTGGGGACATTGGGAAGGGAAACAAAGACGTCAAATGACCCCCCAATTCTTCTTTGGGGTGCTGATACAGTGTTCAGGTTTAAACACAGGGTCAGTGGTATGCATAACTAAGCAGTTCTGGTCAAGGGTCCTAGTCTCTCCAGTAAGGTGGTCTGACAAGTTGTAAATCTCTTTCCCAGAAACAAGCTCTCCCTCTGACTGCCACCAGGCTTCACCCCTTTCCTTTTCATAGTATGAGATTCCTTGGGAAATTCTAATTTCTTGGGGTTCATTGTTTTGTCTTAGTAATAGTCTGATAGACACAGGGAGGGGCCCAAGTGTCTAAAGAATTTCTTCATTCTTGTCAGGGCTGACATGGAGATGGGTTGGGCCTTCTCAGTCATCTTCCAGACCTTAGCCCAGCAGCCTTCTCAGGGCTCCAGGCCCTGCTATGGGCACAGGCAAACAGAAGAGTCCTACTTACTGTCTTTACCCAGTGGCCTCAGTGCCTGGGGAAACAGAGAGCATGAGTGAGGGGAGACATCGAAGAAAGGCATGAGGTTTCCCAGAGAGGTTGCTCACAGAGGGAAAGGTGAGAAAGATTGGGTTAGGATAGACAAAATGAGATGTTTGTGACTTTTTGGGGGCCCCAGCTTGGGTCCCAGGGAGGTCAGGGCTGGCTGAATTGTATCTGGCAGTGACCAGTACAGTTGTTTTCTGGTGAGGGTATCCACGTAAATCAAAAGACTCACAACATGGGTTCACTTTCCAGGAAGGTTAGCTAAGTTGAGTAGATGCTTTATGGTGGTAGATGGACAGAGGGCTTGTCGGTGGGGGAGGGGGAAATTGAAAAAGCCAAAGTTCTGTGGCAGGAAAGGGGGACGATTAACCCTTAGTTTGCAAAGTGAGACCTAGAAACAGACTGCTCCGCACACCTTGAAGGCCTAAGCTCGCTTGCTGTCCACGTCCAAGGACACTGTGAAAGACAGGAGGGAATGAATGCGAACTTCGTTCTCAGTTTCCCCATCCATAAAGCAGATCTGTCTCTCGCTTTTAGCCCTATAAACCAGAGCTTGGGGTTTCGCACGCTCAAAGACTTCTGAGCTGACTCCAAGTGGGCGGTGCGCCGGGCGATCCCAGGAGCGGTGAATTGGGTCAGCGCCGGCCGGTGGGCCTGCAGGACCCTCACCCCGCCCCGTGTGGCACCGCCCAGCCTCCCTTTGTTTCCCCAGGCCCCGCCCCCTTCGCGTAGCTCCTTCCCCATTGGCAGGGGCGGGCCTTGGCGGCGGGTCCAGGGGAGGGGCGAGGGCGGAGGGCGGGGCCTCTCGCGCTTGCGCAGTGCCGGCGGCCGCAGCCCCGCGGCGAGCCTGGCGCAGGGAAGCGCTGAGGCGGCGCAGGGCCCCGCCCCGGGGCTCCATTGTTGAGGCGGCCGCCGCTCAGTGGGCTTCGGGCTGCGATCCTCTCGGCCCGCGCTGCCGGGAGCCATAGCTGCGAGCCAGCGGGTTGAGGTGAGGTGCGGGCAGTTCGGGCCAGCTAGGGTTCCCGGGCCACGTCCCCCGGGCCTCGCCAGGTCTCCAGACCGGGGCCGGGAGGGGTCTCCCGACGGGCGAAGGTCCGGCTGTCCGGAGGAAGTACCGGGCCGGGCCGGGCGGTGACCCCAGGGCTGGGTGGCGTCTTCGGGGTGGGCTGGGTTTCCCGGGCCCGGCAGCCAGCCGCGGTGGGTTGGAGCGCGCAGTGCCGGGTGTGTGGCCGCCGCCCTGACGGGATGGGGAGAGAACAGGGACCAGGGACGTAGAGGACGGGGCCAGAGCCGGGACGAGGGATGCGGCCTCGGGTTCGTGCGCTGGGCATTGTCTCCTCCGGGTGGCACCTAACTGGCTGCCTCCGGTCCCGGTCACTCTGCGAGTGGGGCTCGTTTCGGTCCTCCTCCTCTGTGTCCACAGTCACGGAGTGGGGACGGCTAGGACCCGTGCGTGTAAACTCCTCTACGGGGTGTGGGTGGCACCACTGGTGACTGCGTGGATTTTGCGCTTAGAGGGTACCGGTCATCCTACCAGGGGGAAGCTCTGTTTCTATCCCTCCATCGGTGCATTGAGGTGACAGCGTGGATCTGCGCGCCTGGGATCCTGGCCACCTCGCGAGTGGCTTGTCGAGCCCCCTGCTGAGTGCGCGTCTGGGCGGTGGGGTGTCTGTAGGGGTGCGCCTGGCGGTGTGTGCAGCGCTTAGTTGGCTGGGGGCGAATGGACTGTCACCGCTCTCAGATTTATTGTCCCTGCCTGGAGAGCAGAAGCCCACTGGCCTTTCAAAGCCTGCTTCTCGACGGGCTCGTCCCAGCAGGGGACTGTCACTGCTGGAGACCGTGCTGGGGACTTGGGTTCGGTGGTCCGGGAATGGGCGCTGATTGGAGGGAGCCCTCTGTCAGACGTTTTTTGGTTTCTTCCGCTAAGATTGGGAAGGAAAAACAATCTGGAAAGTCAGATTTAACTTTGTAGCTCTCAGCGCTGGCAAATGGAGGAAACTCTCCTAAGAATTTGGCGGGCTGGAAAATGCGTTTGAATCTGGGAAATCCACACCCAGGGAATGGGGCCAAGACAGTTACAGTTGGAGGTCAGATTTATGAAAGCAGCAGTGGGGTAAGGTCCAGGGAGGGGGAGACTTGATACTGTCCCTTAGTCTCTATGGTGACACACACTAACTGAAGTGGGGCCATTCATTAGTTTACCATAGTGTCTTCAAACATTTTAAACACACTTATGTTCCCCTGGGGAAAGCAGTCAGACAGGACAGTTTCCCCTTTAAGGGTATCGTCCCCATTTACATGACCCTCTCCAAGGCTCAGAGAACATTGCTGAAAGTGGATGGAAAGAATGTAAGAGCCAGAGGATGGGGAGGGGTGCTTTGAAACGCTGTCCAGTGGACATGAACTGGCCATTGCATTCCTGACCTCACAGCTGCTGTCATTACCTGCACAAGATTGGCACAGTATTGGACCCACCAACATCCTGTCTCATGTATGATGTAGGAGGGGGGAAAACACCCCAACAACTATCAAAATCGGAAAGGGATTAGTTGGAAAGAACAAGGGGTTCACAGTGGGAAGGGGACGAGTGAGGACAGAGGGATTATGGTCAAAATGCATTATGTACACGCATGCAACTTGTTTCACAGGTTTAAAAAATTTAAAAAGAGTATTATGGTAAGAGGGGAAAAACCGAGTAGGAACAAGGAAGTCTAATCTACATCGGCAACTCTTCCTAAATAAGAGGTAGCATCTAAATAACCCAGGTACAAGACAGAGCTGTGCTGATGACCTAGTGCTGCTGTCCCAGTGATAAGAGCCACATCGTGTCTCCCTGCTTGTCTTCCTCCCTTCCACCAGTTCTCAACTCCAAGTACCATTTCTGACCAGTCTCTCCTAGTAGTACTTTCCCTCTGAAGGTTTCCCAGTCTTAGTCAGATGTAGTTTTCAGGGACATTGGATGTGGGCAATAATAAGTGGTTAACTAGCACAGCTTGAAAAATGCTTAGATAGAAGCACACTCAGGAGCAGGCAGGAGGTGCCATCAAGAAAGAAGTCCTTTTCCTAAGCCATGAGTCCAAGATTGGATGTTATTTTCACCCTGCAAATCATTGATTCACAAAAGTGGTTTTATTTTATTTTTTTCATTTTGTATTCTAGTGTTTGTTGTGTAGTGCTTGATTACAATTTATTGAGTCCGGTTTTAGCCCTGGAATTAATTTATTGCTTATTCTTGGATGGCTACTTCTTTAGATTTCAGTTTCCTCTCCTTTGAGGGCCTTAGACTAGATAATTTCTAAAAACCTTCTTAGCTCCAAAGCTTTCAACCAAATGAAGCAGAGGAAAGTTCTTTCTGGCAATGGTATAAAGAATGGGGATGTTTAAATGTGGTCCAAAGAGAAACTTCCTTTACTTTTAGTTTCTTTTTTAAAAAGATTTGTTGCCTAAGTACACTATCAGTATCCAGGGCAGGCATCCATGAGGGAAGCTTATGTCATTTTTTTTGGTGTAGTCTTGGCACTTTGTATAATTGTGGTTTGTCTACGACATCTTCAGCATGTCACTTTGTTTTTGTTTTCCCTTAATGAAGTTGCTGGGTTCACATCTCTTTTAAGGAGCATTTCATTGCTCTTTTAAGTGTTATATGAAATCTGCCAACTGTAGACTTCTCCATGTCTCAATGTATACCAGAGATTTTGTTTTGGAAAATCTGAAACCAATGGAATTTCTAGGGTGCCTTGAGTACATGCACTTGGTTTTGTATAATCGTTTAAAGCCTTGTTTAAACTTAGTACTTAGGAAAAGTTACATCATATATTAATTAACCCATAAATGAACTCTAATTCTAAGGAATATAGGAATCAATCTTTTAAAAGGCCAATACCCTTTTCAGTTCATCCATCTGATAAGGTGGGAGTTTGGTGTGTTTGAGTTTCTTCTAGCAACATGTCTGTCTATAGAAAGGACACACAATTTTCCCTGCTGTTCTTAGTTATTTGGATGCATAAAGGATTAAAGATAAATGGTGATGTGGCTCAATTGGAAGAGTGCTTGTCTAGCATGCACAAAGCCCTGGTTTTGACTGCCAGCACCACATAAGTGGGGTGTGGTGGTATACTTCTGTAATTTCAATACTCATTAGGCAGAGACAGGAGGGTTGAGAGTTCAGGGTCATATTTAATGCATATCAAGTTATAGACTATTTGGCCAAATAATGAGAGTGATGCTACTCAATTATAATTGTTATTCAGGGATTTTTTTTTCTTTTTGATTTTCATTCTTTTCTAAAATATTTTTTTGCTTATTTGTATTTATTTGAGAGTGACAGGCATAGAGAGAAAGAGGCAGGGGGGGGGGGAGAATGGGCGCACCAGGGCCTCCAGCCACTGCAAACAAACTCTAGGTGCGTGCGCCCCCTTGTGCATCTGGCTAACGTGGGTCCTGGGGAATTGAGCCTCAAACCAGGGTCCTTAGGCTTCACAGGCAAGCGCTTAGCCACTAAGCCAACTCTCCAGCCCTCCATTCTTTTCTTGATTTAAAAAAGTTTTTTGTTCTGTACTCCAAGAGGTTGGCTTGCTAGAGAATCTTATTTTAGGAGGAGTCTTTATTTATTTACTTACCATATCTATTTATTTAAAAAAAACTTTAAAAGTTTTTTTTTAAATTTTTTATTTATTTATTTGCAAGTGACAGACAGAGAGAAAGAGGCAGTTAGACAGAGAGAATGGGCACACCAGGGCCTCCAGCCACTGCAAATGAACTCCAGATGCGTGTGCCCCCTTGTGCATCTGGCTAATGTGGGTCCTGGGGAATCGAGCTTCGAACCGGGGTCCTTAGGCTTCACAGGCAAGCGCTTAACTGCTAAGCCATCTCTCCAGCCCAAAAGTTTTTTATTTTTAATATTTTATTTATTTATTTACAAGGGGAAAGAGGGAGGGAGGGAGAGTGGGAAGAAGAGAGAGAATGGGTACACCAGAAGCCACTAGCCGCTGCAAATGAACTCCAGATGCATGTACCACTTTGTGCATCTGGATTTATGTTGGTACTGGGGAATCACACTTGGGTTGTTAGGCATTGCAGGCAAGTGCCTTAACCCCTGAGCAATCTCTCCAGTCCTTAGAAAATTTCTTCTTTTGACAATTTTCATACATGTACATAATACATGTACATATTTTGATCATAATCCCCTTCCATTTCTTTCTCTTGTCTTCCTTTATTCCCCTTTCATTGAGTTCCTTCTTTCTAACTAGTCTCTCTTATTCTTTGATAATGTTTTTTCCCACTTTATCATCCATGATGAATGTTGATGGGCCCAAGCTTGTGCAGGTCTTGTATAAGTAATACCAGTTGCTGTGAAGTCATGAATGCAGTGGCCACTTCATGCCTAGAAATCTTAATTCCAAAGCACTCCTCTCCATTCTCTGGCTCTCCTCTCATTCAGTGTTCCCTAAACATGACAGAGGCATGACAGAGATGTATCATTTAGTATTCTCAGCACTTAGTCCAGTTGAGGCTCCCAAGTACTCACCGCCATTCTGCAAAAAGCAGCTTTTCTGACCAGAGGTGTGTGAAAGAGGCACTAATCTATTGCTATAAACATAGATATTTAGTAGGAAATCTGATGGACAATATGGACAACATAACTATTTAGACAAACAAAGGTAGCAGTTTTCCTTAGGAGGAGGGGTCTTTGAAACCCTACTGGGTTTTCTTTGTAGTTTCCTTAGAGTTTAGTAATGTTTAAGCTAAAGTCTAGCTAGCTGGCTGAGGCTTGTTCTGTGCTGAGTGGCTTTTACTTTTGGTCTTTATTCAGATTAAATGAAGATAATTCTCTGGGGAAGAGGTTGCATGGGATCAGAGGAGATAATTTTGACTCTACTCTGTTTCAGAATTGCCCCCTTGTCCAGGGGCCCAACCAGAGCAAGGAATGCACCCCATCACTGCCCTTCTTGGTTAGATGCCCAACATTTGGTGCCAGATTTTGGTGGCTGCCAGGACCGTTGTAAGCAATGTTGCCACTTCCTCTCTTCTAGATTATTATGCTTCTATAAGTCATCTACCCTTTATGTATCATTGCCTAGAAGTTCAGTAAACTTTTCTTAGACTCTAAGTCTGTCTTTGTTATCACGTCTCCCTTGTCCACATCATCTCATTTTGTTTTACTACTCAGAACCGTTTTTTTTTTTTTTTTGGTTGTTTTGATGTAGAGTCTTACTCTAGCCTAGGCTGACCTGGAATTCACTATGTAGTCTCAGGGTGGCCTCAAACTCACAGCTATCCTCCTACCTCTGCCTCCTGACGGCTGGGATTAAAGTGTGTCACCACATTGGGCCCCAGAACCTTTTTGCATGTGATAGGATGTACACATGAATACTATATAAAAGACTTATTCTGAGGCTGGAGAGATGGCTTAGTGGTTAAGCGCTTGCCTGTGAAGCCTAAGGACCCCGGTTCGAGGCTCGGTTCCCCAGGTCCCACGTTAGCCAGATGCACAAGGGGACGCACGCGTCTGGAGTTCGTTTGCAGAGGCTGGAAGCCCTGGCGCGCCCATTCTCTCTCTCCTTCTATCTGTCTTTCTGTGTCTGTCGCTCTCAAATAAATAAATTAAAAAAAGAAAAGACTTATTCTGGGTCTCTTGGGTGAGGGCTGGGGGGACTTGAATTAGATCTTGACCCTATTAAGTCTTTCATTATGTCCAGTTTCTTTTAACTTTAATTCCTTCATGAGAAAACAGGAATTAGTTGTTAGTAATACCTTTTTTTTTAAACAAAGGATTTTTTTAAGGATTAAATGAATTATGAATGATTTATAGGAATTTTTAAAGTTGTAGAATACTGTGCTATTAAAAATTAAAAAGAGGGCTGGAGGGATGGCTTAGCAGTTAAGGCGTTTGCCTGCAAAGCCAAAGGACCTTGATTCAATTCCCCAGGAGCCACATAAGCCAGATGCACAAGTGGTTGCATGTGTCCAGAGTTCGTTTGCAGTGGCTAGAGGCCCTGGCTTGCCCATTCTCTCTTTCTATCTGCCTCTTCTCTCTCTCTAAAATAAATAAATAAAATACTTTAAAAAATGCTTAATTAAGGATTTAATACATCTGTATTTTTCTTTAAAAATTTGAGTTCTTAATAGATTCAGTATTCTGAATGTATATGCTAGGAACTTAATCTGGGATTGTTTTCCTTTTTTCTTAAAAAAATTATTTTTCTTAAGTGGGGTGTGGTGGTGCAAACCTTTAATCCCAGCACTTGGGAGGCAGAGATAGTAGGATTGCCATGAGTTCAGGGCCACCCTGAGAGAGAGAGAAAGAAAGAAATAGGAAGGGGGGAGGGAGGGAGGGAGGGAGAGAGAGAGCGGAAGAGGGAGGGAAGGAGAGAGGATGAAAATGGGCATGCCAGGGCCTCTAAGTTGCTGCAAACTTCAGATGCATGTACCCCTTGTGTATCTGGCTTATGTGGGTCCTGGGGAATTGAACCTGGGTCCTTTGGCTTTGCAGGCAAGTGCCTTAAGTACTAAGCCATTTCTCCAGCCCTTGTTTTCCATCTTCAGTTGTTTGATATATTTTTTGGGGAAATCATCAAGTTCCTATTCCAGTTACCATTAATTATTTCTAAGCGGAAGAATATGTATAATTGAAACCTTGATAGGCTCTGCCACAATTTACATTCCAAGTGCATTCCTTTTATGAATAATTTCTTTCTTGATATTCTGGTTAAGGTACTTGTCTTAAGCTTAGGGAAGGCAAAGAGCAGTTTGTGGTCAAGGTCAGGAAAGCAGTCAGCACTAGGTAGCAGCATGTATCAGAATGACCCCTGCTGAGTACGAGAAAGGTTTCCTTAGAATCTTCTCTCCTCAAGTCAAGTTGGAAGCTCTGCAGTGTATTGCCTAACTGCTACTGGGTGTCTAGCTGCCTGTCTCCTCCCCTCGCCTTTGCAGATTTCTGGCCTTTATTGCCTTTAGACATCAGCAAGCAGGAGAAACACAAAGGCTCATACCTGGCAGTAGGCCACAGAGAATTTACATCTCAAATGTAGATATAGGTGTTAATTGTATCACCTATGAAGTATCAACACATATTATGTAGATTTTCTTGACATGAGATAGCACCATGTTGAGACATGGTGACTTCTACAGAAAGAGCTGGGGCACAGTCTAGTGGATAGATCAGTGCAGCCCAGTAAGGGCAGGGAGAGGTTTCTGTTGGGTGATTTGGGGCCTGGGATGGTGCACAATCCTGCATTTATTTGTTCTCCTATGTGACTTCTAGTTTACCAGCAAGGCAGGTTTTGCTAGGCTTATAAGTTAAAGGAAAGGCAGTGGGAAAATGAAACTTTGTAGGTGTCCTGGAAATTTTATAATTCCCCAAATCCATACCTGTTAGAGCAAGTCTAATCTGTTGTTATGGATGGAATATGGCCAGCTCTGTCTTTTGATTTAATGACCTTTTTTGTTGTTGTTGTTGAATGCCTACACTGTGCCAGACACTCTGTAGATATTTTTATAAATGTCATGGAATTAGGTACCTATCACTACTCTTACAAGTTACTGCAAGTTTAACGGCATCAACCAACACACACACCATCTCACAGTTCTGTAGGCTACAAGTCTGACCTGGGTTTTTCTGTATAAAAATCAGTGTTGGCAGGATGGTGTTCCTCACCTGAGACTCCAAGAAGAATTGTTTCCAAGCTCACTCAGGCTATTGCCAAATATAGTTTCTTGCACTTGTAGGACTGGGTCTGTGTTTCCTCTGCCAGCTTGAGACTACCAATAGTGCCCAGAGGTCTTTTTTTTTTTTTTTTTCTTCTGGTCATTGCATGTGGTCCCTCAAGTCAGAATCAGCCAAGACTGGTTGTTCAAGATGCACACCTCCCTATGCATCTTGCTTTTTCAAGAGAAACAGTTTGCTGCTTTTGAAAGCTTGTGTGATTAGACTGGGCACATCTACATAGTTCAGAGCTATCCAAAATCTGTGGAAAGTCACTCTGGGGCTGGAGAGATGGTTCAGTGGGTAAAGACTCTTGCTTTACAGGCCTGCTGACCAGAGTTTGTATTTCAGCATCCATATAAAAAACTGACACAAAAGTGTTATCATCGGTAATCCCAGCATGCCTATGGCAGTGGGAGGCCTAGTCAGCAGAATCCTGAAGCTCTGTGGTCACCTGATTGCCCTTCCCAGTGGAACAATGAGGGGGGGGGGAGGGAGGGAAGAAGGGAAGACAGAGAAAGAGAGACAAAGAGAGCACTTGTTTCAAGATGGAAGCAGAGGACCACATCCTTTGGTTATCCTGTAGCCTTGACATGTGTGCCATGGCACAATTCACACCCATACACACATCATACACTTACATACTCATACCTACACACACAAATTAAAACAAAACAGTCACTTTACCTTGGAATGGAACAAACTGTCAGGCTGTGGGATTGGGGGCCTGGATATCTATGGGGGTAGTCATTCTGCCCACCAAAATCACCAGCTCCTCTTACTACAGCATGCTATGAGATTATTTTACTGTAGATTGACAGGTATATAAATTAAGACACTAAAACTTTAAACAAGTTTGTAGAGCATCAAGATCCCTCTTAAATAACACAATGTTAATCCCAGTGTTTGGGAGGGTGGAAGCAAGATGAGTTCAAGGTCAGCCTGGACTACATAGAAAGTTTGAGGCCAGGCTAACTTGGGAGATCCTCCCTCAAAAACAAAGAAAATGTTCTGAGTCAGTGAGGGGCTGCTGTGAGGCTCAGAGCAGTGAAGACTGGCCAGCCAGCCAGAGCTCTGTTCTGCTTTGGCGAATTTAAGTAGTTTGTTCTGATTATTGTTTTGCCAAAAGTCCTTAGAGTAATTTCTTCAGTGGAAGAAACATCCAGGTGGGGAATTAGAGACCTTGCCTACTCAAGGTTTATATGGAGGGATTCTTGTTGGGTTGCAGAGTACACGAGTCCATACCTGATTCTGGAATGGACATAGCTGAGTCAACCCAGAAGCTACTTCCCAGATTCAGAATGTCTGATGGTTTTCAAGGCCTTGGAGGGAAGCTTAGTAAGTAGAGTTTGTACCATCCTTGATAGGAATCAGTGCAAGGAGACACTTAATCATGTATTCCAGGTATAAGACCAAGCCTGACCCTGTTTGATTGTATAGGTATTTTTATCTTTCTTTTTTTTTTATAGGTGCTCTTGATTGCTTCCCATTAATTGTTTTTCCCTGTATAGTAAGTGAAAAGCTCTGTTTTGAAATAATTTTTCTATAAGAAACTACATTTAGGGCTAGGGTGCAGCTCAATGGTGGAGGGCTGGGTTCCATCCCCAGCACTGTAAGGAAAAAAAAAAAAAAAACCACACAGAATAAAAATAATAGTAAAGAACTCATAACCTTCAGATATTTATCATGGCTATCATGGATTTATGAATTTCTTAAAATCCTGTGCAACAGTTTTGTATGTATATGCTAGTATATGTTTCTTGGGAAATAAATAATATCTTCAAAGTATCTGGACTCTCAAAAGTTTAAGAACATACCACTTAATAATTAAGCTATATAGGCACATTAAACAAAATTATTAAAAATTAAAGTTATATAGGCACATGTTTTTAAGTCAGAAATTCTTCAAAGCTAAAAAAAACAACATAGCAATCACTTGCCCTACCCTTCTCCACCCTAATTCTGATCCCCTGGGGCATCACTTTTAATTTTTTTGGCAAGAGAAGGTTGGGTGGGGAGAAAGGATAGAGGAAGGGGAGAACAGAAGGCAAGCAGAAGGGGAGACAGAGGAGGAAGGAAAAGACAAAGGCAGAGACAACTGTGGAAAGAGATGATGATTTTGGTATTTATCTTGCTTCCTATTCTTGCTATCCACATCTTTGTCCTCCATCCTGCTGGTATAGTTCTTATAATAGTGTGATAGAATAAGAAATCCATACTTGGTTTTTGTTTTGGTTCCTGACGCAGAGCTGAAACTTAGAATTTCCTGAGTGTTAGGAACATCCTTCCCTCTAATATTTGGTCGCAATCCCCAAAGCTTGCAGGACTCTTGGTGTAATTGCAGTGATTAAAATACTTTACAAAACGAGATGACTAGTGGCTAGACATCCTTGACTGTTTTCGGCTGAGGGCTGGCTGTCAGAAAGACCAGGGCAACATTAGAGAACTGGGAATTTCAGCCCCATTCACTAGTCTGTTGAGGGTACCTGAGCTAAAGATTGAGTTAGTCGCCTATGGCTAGTGATTTGACTAGTCAGTCTCCATGATGAAACCTCTCTAAACCCCTAAATGGACTTAGAAAGCTCTTGTGTTGTAGAACTCCCGGAGAGATGCAGGGAGGGTGGCTGTGCCCAGGGAGCTGGCTGAAGTACCATATCTTTCTTTCTGGGGGGGGGGGCAGGAATTTTCCCATATTTTCCTCTAAGTTCTCTCATGACATTTTTTATTGTTTTAAATTCTAAGGACCTCTTTATTGTTCCTGAGAACACACACACTCACTCATTCACTCACACTCACCTGCACCCCATCCTTCTTTCAAGGATGTGGTTAGATTTTAAAAAATATTTTACATATTTATTTATTTGTAGAGAGAGAGAGGCAGAGAGAGAATGGGTGCCCCAGGGCCTATAGCTACTGCAAACTCTAGATGCATACACCACCTTGTGGATCTGGCTTATAGGGGATTTGGGAGAATCGAATCTAGGTCCTTAGGCTTTGCAGGCAAGCACCTTAGTGGTTAGAAAATTTTAAAGCTATCTTATTTATTTTAAATTTCCAGTAAAGATTCTATGCATTAATGAACTACAGCATGGTATTCTGAAATCTTTATGTAGTAAGTAAAGTAAGTAAAAAGAAAAAAATTAAAGTATGAGAGTGGGGAGACCCCTGTGGTCATCACCTTCTGCTCTTGCAGCCATGGTGCTGTCGTGCAGTAGGAGAGATCTCCAGGCTTGGTTTCACTGGCTTCACTGTGGAGAAGTTTCCTTCTTAAGCTTTTCAGCTTGCCTCGCATTTGACAGTAGCTTAGGACACTGCCTTGGTTTGAAGGAAACATTACCTTTCAGTCCACTGTCTATTCTGTAATTCAGACAGAAGAGGTCCTTTTCATCCTTGGAGATAATGGAACATAACATCTACATTCCTACATGTTTTACTTTTTGTTCACAGCATTTCCTGTCCCCTGTGTCCACATTATAGCTCACTTTAAAAAATTATTTTGGGCTGGAGAGATTGCTTAGCAAGCTCCTGAGAAACCTAAGGACTCAGGTTTGATTTCCCAGTACCCATGTAAGCCAGATGGACAAGGTGGTGAATGCATCTGGAGTTTATTTGCAGTGGCAGAAGGCCCTGGTGGGCCCATTTTCTCTCTCTGTCTGTCTGCCTCTTTCTCTCTCTATTTCTCTCAAATAAATAAATAAAAATGTTTTAAGAATATTTTACTTATTTGTAAGCATAGAGAGAAGAGAGAGAGAGAGAGAGAGAGAGAGAGAGAGAGAGAGAGAGAGAGAGAGAGAGAGAGAGAGAATGGGCACATAGAGCCTCCAGCTGCTGCAAACGAATTCCAGATGCATGGACCACTTTGTGCATTTGGCTTTACGTGGGTACTGGGGGATCAAACCTCATTCTTTAGGGCTTTGCAGGCAAGTGTTTTAATCACTGAGTCATCTTTCCAGCTCTGTAGCTCACTTTAGTCCTCCTCTTGTGTTCTCTTGGCTTTTGGTTCTTTTATCAGTAGGCTTTGTGCATAGTTTTGCCTCCTCATACATGACCCACCCACTTCCACTGACTGATGTGCACTAGAGTAGCACTTGTGGAGGGGACTCAGTACCCCCAGCACCTCCCGGCTGTTGTGATGAGCTGTCCCTTATGCACCAGGCTTGCTAGAGCTACGTAGGCATTCTGGCTCTGCCACGATTAACACATGGTGTCTTGGATAAGTCATGGGACTCTGAGCCTCTTCTTCATAAGAGCCCTGTGCCCAGAGTGGTGAACAGTGGAACAAGTTGGTGAACCAAAGTGCTTCATATGATGTTGAACATGCAATGAATGCCCAGGAAATATTACTAGTAAGTGGAGCTGGGCTGATATTAAGAACAGTTTAATGTGTGAGGAAATTGGGTGGAGTATTTACCTAGCCTGGGTGCTTGTGGTGGAGCTGAATGAAAGAGATTAGAAAAAGATTTCTTGGAAATGGTCCTGCAGAGGAATGGGGCTACATTTGTTAGTATTACTGTGTGGAATGTGGACTATTTACAACCAAGCACTCTCTTTACCTCAGGACCTTTTGTAACACTGAGCCCCATCCTGTGTTGGGTGGTGGCATTGGTGGCTGTTTAATGTCAGCTGTGGCTGCTGGCAGAAAATGTATTGCTATCACACGTGAGGAGCCAGGCTGTAGGAAAAAGAGCTGCATGCATGGTCTGACTCTGCAACAGGGACTGTATCTAGCCTGTAGAGGAGCCATAAGGAAAGTACAGTGCTTGTGCTGGCCTCATGAAGGCTAGGCCACTCTATAGGACCTCAGAGCACTTAGATGGGAGGGAGATGACTTCTTTCTGTAACTTAACCTTCTCAGAACAAGTCTGTCATAATTTGAGAATTTTTCAATCAGCATAACATTGTCTAGCTGTCTGCTTGGGGGCAAATTTATACATATATGATGATTTAAGAATTAAAAAAAAGGAATGTCAGGTGATACAGAAATATACAAGCAGACTAAAGAGTTGGAATCTTCACTCCCTCAAAGTTAAGCACGAATTCCAGACATTCTTATGCAGTATGAATTCAGTGTGACTGTATGGAGATGTTTAACAATGACTAATATTTATTCCCTTATTTAACATATGGTTATTGACCTCTCCCTCATGTGCCAGGCACAGTTCTAAATGCTTTGCATGTGACAATTAGCTCTATAATTGTGACCATTTTACAGTGAGGAAACAGGTTGAAAGACCTGCCCAACTTCTCACAGCCAGAAGTGTTGAAGGCCACAGTCTGGTTTCAGAGCTCTTAAAAGTTGGTACAGATAGTCTGCCTAAAGCTTGCCTCTAGTATTTGCTCTTTCTCCAAGCAGTGCACTGAGGGTAATTTTTACCCGTTAGGCTAATCCTAAACTGGAAGTTTGCTCCAAACCCTGCTTAGGACCCTTTGAGATCTGAGTGGAAGCACTTTTGGGCTGCCTCATGGTATGATTGAGTTACTTGCAAGGTAGAGGTTGGAGAAAGTAATCTTCCCAGGAAATCAAGGGCAGGATGGCTGAGGAAGTGGCCCTTCCTTGAATCCTTAGATGGAGGAGAAAGGACAGTAGTCATGAGCCCTGCACAGTCAGTGTCCTGGGCCTGGCTGCCTGTTTCTTCTCCTAGGGTGGATGAAGGGTTTTCTTTTTTCCAGAGGCCAATCCATGTAACTTTTAACTAGCACCCTTGTCCATCCCTCTCTGAATAGCATTCCCATCACCAGCCCAAATGATCCTGGGTAGCATTTTGTGGGTGGGCAAAATACCTCTTCTAATGCACTGCTGATAACTGTGTTATAGATGGAAGCTTTGGTTTTGAATCTGAAGAGGACTAGAAAGAAAGATATTATGGGCCCATCTAAGCCTGGTAAAAAGCAGTACAGGGTGGCATAAACTTAATGGTGGGCATAGCACATAAGCAAGAAGCACCTACACCTTGTGGAGACATACCCTTTTCTTTGAAACACTAGTGAGTATGGGTTCAACTGTATCTGACATGAACCCAGGATGTGAAGATGGAGGAGCCTCAGCCTTTTTCTAAGACCTTTGGCATCCTCCCTGGGTAAGGTGGTGGGAAGAGTAGCCCATAGCTGTTGATACCCAATGTTTGCCAGATGTGTGTATAGTGTTAGTATATTGCTGCTTTTGTGTCCTGTACCCAAATACTTGACAGAATCAACGTAAGGGCAAGAAGATTTCTTTTGGCTCCTGGTTTCAGAGAGATCCATCCTGGCAGGAGTCTGAGGTGGTAGCTGCTCACACTGTGGCAGATTGGAAGGCAGAGAATTGGACTGGAACCAGGCCAGGCTATAATCTTCAAAAACTTAACCCTAGTAACCTATGTCTTCCAGCTAGGCCTTACTTACCTTCTAAAGGCTCCATAATTTTCCAAAAAGTGCCACTAACTGATGACTAAGCATTCAGAACATGAGCCTGTGGGGGACAATTCAGATTCAAACTGTATCACAGGTAAATACTAATTTTATAGAAGGGACTAGCCAAAGCTTAAAGAAGTTAAAGAGGATGCTCCCAGGTACATAATTATAAGCAGGAAAGTGAAGTACTTGGTGAACATAAAGGTTTGCTTGGCCTTTTTGTAAGGCTTGGATACTTCCTTGATTCATGAAGAAGTGATTGATCTCTCCAGACTTGGAATTTGCCACAGTGGACTTCTGAAATACACGGACTTATTCTTTGTGGAAGTAAACAGGCAAACAATGTAGGAAAGGCACAGGGTACTTACTTAGAGCTGGCCACTATCATTGTGGTTAGTAGAGCAGCATAGGCCACAGAAGAGTAGGAAAGCATCTTGGGGAGCAGCCAGAGGTGGGCCTCATGGTGGCCATTGTCTGTGCAAACTGAGGCATCACCTTGAAGCAGGTGTCTAAGTGACAGATGGGGTGGGGGGGTGTTTGGCTTCTCTGGATGGACTTATGTGGGAGGCATAGATAAAATTCAGGGCAGCTGTGAGTGAGCAATTCTGTCTTAGCCATATTCATATTGATCTGTGGTTTAGCCTCTACGCTGCCCTTTATTTGTCTACCCTTCTACAAGGACACTGTGGCAGGCTAGCCTGGCTGTGTGGTGGCCACGGCTATATTCCCTGCAGATGATTGCAGGCCAGGGTCTGAGTGCACATGTGCACTCTCTCTCTTGTAAGTGAATGTTCTGGCCATTGTGCATTCAGTCTCTCTCTCTCTCTCTGTCTCTCTTTATTTTTTGGGGGGGGATGGGGGAGGTAAGGTCTCACTAGCCCAGGCTGTCCTAGAATTTACTTTGTAGCTCAGGATGGCCTCAAACTCACAGCAATCCTCCTACCTCAGCCTCCTGAGTATTGGGGTTATAGGTGTGAGCTACTGTGCCTGCCATCTCATCTTTTTTTTTTTTTGTCTGTAAAATAGTAAATGACAAATAGATATGTTAGAAGCTTCTAGAAATCTGTGCTCTCTGGAAGAAGTTCTAAGAACAGATGTAAACAGTTTACCATTAAATTGAAGATTTAAAGTACAAAGGCATGCTGGAAAGATGGCTTAGTGGTTAAGGCACTTGCCTGCAAAGCCTAACAACCCAAGGCAAATTCCCCAGTACAAATGCACAAAGTGGCACATGTGTCTGGAGTTCATTTGTAGTGGCAGGAGGCCCTGGCATGCCCATTCTCTTTGTCTCTGAAGCACAAAGGCTTCAGCAGTATATAGCCTAGCTATCATTATAGCCTCCACCCATTGTTAGTCTGCTCTTGGCCATAGCCAGCTCCTTATCATCTAGTTTGGGGCTGATCCCAAACCCCAAACCTCTCATCTTTTCTGCATTTTGTTGTTTCTCATTGTTCCCATCTACTCAGTACAACTTATTTTTATAACTGTTGTTGGTACTGAGGCATCTGTGGAATTTGTGACTTGGAAGGGCTCCTAGTGACTCATGGTCAGCTCATTGATGTATAGATCAAGTGGGATCAGATCTACTATCCACTGTCCTGCTTTTTTTCATGGCCAAGCCAGGAATAGAATCAGAGCTCTTTCTGCTACAGTGGGGCTATAGGAAAGCTGACTGTGTGGCTGAATGTAACATAGCTTTGGGACTGACTTGTGTTTCAAGACAGTGTCTCATGTAGCCCAGACTGGCCTCAAACTCAGTATGTAGCTGAGGCTGGCTTTGAACAGCTGTCTTGCTTTCACATCCCAAGTGCTGGGATGACAGGCATCCACACACCCTGATGCCACCATACTCGGAAGACTTTCATTTATCTCTTCTTCCAACTCTTATTATCACAGACATTTTAGATCTTTGTGTGTTAGGAATATAAAGTATCAGTGTGTTTATTAGCAGGGTACTTTTTTTTTTTCTCCTTAATTGCTATTTTCAACATTATTGAGAGGACAGAAACTGAATCTTGTCATTCCCTCCATGTATATGATGACACCTTAACCTTTAGTGTGGTAGGAAATGGGGCCTTTGGTAGGTGATTAGGGATGAGTTGTCTAATGTTAAGATAAATTCCCATACAGTGAGGGGCATGGGAGAACTTTCTCTGTCTTTGCTGTGTGAGGACACAATGAAAAATGGGGCTGTCTACAAGGCAGAAAGGGGGCCTCACCAGAAGCCAATTGCCTGGAGCCTTGATCTTGGGTGTTCCAGTTTCCAGAGCCTAAAAATACATTTCTGTTGTCTCAGCCTCCCAGTCTGTGAGGTTTTGTTATGGCAGCTGACAGACTAATAAAGACATGGTTCTAGAATACTGATGATACCTTAAAAACAACACGTTGGCATATTAATTTATGTAAAGGTGTTACTGTGACACCAGTACCATACCTGTATAGTGTCCCTTGGATGTCTATATGAACAAGCTGCTTGTTTTCTCCTTTTCCTCTCTGATCTTTCCTTTTTAGCTGATTTAATCATATATGGTATGATTTTTATGCTTCTAGCATCCCACATCTGTTTCTCCTTTTAGTGACAGTCCATTGTTAAGGTAAAGTGTAGTCATTGGCTAGGCATTCAAAGCACTTTATAATTCCAAGCTAGTATCTCATTGTTTTCTTTTTAAAAATAATTTTATTGATTTATTTGAGAGAGAAACACAGAGAGAGTAAGTTTGGGCATACCAGGGCCTCCTGCCACTTACAAATGAACTCTAGATGCATGGGCCACTTTGTGCATCTGATGTTATGTGGTTTATAGGATTCAGGCTGTTAGGCTTTGTAAAAAAGTACTTTAACTTCTGAGCCATCTCTCCAGCCCAGTATCTCATTGTTTTCAATGATGTTCATCAACTTTAAACTCTAGGCAGTCTTATAAGCCCTTTGCTGAAGTTCTAAGGGCCACACTTAGGGCTTGTTCTTTTTCACATTTCCAACCTGGCATGTGCTCCACCTTCTACTGGAGTTGCCTTAGTACTTCTGCTCCTTTTATCTTGTTCCCACCTCAGTTCTTTTGTTTTAAATATTTTATTGGTTTATGAGAGAGAGAAGAGGGAGAGGGGGAGGGAGAGGGAGGGAGGGAAGATAGGTGCATTAGGATCTAGCCACTGCAAATAAACTCCAGACTCATGTGCTCCTTTGTGCATTTGTCTTATGTTCGTATTTGTGAATCAAACCTGGGTCATTAAGCTTCATGGGCAAGCTACCTTAACCACTAAGCAATCTCTCTAGATCCCCGTTTTTGAGATAAGGTCTCACTCGAGCCCAGGCTGACCTGATTAGTCTCAGGCTGGCCTCAAACTCACAGCAATTCAATACTCCTACCTCTGCCACACAAGTGCTGGGATTAAAGGTGTGCACCACCACATTCTCTCAATTCTTGATGAACATTCAAACCAGAGCCACACACTCATCCTTAGAACACTGGTAGTGTCTGCTTTCCCTCATTCAGTTATTATAGCAGTCCTGTTTGTTAGATAGTATTAAACTCTACTTTTTTGGTTTTGGGTTTTTCAAGGTAGGGTCTTGCTCTAGCCCAGGCTGACCTTAAATTAGTCTTAGGCTGGCCTCAAACAACAATCCTCCCATCTCAGCCTCCCGAGTGCTACGATTAAAGGCATGTGCCACCACACCTGGCTTAGATTCCTTCTTTTTTTATTTTTATTTTTGTAGAAAGAGAGAGGGGCTCAGAGAGAGTGAGTGAATTGGTGCTTTAGGGCCATGGCCATTACAGTCATTGAATTCTATACACTTGTTCCATCTAGTGGGCATGTGAAACATTGCACTTGCCTCACCTTTGTATATCTGGCTTACATAGGATCTGGAGAGTCAGACATAGGTCCTTAGGCTTCACAGGCAAGCACCTTAATCACTAAGTAATCTCTCCAGCCCAGACTCCCTCTTTTTATAATTAGGATAAAGCATTTACTTTAGTCATATGCTCAAAATCTAAGCAGTGAATGACACTCTTCACCCTATCATAGAAAAGGTAGACAGCATCCTGGAGGCCACAGTAAAGGAGAAAGAAGACAACCCCCTTGAGGTGCTAGGATGTGAGAAGGAAGACAGTACCCTTGAGTTATTAGCTCCTGAGAGGGAAGACAATATTTTTAAGGTCCTAGCATGTGAGAAGGAAGGCAATACCTTGAGGTCCTAGCTTCTGAGAGGGAAGACAATATTCATAAGGTCTTAGCACCTGAGAAGGAAGACAGTACCCTTGAATTCTTAGCTTCTGAGAGGGAAGACAACATTCTTAAGGTCCTAGCATGTGAGAAGGAAGACAGTACCCTTGAGGTCCTAGCTCCTGAGAAGAAAGCTTCATTCTGGCACTGGCTCCTTTTGAACCCATCCAAGGAGGGTGGCTTCAGAGCAGGTGGTTGTGGAGGATCACACGCCTTTGTTTCCAAGTTGCTGACGAGTTGTGCTGGTGCCTGGCTGTCAGTAGTGAGGTTGGTACCATTCTTTTGGATTAACAAGGAATGCTGTGTCATCGATAATCATTGTAGTTTTGCATTAATGTGCATGACAAGTGGCATGTACACATTTAAGACTTTGGTTGGTAGTGCTGGAAACTGTTATGTTCTCATTGTCTTCAGTATGCAAGACTACCAATTTTCTATTCCTTGCTAATTCAGTGAATTCTCAAATATTTTATTCTTTGCCATCTTATAGATAGGTTAAAAAGTGAATAATAACAGTAGTTTGCCTAGTCTCATAGTATGTGGTTAAGCTAGGACCTGAATTTCTCTTCTAATTTCATTATTATCAGGCTGGTTGGAACATGTACATTGTCCTTGCTCAGTTACTTAACTGTGTGCCCTTTAGTTCTCCTAGGATATAAGCTTTTTCCTCTGCAAGGTAATTTCAGATTTAGAGAATTTTTTAAAATAAAAGGTTAAGTAACCTGAAAATATACTATTGATAATGTATTTCGTATATTTAATATACTATTAAAGCAGGGGCTGGAGTTTGTTGGTTAAAACACTGATAAATATCGTGGAAAGCTTTTTTATGACCTGGAAAGAAAAGAGAGTGTGCAGTGGGATTAGAACTCCATCTCTGAGGTAGAGTCTTTTCTGAAACAATGGTGTGTATTTGCCTGCAGAGGCACTGGTGCCCCCACTGTATGTTCTCTCTGCTGCTCGCCAGGTCTCATTTGAGTGACACCTGTAAAGGAGGAATGACATCAAAGCATTGGGTGCTTCCTTTTGTGCTGTGGTTTCTTGGGAAATAGTCTGCAGTCCTCCTGCCCAAACCACACTGCCCATTTCAAGGTCTTTCTGGTTTCTGTATACCTTCTGGGAGGTCTTCTAAGCAGGAGAAGCTGGCTGAGGGGAAGTACCACCCTATGGTAGGGTGGGATGACTTGCCTATGAGGGTAGCCTGTGCCAGCTCTGGCCTGGTGCTGTTGCTTGTGGTCTGCCATTCTCACCTTATTCCCCTTTATTTTTCTGTTCCCTTCTCTTCCCCTATGTTAGACTACATTAAAAATTAAGTAGTCATTTTGGTTCCTTTATTTGGTATTCTTTGCTGATTATATTTGGGACGAGTTTGGGAAAGCAGGGAAGTCTTCTCTGGGCTTCAGCCATAGTACTTGCTACTGTAATTGCCCCACCTTTGCAGCAGATTTATAGCTGGTCTCCTTGCTGTCCTAGTGCACCTGAGGCAAGTGACATTCATCCCCAGTTAGTGATTAATCAGTATAGCCTTAAGTGTTTAATAGAACTTTTCATTCTCATGGTTAGGAAGTGGCATGGTAGACTAAACTCAAATGGTCTGAATCATACAAGACCTGGTTCCAAATGGGCACTTAACCTGTGCAGGGAGAAATACTGGACTGGGAGGAATGCTGTGAGGTAGCCAGCATCAGAGGCAGGCTGGTGGGAAAGCTAGACTGCCCTTGACAAATTAGTAATCATACACTGTGTAGTACATTTCTCTTGACCTTTTCCTCTGTTTGATACCGCTTTCTCAACCTTTCCCTTTCTTTATTTTATGAGAGAGAGAGAGAATGAGAGAATGAGAGAGAGAGTGAGATTGAGAGTGAGAGATAGAGAGAGAGAAAGAGAATGAGAATTGGCAGGACCATAACCACTGGAAACGAGCTCCAGGCACGTGCTTGAGCCACCTGTGTGCATGCAACACCATAGCCAGGGACTGGGGCTGTGCCTGGTGGTGGAGTGCTTGCTAGTGTGGGTAAGGCCCTGTGTCCAATACCCAGCACTGCAGACAAAACACAACAAAAAACTGCCACAGTTAGACATCACTATATACCTGCCAGAATAAAATGAAAAATAATGACAGTATCATATGCTGTTGTGGATGCTAGGAATTGGACCACAAATACATTGCTGGAGGGTATGGAAAATGGTACAGCCATCCTTGAAAACAATTGGACATATTTAAGAAAACTAAGCAGTTGTACTTGAGTGCATTTATGCCAGAGAAGTAAAGACATGTTCATTCAAAATCTGTTCATGGATGCACCTAGTGGCTTTATTCTCAAAACTTCCCAGATGTCATTTTGGGGACCACAAAATGTGGTCCATCCACATGATGGATGATAGATGGATTGGGTTCATCTGTCTTTCAAGCTGGAAACATCACTCTGTTTAACTCCTTTCTCATGTGGCATCTGGATGGACCTCATGTTAATTACTTTTCTTTCAAAGGCACTTCATCATGGTATACCTGGTTGTGATAGCTGCTTTGCTTTTTTTCTGCCTCAGCACTTCATTCTTCATTCTTCATACTGCAGTGGAACAATCTTTCCAAGACATAAATGAGTGAGCTTCATAAAGTATTCTATGCAATGAAATTTCCAGATCTCTAAATTGCTTTCTGTTGGGAAGCATAAAGACTTGAGAGAGAAGTTTGACATTTGTATTCTTAAGGTCAGAGAAAACTCCTTTCCTTGTCCCCTCAGGGGTCATATGGCATACTGGCAAAAGTATTGATTCTAGAATCAAAAGACTGTTATGTCTTGGTTCTAATACTAGTGGAATGTTTTTGCACTGAATTTCCGTGAGTTTTGGTTTTGTTCTCTAAGAAACTAGAGCTAATGAAACTGTATCACCAAGGTTGCTTGGAGGGCAGGCAAGTCCCCTGTGAGAATGGTGTAAGCAGCTTTTCTGGAATCACTGGAGAAAACCTCAGAAAGTGCATTTGTAGTTCTGCCAAGAACCCCAGTGGGTCATAGTGCACATCTGTGAAGCTGTGGGTGAGACCCAGCTCGGGAGAGCTCAAGCTTATACATGGATGGGCCTTAATGGTGAGCGGCCTGCCCCACCCCATAGCTGTGGAAGGGAAGTACATGCCCCTGCTTGTGTCTGCTGGGATATCTGCAGTGGGGTGGGACCGAAATATGCACTGGATCTTACAGAAAAAAGCTCATGAGGCAGTCTGTACTCTTGGAAGGGACAGGGGAAGGATGAGAGAGCCAGAGGCATCACTCCTCTGGTAACCTGCCAAAGCCTCTCTGCTCACAAAGTGACCTACATGACAAGTAGGAGACTGTGAGAGACAGATGGGCTGTGTTAGCCCAGTACTTTCAAGGCTTTTGTGGTCTCAGAACAGCCAGTGACAGAACTGCCAGTTTGCTGGCTTCCTGGAGAATGCTGGGTCAGCCAAGAGGCTGAGACAATTGAGAGGAAGGCAGGCCATTTTTTCCTGAGATGTGGCGTGGAAGTGACTGCTGGGAATTGGTATCTGACCCCAGAGCCCTCTCTTACCATGTGAGATATTCACCTTGACCAGCTCAGGACTTGGTGGTTTTCATCTGTCACATAGTTCTCACCAACAAAGAGCTCCTTGGATCATCAGACAAGGCATGGTGATAATGATGCCATGAAACTGGCTAGGTTTGTGGCAAATGAAGGTCTGAATTGGTATTTGCAGAATTTGTGTAGGCGTAGTAAGGTAGGGACACCTTTTGTGTTCCCTTGGTGGTTGTGCAAGAATAGTGTATGTGGGGGGGGGGAAGAGACAGAAAAAGAGACAGGGAGAAAAGGGAAAGAGGTAGGAGAAAAGAGGGAAGAGCAGGAGGGAAGAGAGAGGAGAGATCTGCTATCAGTCTACTTGGTGTGCTGATTGCTAAATTTCTGCTTTCACTTTCGCTGTGTTAAGAATGGGAGAGTCTGTTCAGTTGCTGTCTTGCTTTGTCTTTGTCTTGATTTCCTCTATGGAGCCTTTTGGACTGGGGATCTAGCTGAGTGGTAGAGCCCTTGCCTAACATGTACAAGGTCCTAGGTGCAGTCCCCACTATCATAAAAGACTTTACAGAGCAACTTTATTCCTGTTGTAGATTCTATGCGGGAGTAACATCAGTGTTTCTGTCCTTTGCCTGTCTATCTATTTCTCGCTCAGATCAGGGCCAGGGCTAGACTCCCTGTCCTCTTGAATTCACAGAGCTGTCTTTGTTTTGCAAAAGAAAACTACAAAACATGAAGGTGTGCCTGTGCACTTTTCATCGATCTACAGCTCAAAAATGAATTATTTTCCCTCAGAATCCTCCAGGTCAACTGGCAGGGAGAAACAGGAAGTTGTTTTGTATGGAAGCCCATGGGTTCTTTTTTCACCTGGGAGCTTATTTGGTTTGGACTGGAATAAATCTCATATCTTGGACTCCTTATCCTAAAGCTGAGCAAACACTCAGCTGTTGTTAGGGGTGGAGGCTGTCTTGTCTTACTCCACCAGTCTCTAGTGCCTGGAATCTCAGTGAGTGTTGATATGAACTGAAGTGAGCATGTGGGATAAGGGTTTGAAACCCTAGCTGCATCTAGGGGATTCTGAGAAAAGCATGCCTGCTCATAGCAGACCAGATAAAACAGAATCTATAAGAAAAGAGCTTTGGCAGCTGTTTTTTTAAAATTCTTTACAGTTTAAAACAATGTTTTGGGTATGCTTGTATAAACGTACACATGCACTTATGTGTGGCTGTGAAGACCAGAGGTCCATGTTGGCCAGGTGTTTTCCTCACCATATGTTTTCTTCCACCATATATGTATTTTCTTGAGATGGTCTCTCAGTGAACCTAGCACTCAACGATTTGGCTAGGAGCTGTCCAGATGAAGAAGCACAGGGAAGGCTGAGAACTGTTCCTTGGTGGCTGGAGTCACAGATAAGAACAGACAGTATCTGATGCTGTCACTAGCTTAGCTTGGCTTTGGAATGATGAGAGTCTTACAGACATACATGGGAATGTCAAAAATGATACATCTTGGGCTGGAGAGATGGCTTAGCAGTTAAGCGCTTGCCTGTGAAGCCTAAGGACCGTGGTTCGAGGCTCGATTCCCCAGGTCCCACGTTAGCCAGATGCACAAGGGGGCGCACGCATCTGGAGTTCGTTTGCAGTGGCTGGAGGCCCTGGCGCGCCCATTCTCTCTCTTTCTCTCTCTGCCTCTCTCTCTCTCTGTTGCTCTCAAATAAATAAAAATTAAAAAAAAATTTTAAAAATGCTACATCTTGCTGATCTCTTCCATGAAGGAGACGTCCCAGTTTTCCATTAGTTCTGACCTCTCTTCCTCCTCTCTCTCCATGGAGCAATAGCTTGACAGTTAATTTTGTTAGCCCGGTGTTGATTTGATTCAGTAGTGTGAAATAACCTTGGGTATGAAGTGGTCTCTGGGTGGTTTCTGAACTCTTGTGTGCCCAGCACTGTGCAGGCAGTTTGTAGATGCTGCTTCAGCAAGGCAGGAGAAACAGGGAGTTGGGGGCTGGAGCTTTGCCAGTAGCTGTGCACCTTGAGGCACATGGTTGAGCTTTGTCTACAACTGACTGTACCTCTGGAAAATGGGCTCACAGGGATCATCACTGTCCCACAGGGTTGTCTGGAGCTTTGAAATGCAAATATATTGAAAGTGCTCAGTGTTCAGCAAAGTTGACTATTGCATCATTGTCCTGTCACCATCTTCAGAGGTAGTCAACATGCCAAACATAATGCTTCTTTTACTCTTGAGCCAAGGAATGAATGAATGAATGAATGAATGCTTTAGCTTTAGCTAGCACGGTTAATTCACTACTTAAACATTATCCTTGAATATCTTGAATTTCAGATGAAAATGGCCAAGGGGTTTCATCATCGGACTGTTGTTCCCAAAAGCTGATTTTAACTTCTGTGCATGAAGAGTCTAGGGATTGTTTATTTCATTGGTCTCCCTTCCTGAGCTAAGCATGCAGGTATGCATTCCTTGACCATGACTTCTGGAAACAAGGGAACCAGCCACCTGAGGGACACGCACTTCTCCTGAACATAGCCTTCAGGTGGTGTCTGTAGGGTGCTGCCCAGCATGGCTGGGCACTCCCCTGCCAACCCCTGCTTTTTTGCTGTGTGTGCTTCTGTGCCTGCTGATGCTCTTTATCCTTCTGCTCCTCATTAGACTATCACTTCTTTCTGTTTTTGTCACCAAGGAGTCCTCATTTTCTAGCAATATCTGATACACATTAAATATTCTCTGCATATTCAGCAAATCATGCTCTAGCAGAATACAGGATAAATCCCTAAGCTGTGGTGTGAAAATAGCAACAAAACCTATTAAATTCCTTTCCATAGTGCAAGTTTACAATGTCTTCACAACTTGGCTTAGTGATCACTTATTGAGAGCCATACAGTATAGAAGACTACCAGGATCCTTGCCCCCATGAGCATGTCATCTGCCCTATGCAGTGAACAGATCCAGGGGCTAAGGCTGAAGACATTTGAGTGTAACATAAGAGTTGCCCATGTGTACTGTGAACATGGTACAGGCTGTGCTTCATGAGCACAGACAATGAGAGAGACACAATACAACTTCTTTTTACATGCTCATGTGGGAAGCACATGCCTTTTCACAACTGCAGTGTAACCTCTTGAATAGCTTTAGTGTGGGTGGGGTGGCCTGGGCTTGGGCCTCTCCCCCTTCATTACTAAGCAGTGCAGTGCAATTGTCGAGGGCCATACCCCCCTGAACATACCAGTCTTATCTGATCGTGGAAGCTAAGCGAGGTTGGGCCTGGTTAGTACTTGGAAAGAAGTGCAATATCATGACAGTGTCATCCTCTGGAGCAGAGGCGAGTGCCTTGTTTTTTGGTTTGGCTTTGTCCCCAGGCTATTCCTTCTATTACCTGGGCTTTGGACCCGTGGCTATGGAAGGAGGGGCTGGGTTTGCGATGTACAAGGCCTCTTTTAGTTCTGTTTGACTTAGAGATTTGTCATTTTTACCTTTTTCAGGAGAGGACAGGGGCATGGTTACTTGGGAATTATTTTCTGTATTTACTTGGCAGCTCAGAGAGCGCTGGGAAAAAGTTGGTTGGTGGTCTCTGTTCAGCTGTGGGGGACACAGCTGCACTAAGTTTCCTGACACTAGTAGAAACATTGCGCAGCTGGCAGCTAGCTGGAAAGAACAGGCACACTGTCACACATTATGCCCAGTGTGTCTAAACATAAGTCCAGCGTCTTTTTTATGAATACATTTTTCAAGGGTTCTAGCGCTGTATGATTTTTCTGGGTTATCCTTAGGAAATTTAATATTGTGACACTTGAATGCTCTTTGACTTATGCTAAGGGAATGTACACAGGCTAACTTTTGCATTTGATGCTAAAAAAAAAAAATCTTTGCTTGCTTAGCTATGTGATGAATTTGGGTGACATCAAGCCATTTGGAATTTACAATCAGCCTCCTTTTCTCTCTCCCATCTGAATGAGCACTTGGAATGATGCAGTAGAGGGAAGTGTATGACTGAGACACCCTGGCTGTCACTGGGATTCCTTTGCTTGGGTAGGAGTGGGGAGGAGGATGCTTGATTTTAATTCCACCCCATTGCACAGACTTAACATCCATGATCTCATCTTCTGCCCTCAGCAGTATAGTGAGGACTGATAGGCCTTTTAACTTCTGTTTTCTGTGTAGTTTTCCTATGGCTCGCAGAAGTTGCTGCCCTAGCCTGCTTCTATTCATCCTGAGAGTAGGACCTGGCCTCTGGTGACCGTGATTCATCTTTGATGTTATCCCTCTGAGTCATGACTGGCACATTAACATCAGTCCCCTAGGAGCACTGCCTCATTTGGGAAAGAGTTCTCAGTGTCCCCGTCCATTATTGGAGCTCTTAGACCCAGTGTTATGTTTCTTCCTCCCAGGTGCTTGGACCTGAAATTGTGAAGGCCCCTGCTTAGGAGCAGTGCTGGGGTTGCTGTAAGCAGTGGTCGGTGGTTTAGGAATTGTGGTCGTTGGAGTGTTCTCATGATGGGTCTACAGCCTGCTATAATTATTTATGTTCTTTACAGTGTCTGGCTTGGTCCTGCCAAGATAGACATGGCATCTATGTGTATGGCTTATGAGGCTGGGAGTGGCTTTCAACCTGGAAAACAACTGAGTTAAAGGAATTTTCACTTGAGATACTTGCAAAAGAAATCTCTGGAAGAGTTGACCTGTTTGCCCCTTGGAGTTTAATTTCAGCTCAGAAAAGCAGCTGTGTGCCCAGAGGGCTTTGGGAGTTCAGTCTGTGACAGATGAATTTAATTTGTTATTGTATGAGTGTATTATCCTTCTGTGGTTTTATTAGCCCTTTCTTCCAAATGGAACAGATTTTTCTATAAAAGTCGCACTTCCTTTTTGAGAAGTGTGACATTAATTCTACAGGATGATTTCCAGAAAGTTTACCTGCCAGCAGCCAAACATGCTTTTAGGCACATGGCCCTGGGCTCCTGCCTTAGCAGATGAGGAGAGAGGAGGCTCTTGGTGATGGAAAACCAAGAGCAGTTCTGCAGGTTGGTTGTTCTGCATTGTTTTTTCTGAGGTTCTAGGTTGGTATTTCGTCTGACATTAAGGAGCTAGGTGGCCATGTGTGTGTGATAGTGTGGAGGAAGTACACGGCTCCCTCACTTTAGGTAAGCCGCACAGGCTCACTGAGGGCCTTTGCTTTTCTGTTATGCTTTAATATGAGAGTTTTCCCAAGTGTCAAAAGGTAGTGTAGGTGGAAGCTGTTTGTACTTTTAAATTTTGAAAAATTTCAAACCCACTTGCTACTGTATGTGTGTGTTATATGCATGTGCTGTGTCCATGTGGCCTCCCTTGTGCTCACCTGCAAGGCGGGGGCAGGGAGGATGCTTGCCTGTGGTGGCCAAAGGAGTGTTGGATATTACTCTGCTGCCCATTCCTTTTTTAAAACTTTTTTAAAAAATTATTTATTTATTTGAGAGCGACAGACACACAGAGAAAGACAAATAGAGGGAGAGAGAGAGAATGGGCGCACCAGGGCTTCCAGCCTCTGCAAACGAACTCCAGAGCGTGAGTCCCCTTGTGCATCTGGCTAACATGGGACCTGGGGAACCGAGCCTCGAACCGGGGTCCTTAGGCTTCATAGGCAAGCGCTTAACCGCTAAGCCATCTCTCCAGCCCTTTAAAAAAAACTTTTTATTGACAACTTCCACACATAGACAATAAACTGTGATTGTAATCTTTCCCACCACTCTTCTTTTCCCCCCTCCTGAATCTCCCCTACACTGGATCTCTTCTTTACAACTAGTCTCTCTTCTGTTTTTTAATTTTTAAATATTTATTCATGAGAGAGAGAGAGAGAGAGATAGATAGATAAGGCACACCAGGGCCTCCATCCACTGCAAACAAACTCCAGATTTGTGTACCCCCTTGTATATATGGCTTACGTGGGTCTTGAGGAATCGAACTTGGGTCCTTTGGCTATGCAGGCAAGTGCCTTAGCTGCTAAGCCATCTCTCTAGCCCATCTCTTCTTTTTCTTTTTTGGTTTTCTGAGGTAGGGTTTCACTCTAGCCCAGGCTGTCCTGGAATTCACTATGTAGTCTCAGGGTGGCCTTGAACTCACAGTGATCCTCCTACCTCAGTCTCCTGAGTGCTGGGATTAAAGGTGTGTACCACTATGCCTGGCCTATCTTTTCTATTTTGATGTCATCATATTCTGCCCATTCTTACCTGAGTCTCTTAATGATTCTGGAGTTTATGGTTTATTTATTTTTTTATTTTTGTAAGCCCCAGAGATTCTTGGATCTCTGCTTCCCATGGAATTGGGGTCACAGACGTGCGTATCCATGCCCAACTGTTTATGTGTGTAGTAGAGATTGAACTCACAGTCTCTCAGGCCCTCATGCTTGTACAGGAAGTACTCTTAACTGCTGAGCCAGCCTACCTGTACTTTTGAAACATGAATCAGTTAATCTCATTAATACTGAGGATTGCACCCTGACATTTGTTGTCCTTATTTTAAAGATAAGGAAGCCAAGGCACAGGATAGTTGAGTACCTTGCCCAAGATTACAGGACTATTTAAAAATTATGTATATATATATCTACATATGTGTGTATGTTTGTATGTATTTTGTTATTTTGAAACAAAGTTTCTTGTAGTCCAGGTTGGCTTCCAACTTGCTCTGTAGTGATCTTGATCTTGCTCCTGATCTTCTTTGTCCCACCTTCCATGTGCTGGGATTAGAGGAGTGAACCTTTGTGTCTGGCTTTATTTATTTATTTATTTATTTATTTTGGTTTTATTTATTTATTTATTTTTTGTTTTTATTTTATTTATTTGAGAGTGACAGACAGAGAGAAAGATGGAGGGAGGGAGGGAGGGACTGAGGGAGGGAGGGAGGGAGGGAGGGAAGAAAGGAGAGAGAGAGGGAGAGGGAGGAGGAGGGGGAGGGGGAGAGGGAGAGGGGGAGGGAGAGGGAGAAAATGGGCACGCCAGGGTCTCCAGCCACTGCAAATGAACTCCAGACGCATGCGCCCCCTTGTGCATCTGGCTTACGTGGGTCCTGGGGAATCGAGCCTAAGCCATTTCTCCAGCCCCTTAGTTTTATTTCTAATTGACACATAGTAATTGTAGATAAGGTACAGTGACATTTCAGTAGATGTGTACACTGTCATAACTTGTAACTGGCATATTTACTACTCTACATACATAATTTCTGTTTGTTGTGAACATTCAAAATTCTGCCTTTGAGCTGTTTTCACATACTTGGTGGTTCAACCCCAAGGTCACAGAAACCTTAACTAGTAGTTCTAGGGTTCAGGCCTACACACCCAGTTGTTTTGTCTCAGCTGTGGTAGCCTTCTCCTCAGCCAGCACACCTTCCTTATTGGTCTAATGCACAGCAGCCCCCTGAGCTGTGGAGACCCTATGTTTCATCCAGTACTTTATTTCTAGGGCCTGACTTAGGAATCTAGCATATAGTAGGCATTGTTGAATGATTTCTTAGGAGTTTCTAGTGTTTCTATCTTATTGTTAATATGTAGAATTTTTGCACATGCATCTTTGTTTGGCCCTTACAGTTATGAAGCAGATAGTATTTCCATACTTCCATCGGGAAGAAGTCTAACCCAAGCACAATATGTGGTGGGCTCATAGATCAAGCGCTTCTGTATCCCAAGGCTACACATTTTAGTCTTTTTTCCTGGACTTTCAAATAATCTAAAATTCTGTTCTTTAGTGGAGATCATCAGAGGAAGTCCAGGTAAAGAGGTTTGTGGTTTTCAGATTCAGTGAGGCTTGTGAGGAAGACAGCTTGTATTGATAGCTGGAAATGTGCTCCCCTGAGGATCCACCAGTGGAGGTCTGTGTGCTTCTGAAAGTCCCAACTCAGGGCATTGTCAGGGAATTTCCTGGGGTAGAATTGGAACCTTATGATGAAGATCACTGTTCACCCCTGCTCTTTCACCTCTCATGCTCTGCATGCTCTTTTGTTTCCTCACTGGTATCCTTGTTCTGTCTTGCCTATTTGCTGCTTTTCTGGTATGTCTGTCTGTCTCTCGTATCCCAGACATGCCTTGAATTCTGCATGACCATGAACTTCTGATCATCCTGCCTAATTCCTCTCAAGTGCTGGCATTACAGGCTTGCACTAATACCCAGTTCACATAATTCTGGTATATTGTTCATGCTAGGCAAGTACTTTACCAACTGTGCCATGTCCTCAGCACTCTGGTGTCTTTTTGATGTTATTTCTGAATATTAGAGAAGTGTAAATCTGAGACTTGGCATCATATAGATAAAACAAGTTAAACAGTTTTGTTTTAAAGAGTTCACCATTTCCTGATTATTAAGAAAATACATGTTCACTGGATCTGGGAACTTGGATTAGGAATAGTGATCTCTCTCTTTCTGTATCCATCCATCCATCCATCTCCTCTTTCCAGTGTTAGGGATCAAACCTAAGGCCCAGTTCTCCCTTTCTCTATAATATATTTAAATATTTTATTTATTTATTTATTGGAGAGAGAGAAAAAAGGAGGCAGATAGAGAATGGGTATGCCAGGTCCTCCAGTCACTGTAAACAAACTACAGAATCATGTGCCACCGTGTGCATCTGGCTTAAGTGGGTGCTGGGGAGTCAAACCTGGGTCCTTAGGCTTTTCAGGCAAGTGCCTTAACCACTAAGCAATCTCTCCAACTGTCCCCCTCTATATTTTTAATAAGGTGATTATTATGTCATTACCTTTAGAATCTGTTTTATTTTATAAATGTCAGCGACTATTTTGTTACACCATTAAGTGCTCTTTCAATATAGGATTTAAAATGATCTTAGATGATAACAGGCATTTATGTAGTGAGTTGAATTTTTATTGTTATCCTAGGCAATAGGATTATATTGTTATCCTTGCATGTAGAGGTTGGGTGCATCTGATTATCCTTTGGAGTGGCATGTCAAAAGGGTATGGTCCATGAATAGGTCTGATTGTTCCTGAGAGAGACTGCCTCCCACCATTCTCTCCTCAGTGATGTCCAAGGCAGTCAGCTCACCAGACCCTCACTGATGCTAAGGATTTTCATTTTAAAAAGTTACTTGTCAGTTTGATCTGTAAGTGATGGCACTATGCTTTAATTTGCAGTTTGGGATGTGAGTGAGGTTGAGTAACTTGTCATGTGTTTTTTGACCCCCTTTTCTTTGTGATTTTGTTGTTCATGTTGTTAAGATTGAGCATGGTGGGAGGTTTTTTTCTTTCTTTTTTTTTAAACCTATTGCCTCAATATCTTGTGCTGATTGTGGGACGATGCCGTCTGAGGTTAAGGACATCGTTTTACACATTCTGCTTTGTGTGCTGCAGACCTCCTGCAGTCTTGGGGCAGTGTTGGATGCTTAAATGCCACATCTTTTGCCAGGAGAAAGAAGGTATTTATTTGTGCTCAGAAGCAGTTGCCATGGGCATCCTGGTGAGTCCTGGGAAGGTGGCGGCAGTAGTGGATATCTCCACTGGGGAGAGTGGAGGTGAGGCCTTTGACACAGCCACTGTTCACTGCCATGTTAAACTTTCTCTACAGGATGTCTTCCTGCTTTTTCGTTTTTAAAAAATGTCACATAATTACAACCTCAGTTCACCATGGTAATGGGGCAACAGAGAAGGATGAATGTGTGCTAAGGATGTCTGAGGAGCAGTAAAGCTGTTACAGGTGGGAGTACGGGAATAGGTGACTGGGTGAAATGCATTAGGGATCAGCTCTGTGAAACGAAGTCAGGAAGAGACAGGTGTGGGCAGAGGAAACAGTGGTCAGTGCCATGGCTTGTCAGAGTTTCAGCCATGGTAGCGTGCTTAGTAACCTGTGTTGCTGCCAGTGGGTCCCTTATGGGCCAGCATGATCTGGCTATTACCTGTGCCTCATTCATTGTCAAGGTATTGATGGCTTTGGGAAGTGTGTCACCCATCTGATATTGTGCTTGACCTGTGGGGCAGAGAGCTGGCAGCAAGCCCACCCTGTAGCGGAATCTGGATGGCACAGTCCCATCAACCACATTTCTGGTTGCTGTAGGTGATGGCAGGGAAGACATTGGCCGGAAGCTGCCTCTTGAAGCTGTGTTTGTGTTACAGGCCACATCTTTCTACTTTGTTAGAGGACTGTGGGATGTGTCTGATGGATTAAGGAGGTGCAGACTCTTGGGCATGGTTTTCAACAGAGTCAGCAAGCCAAAGAACAATTTGTGTATAATATGTTGTTCACTAATATGTGTGAGTGTGTCTGTGTGCGTAGTTATTTCTGAATGCATAGAAAAGGCTCTGAAGGAATATGCAGCATGCTATCAATGTTGGCTGCCTCAGCGGAGGGCAGGAGAATGAAGATTATGGGAAAGGGAAGGTTTCACTATTTGTATGATTTTGAATGTTTATTGTTGCTATTACTATTATTACTTTTTGTTGTTATTTGTTTTTTGTTTTTTTCAAGGTAGGGTGTCACTCTAACCCAGGCTGACCTGGAATTCACTATGTAGTCTCAGGGTGGCCTTGAACTCACGATGATCCTCCTACCTCTGCCTCCTGAGTGCTAGGATTAAAGGCGTGTACCATCATGCCCGACTCCTTTGGTATTTGTTATTTTTAACTTTAACATTTGAGATTAAAACAATATTGAAATCTGAAGAAGATGCTATGTAACAGGTGACCATAGACAACTTCAGTTTCCTTATCAGTTAAATGGATAATATATACTGATTTCCTGGAGTTGTGAGAATTATATGGAATAAACATCTGAGCCTAGCATTATGAGTTTGTGTTTCATATGATGATTTCAGTGTTTTGGAGGAAAAGAATGTGAATAGGTCATTGTGACTTCTTGCTCTTGTCCCATCTGCCCAGTGTAATAAGAGAGTCTCAGGCATCAGCATTGCTGTGGACTGGGATCACTCATTAGCCTGAAATTTTGGTCAGTGCATTTGACTCTGTGGCTCATTTCTTGTCTGTAAGATGGGCTCCGTAGTACTTTTGTGTTGCTGTGAGTGTGGAGGAGGGGTGTTATTACACAATGCATGATCATCATGGAATCTGAATGTTATAGGACAGGAAAATATGGAGCAAACATATATTTATAGAATAAAGTGGCATTTCTCACGCTGGGAGTTGGTTCCTTCTGTTTCTGCACTGTTGTAGGAAAGTGAGCGCTCTGTGGAATCCATTGATAGCCTTCGGTCTCCTTGTACTCATCTGACTAGTTGTCACATGCTGTCATCACAGCAGCAGTAATTGCAGGCACAGCTTGCATTGATTTGCATCTTTGGTGTTTGTGCTATTTATAAACAATGAGGGAAAGATGAGGAAGCCTGTTTATGGCAAGCTGGCAAATTCAGCCCAATGTGGGGAAATCTGTTAGCACGGTTTTCATGCATGCAAATACAAAGCTTTTAAATAAACATGCACATTTCTCTTAAAAAATGACATTGAGTCCTTAGCCAGATGGTGCACAGAGCTTTTTCCTTAAGTGCAAGAGGATAGCTATCAGACATTTGAGATCTGAAGCCATTTTAAGCATCACATAATTGTAATGGCTCTCCACCCCCTTATGGGGCATTTATGAGGAGTGTAAGATCAAGGGGAGGAAAGTGTCACTTTACAAAGACCTTTGCTACAGCTAATCCCCCACGGTCCCTGGTCTTTCTTTTGTGTCCTACTTCCTATCTTCATTTTATGTCAGCATCCTCATCAGCTACAGGGCAGGGACTTGGTTCCTGCTGCCTGTTTCTCCATAGCCTTGGTCACTCACAAATACTTTTTGGTTTGCCTTTCTCTATTTGCAAAGAGATTTTCCCCCCTATTATATGATCAGTGCCTGAAACAGAGATACTTAATGAATATGTTGAACATGGCTGAAAGAGCCATATTCTTCTTCTGCCACCTCATGGTTAGAGCTGCCATATGGTAAGGGACTTGAGTAAGCAGAGTCTCCACAGATTGTTGTAATATGTTCCACAGGGCTCTGTGGCTGTAGTAAGAAGAGACTTTGCGGGCCGCTGGAATAAGTAGAGGATCCACAGGTCACTGTGGAGGATAACCTTCCTCAGATGTTTGGCTGAAAGACAGTGTGGTGCTAGAACAAAAACTCTGGAGATACTTTTAAGGGAGTAAGGTGTGTATTATAGCTGTTCACATGGGGGTGTGATGTCTGCATGTGTGTAGCAACCTGGAGTCCTGGGCATTGGTGTCTGTACCCATAGAGGAGTGAAGGCTGAGGCATAGGTTTGCTGCACTTCTGCACCTACATCTGTCCACCTGTCTATCGTCCATCCATCCATCATCCATCCATCTATCCATCCATCCATCCATCCACCTATCTTATCTATCTATCTATCTATCTATCTATCTATCTATCTATCTATCTATCTATCTATCTATCATCTGTCTGTCTGTCTGTCTGTCTATCTTGACTGAATGGCTAATTTGAGGGATTACATGCAGGGCCTTCTGCATTCTAAGCAGAGGCATGCTGAGCCCAGTCCCCAGCCCCTTTGTCTTCTCAGTTACTTGACTTTTTCCCTCAGTATCCTTGTACCTAGAAAAGGTAGCATTTTTAACAAGACCCTTCAATTATACTTTTCTCATACATTTTCTCATACACTTAAAAAAGTTTAGAGGATGACTGCATTTCCTTTTAGAAAAAAGTCAGTACAGAGCATTAGAATTTACTGTTTAGAGTTTTAAGTTAAGACACTTTAGACTCTGTTTTAAGGACAACTCAAATTTGATCAGAAGCTATTGGGTAGGCATAATTACCTGTAGTATTAAAAAGACAGATGCCATTTAAGCTCTGTCTTCTAAGAGAGGGCTTATTAATTTTAAATTTGCATGAAGGAGAAGCAGATGGTGAGGTGCAGTGAGTGGTCAGATGTTAGGTCATTGATAGCTTTTCACTTTTGTGCATTGCCTTGGGACTTGGGACCAGAAGCCTGCTGAGAACTGATTATTATTTGTCTCTTGACCAGCTGGGCTCTCTTTCAAGCTGGGTTCAGAAAGACTGCTCCTATTACAGCCAGTAAAGACTTATTGTTGATTATTTTTAAATTGTGAAATTTTGTTTATGCCACCTAAAATAATGAAAGTAGAGCTGTCCAAGTGGTCCCTATTATATTTCCAATCACAAGAGCAAACAAAGGTGCTTTTATGGTTAGTAGTTTTGTGTGTGTGTGTGTGTGTCTGCCTGCCTGCCTATGTGGTGTATATGTGTTTATGCCTGTGTGGTATATGGTATATGTTGTGTGTATGTGTGTAGATCCTGTGCTCTTTCTTGTTTTTACATGTGTAGAGGCCAGAGGAAGACGTTGGTTGTCTTCCTCTATGTCTCACTGAACTTGGAGCTCCCTGTTTTTCAATTTGACTGACTAACCAGCAACCCAGCAATCTTCCTTTCCCTGATCCCTTTAGTGCTTACACTAAAGTTTGCAGGCATGTGCAACCTTGCCTGGTTTTTTGCATGGAGACCAGGGATTGAGCCCATGTCCACATTCTTGCACAGCAAGCACTTTTATTCACCAAGCCAGTCCCAGTAGTATAAGTTTGATGTTAATGAGAGGCATGTTCCACTGTACCATCCTCAGGGCTCTGCAAGGATGAGAGCCTGAGGATGTGGAGCCACGTTTGTAGGCAGGACAAGGAGTTTGTGCAGGCAGGACATGTAGCTTCTGATAGACATTTATTATAGCATCTCTGTGTTGTCTGTGGTCAGATTTTACAAAGGACAGCTTCAATTTCTCCTAACTGAGATGTTTGGAGCCAGAATGTTTTAGACTTAAGATGTTTCATCAGCTTCACTGGCTGCACATCCCTGATCCAAAAATGAGCTCCAGGAAGCTTAGAAAGTTTAAGAGTCTAGACCACTTCAGAATTCAGATTTTTAGCTTTGGCTGTTTCAGATATATTTGGGAAGTCAACAAAGAACTTAGAAGAATGTTCTTGTTCATTCTGTCCAGGCTCCACCTACTTCATAAAATTCAGGAAATATACATGCTTGGCGTGCTCCCAGCTCTCACCCTAGGTTCTCATACTTGCAAAACAAGCACTCTTCCAGTCATTCCCACCTCTTCCTTCTTGCTTGGGTCTCTCCTCACAGGAACTTCCTTTAACCATAGTTTTTCTGAGGCTTTGGGGTGATGAGCAGGGTGGCAGTACCACAGGGCCTGCTGTCTTGGTGGGGTTATTTTCATTATCCTTGTCTGCTGTGCAGTCTGTGCACCAAAGGTGTGCAGCTGTGCTCAAAGCGAGCTGGAAATAATGGCTCCAGTGATGTCCTCATGAGGTGCTCTGACATTCTAATCATGGCTAGAAAGCATTGGCAAGTATGTGATGTGATACCCTCAATTTCATGTCAGGAGGAAGTTAGAGAAGGTAGGGTGCATGGACCCTATTAGTTTTATGGAATTTGATTTCTTCAGTCTCCTTAGTAGGCACACTCAACTATGCATCCTTGTTTATGAGTTTACCTTGTGAACACACTTCCAGCTGAATGATTGCACTCTTTCACATGAAGAAGGCCTCAAGCCACATTACACACAGAAATTATTCTTGGTACATAGAAACTTTCATTATCAAGGGGTAAAACCATGCTAAGGTGTGGGCTGGAATCCTAGTGGGGAGTAGCTGGAAGACAGCTGGGATCAGCAGGCAGAGCTGCTGCTGCTGAACAGACAGGAGCAGAAAAAGCAGAGAAGTAAACTCAGAGTCACATTTGCTCTTGTTGCTACATAAATCCACTCCTGGGTTTTGGTGTCACTGCATCATCACCAGGCGACAACAGCTCCAAGTGGGAATGAGTAGCACTTACTCTTTCCCAGGTGTTCTGCTCTTAGGTGCTGTGCTCTGGTTTCTGGTTGATTGAAGGTCCTGCTTCAGAAGCGACTTGTGTGGGATATGTATATTTAGGTCTTGATAAGGACCTAATCACTCAGTGGGAAGGGACCCACTATCTTTGTGGCAGAAACAGTGCCTTGTTGCTGTCCTTACTTCCACTCTTCTAGCCTTTTCATTTTCCTTACATCTATACCATTTAGCTTCATTTGGTCTCCTTAGCTATTTTTTTTAATTAATTATTTATTTATTTGAGAGCGACAGACACAGAGAGAAAGACAGATAGAGGGAGAGAGAGAGAATGGGCACGCCAGGGCTTCCAGCCTCTGCAAACGAACTCTCGACGCGTGCGCCCCCTTGTGCATCTGGCTAACGTGGGACCTGGGGAACCGAGCCTCGAACCGGGGTCCTTAGGCTTCACAGGCAAGCGCTTAACCACTAAGCCATCTCTCCAGCCCTCCTTAGCTATTTTGATGGACAGCTTCAGGCTGTAAAAAGAGTGGTTATTGGACACATGGCTGTGTTCTCTTACACTTCTGTCAGGGTTGCAGATTTCTGGTGGTTGCGGTGGTCCCTAGTTGTTGAGAATGTCGTTCTTGGAGGTTTGAAGTCAGGGCTTATTCTGTGTTACTTTGCTAGAGACAGCTGTATTTCCAGCTAGATCCACATTCTCCCAGCAGGACTGTAAGGGGTATTGCTATGGCTTAGTCTACATGGAGGCATATGAGTTTGAATATAGTCCAAATCATTGCTGGTAATCATTGGCAGGATGGTGAACTCTTGAGCCTCCTAGCCCTTCAATATACTCTTTTTTTTTGTCTTAAAATCATGACCTCTTCCAATAATTAGCCACTGCCAATAAGCTGGTATTTTATTTATTTGAAGCCTATTTACCATCCTGCTTTGAGCCTGTCCTATGCCCCCAGTACTTGGCTTGCTAGACCCTCTTACCTGCTTCTCAGCCTGTCTTACTCCTGCCTCTACCCTTATTTAGGATTCCAGACAAATGGCTGGGACACCTGCATGCTTATCAGGACTTTCAGAACCTGTTCCACCAGCTCTGTGGGTGGAGGGGTGTCACCAGAGGCTGAAGCTTGTTAGGTGGTGGGCCACTGTTAATGGTGAGCTATGGTACTATAGGACAAAGATCTGCCCTCTTGGGAAAAGGTAATTTGTGACCCTGTCCTTGTTCCCAACAAGAAAAATACAGTTTACTTGCATCTTGTATGGCTGAGTACTGATTGGTAAACTGCTTTTAGTTTCACCATTCACTCAGCCATATTAGCCTATTAGCAGGACCTTGCTTGGTCCTGACTGACCTTTATGAGGTTGGGGGTCTAGGTGTAAGCAAATGTACACTCTGTGAAGATTCTGTAGGACATTAGTGGGGTACCTCTCAGGTGCAGAGCTTAGCTCATACATTATCCGTATCCCTGTATCAAAGTATTCTTCATGTTTGGTTTATTTATATCTCCTTTCCATTAAGTTGAGAACCTGTGAAGGACAAGCTGTGGGGTTAATATCCTTACTACATGATAGCATTGTTATTATACATAATATATAATATTCCCACTGGTAACCATAGTAAAGCAAAAGATGGACATATTAGTCAGTTTTCTGTTGCTATGAGGAAATAATGCTGAGCCTGAAAACTTGAAGCTTCTTTAGCTAATAGTATTTATGGCTGAATGTTGAAGATCAGATGGCCTTATTGACTTGTCCATGTTGAATGGCCCCTTGACTGATCACAGCATGGGAGATGGCATCATGGCAGGAACATAGAAGAGAGCAAGTGATCACTTAGTGAGCCAGAGAAAGACCACTTTGGAGCCAGTAGGCACCTTCTATGAAGCTTTGCCTCTTAAAGGTCCCACAACCTCTTGACATAACCATACAGAGGACAGAGCTTCCAACCCATGAATCCCTGAGGGACATACTCAAACCAAATCCAAACTGCAACAATAGGTAAGGGCTACTTTGCTGGTTCATGGAAGAGTAGATGGGATTAATGGGGAGAGTCCTTAAACTGACCAACAGTAAGATAGACCAGGAGTAAGTTAACTGGAAGGCATAGTGGTTTCCCTTCATGTTAGTTTATTTTGAAATAATTCAGATTTTTGGAAAGGTTGCAAAAAGAGTACAAAGAATTCCTGTCTGCCCCTCACTGTGATTTTTTAAATACTATACCTTTCTCTCTATGTATATTTTCTTAGATGCCTGAGTATGAAATTCAGAGTACAGAGGTAGGAAGAAAGAGGGCTTTTGTGGTAGCCTGGGTGACATGGTGGTGCCTCAGCTGAGGGAGATGGTGTGGGAGAAGAGGAGAGGTGAATTGGTCAGTTGAAGTGAGAGCCTGGGAGATTTGTTCAGGGGTTGGATGATGGGCGTGAGCAAAAGTTTTAGGAATAGTTTCACAGATTTGTCCTTAGTATCTAAAAGCTAGAGATGCTGTGGTTGGAATGGGGAAGACAATGACAGGAGTGGAGTTTAGTGAAGGAACAAGAACTTGGTTTGGAACATGCTAAATTTGACATACAAGTAGAAATTTTAGGGAGAAAAAGCAGAAAGCAAGATGTCAAAGAACAGGAACAATAGACTCTGGGTATACATGGGGACAGGGACGGTGAATGGCTATAAATGCCTTGTGTTCTGCTCTGTTTATGTGGAGTTAAGCCTACACTGATTGTTACCTTCCTGTCGTTTGTTAGAAGACATGGGAGATGCTCACTAAGTTCCAAGTCCTGCTTTTCCTCTAGTTCGTAATTCCCTGGAGACTTGTTTTAGCAATTCTCCCTCACTACCCGAGGTTTTGCAGTGCGTCTCACACCTGGGATTTTTCATTTTCATCAGCATTCCACAGTGAGGTTATGCTGAGTTCAACTTCCCCAGAGGAGCTGTTGGAATCCAGCACTGAGTTCTAAGCTGAGATACAGTTCTAGGCATTATCATTGCACAGATGGTACTGAAAATCACAAGATTGGATGACACCACTTTGGGCTGGACATGATAGAAGAAAAGAAGGCTGTGGCCCATAAGGGGGGGCATCTGATTCTTCCAAGGAGAGGAAGAGGAAAGAAAGCAGCTGGACCAGCTAGTAAGTGGTAGAAGATGCTATTTCCACAAGAATAGGTGTCAGATACATTTGTCAGGTGGTGCCAGCTTGCATGAAGTAGGGCTGAGTCTTATGGCTGCTCTTGCAAACAGCATTGAGTGACTCTGATGAGCGTTGTCTTAGGAGTATGGTGGGCACAGGTCAGAGGTTGAGGTGAGCTACTAGCTTCTGGGCCTTTTTACTGGAGAGCAGACTCTTTAGCTGGAAAATGAAATGTGTATTAACAACAAAATATTGTGATGGTGGATTGTAATGTGTTTTGGGTATTGCAAAGAACATTTTGTCTGTAGAAATGGGCACTTATAGTGATTCTTTAAGAAAGCACCTCATGCCGGGTGTGGTGGCCCACGCCTTTAATCCCAGCACTCGGGAGGCAGATAGGAGTATCACCATGAGTTCAAGGGCACCCTGAGACACCATAGTGAATTCCAGGTCAGCCTGGGCTAGAGTGAAACTCTACCTCGAAAAAACAAAACAAACAAAAAGAAAGAAAGAAAGAGAAAAAGAAAGAAAGAAAGAAAGCACCTCTCAGGTGTGCACACACTGCCATGTGTAAATGGCAAAGTGAAATAGCAGCTTTCTGGTTTTCTTTTTGCTTTTAAACTCATTTTAAAATTTTTTGGTGTATGTGTGTATATATGTGTAGTATGATGTGATATGTGTAGTGTCTATAGGTGTCTGCATATATTTGGAGGTGTTTCCTGTTTTTGCTCACCTGCCTGTTTCCTTGAGATGGAGTTTTACTTAACCCAGAGTTGCTGGGTTGTTTTTTTTTTGTTTGTTTTGATGAACAACCCTTAGACATTCTCTGAATTCTCTGGTTTCAGCTGGGCGTGGTGTCTCACACCTTTAATCCCAGCACTCGGGAAGGCAGAGGTAGGAGGATCACTGTGAGTTCAAGGCCACACTGAGACTGCATAGTGAATTCCTGGTCAGCCTGAGCTACCTCATTAAAAAAAAAAAAAGAAATTCTTTGGTCTCCATTCACCACAGGACTGGGATTATAGATGTACGTGGCCATGCCCAACAGTTTTTAATACCTAAACTCTTACAACTGCTGAGCCATCTCGTCAGCTGACTTCCCTATTAAAGCACATATTATTGAGGTGGTAATCCTTGAAAATGCAAACATTTTTGAGAGGCAGCCATTGTTTAATGAAGACACAGTAGTTGCAATTACCTTCTCATTGCTGGGACAAATCACCCAACCAGAAGAAGCAGTTTACAGGAAGAAAGGATTTATTTCAGTTTACGGATTTAAGGGGGGAAGTTTCATCATGGTGTGGTAGAATAGAGGCTGGACATCACATCTTGCTATCGATCTAGGCGGTAGCAGCAAGAGTGACCTGCCTCTGGCAAGTGGAGCTTGAGCTAATCAACCCCAAGGCCTGCCCTAAGTGACACATCTCCTTTAGCAAGGCTCTACCTCCCAAATTGCCACCAGCTGGGAATTGAGTAGGAGCATAATCACAAACACACGTGGCTCTAGGGCACATGCTACATTTAAACTTCCACAGTGAATTTTATGTCCTTAAGTAAATTCCTTGATTTTTTTGAGTGTGTTTGCTGTCCTGTGAAGTGATTTTATCTTTTTTCCCTAAGGAAAGCATTATGATAGAAAGGAACGATTGACTTGTTTAGAAGAGCAGATATCAGGCTTCTTGGTGTCTCAGAACAAAATGTAAGGGTCTCTAATGCAGTGTCCCTGGGGAAGGAACAGCTAACAGTTATTGAGTATGCACTGTGTGGTGACTATGGAGTAGGTAGGTTGAATGTTATCTTTAAAGCTTGAAACAATCTCTAAGGTGTAGATTATCCTTTAAAACCATCTTTTTAGGGGCTGGGACAGTGGTAGAAACTCTCGCTATGCAAGCTTGAGGGCCTAAGTTTGGATTCCTAGCACCCACATAAATGCCAGGTATGACAGTATGCTCCTGTAATCCCTGCCTCTTAGGAGATGAAGATAGGCTGCTCCTTGAGGCAAGCTGTCTAGCTAAACTAGGCAAATTGGTGCCCTCTAGGTTGAGCAAAAGACTGCCCCAATAAGTAAGGTGGAAAGGGATTGCAGAGGACACTGTATATTATTCTTTGGCCTTCCAATGCATGTATGCACACACATGTGCACACCCACCCCCTCCACATACAAATGAATATACACATATGCACACACACCACATACATGTGCAAAAGAGTCTTTTCTATAGATAATTATACAGATTATGTAGTAGTCAAATTAATCAAGGTCTTTTGCTATGTCAGACTGTGCCACAGTCTTCACTAGGACATTTAAAAAATAAACTGTAGCCAAGCTTTTGGTCACCTCGTTTTATAGAGAGAGGTAAAATAATGTGCCGGTACATTCAATGCCATATCTAGAGAGCTGTGAGCAGAACTTCTCAATGCCTTCAGGGCCACAGTCTGTGGTCATTTCTGTTACTGATCATTCTGTCCTCATGGCTTAGTGGAACCTGGATCTCACCCGTCATGCAAGTGCAGCAACTCCAAAGTTTGAAGAACAGCATGTGAGACAAGCCTCCTCCCTAATTTGCTTTCATTAACACCCTGGCATATGCTACCCAGAGTGAGGTGCCCAATGCCTTGCCTTCTGTACCCAGACACTCAGGAAGAGGAACCATCTGCCAGGAGAAACCAGCCGAGAGACAGATGCCAGATTTTCAGCCTCCTGTCCCTGGGGAGCCACTCTATCCTTCCTTCTTCAGAGGTTTGCAGTTCCTCTGAGGCCTGCTGTCAGAGCCTGAGGCTTTCCCTCCCCACTGTCAGAAGAGACTTGGGGAAAAAAGCCCACATCCTCAGTACTTCCCATGATCATATGAAAGGACGCTTAGTGCAAACTCCACTGGTGGCTGTTGTGAGGGGCCAGTGAAGGAAGGGGTGCAGATCCAGTTTAAAGCTGGAGCAGACACTGTAAGTTCTGTGCCTTCCATCTCCCTGTCTGCAGACTCTGCTCTTGAAGAAAGCTGCTCCACTAACCAAGTGACCAGGCCTTTCATTGCTACTTGCTCCCTTCCAACCCCTCCCACAACCAAATTCCAGCTTTCCTCATGCTAACCTGGCAATGTATTATTTCTCTGTTTGTGCATATGCCCTTCCCAGGCTCTCACCTTGAGAATGGTATGCTTTGTGTTGTGCTTCAGGTTTTTGTTTCTGGAGTTTATTTACATGAATACCCAGGCCATAAGCAAGAGAGAAAGCTGTTTCTGTAAAGAGTCAGATTGTTACCAACTGCATAGGTTCTTTCCCTGTTTTACAGATGACCCACTAATTGTGGTAGCTGGAAGGACATTACAATCAGGCAAGGAATGGTGGGGGGGGGTACTTGAGAAGGGAAGCCAAGTCACAAAAGGTGTCTCATGGGCAGTCTGTGGCCTGTTTTCTGAGGGGTGTGGCATGATATTACTAGGATTTTTCAATGATAAGGGAGCAGATGTCCAGGAATGGGGTACTATCCCTTTCCTACTCTATTCTAATCTGGGCACAATCCAATCTCCTATGGCACTAGGGTCTGGTTATCATTGTCATAAGATTATCCTAAGCCAAACATCCTCTATTGGTATCAATATGGTGCCCAAACTCTATCAAATTGATTTGAAGTTCTCTATAGTTGGAGTATTATAATTATCAATTTCTGTTTTTAACTTTCACAAGCAGGCAGCATCTGTAAGCATTGTCAATGATTTTGGGGTTCAGATGACAGATTTCTGCTGTGTGAAAGGAACCTGAGGTGTGGCTGAAGTGGGTAGTGGGCCAGCTTTGGGCTGTGGTGTGTTCTCTGATGTAATAAGGAGGAGAAGGGAGCAGCCTGTGCATAGATCCAGCTGTTCCTGAGCCCCTTCAGCTCTATCTGAGCCAGAAAGTATAGCAAACATCAGCTACATACCCAGGGCAGCTGGTAGACACCTTGGCACACTGGGCTGTCTCCTCTCCTGAGTCCTTTGCTGGGAATTTGGATTTATCCCATGTGGAAGATCTGGAAGGGGTCGCAGGTATGGGGTGAGCAATGACAATAGCATTTTCATTGTCTCAGGGCTATTTGCTCTAGTCTCCATTCTCATTGCATGTCTCTCTCCCTTGCTGTCTCAGTGTTGGTATTGCGTAGGAAATGCCTTCTCTAGTGTGATCCCTAGATAGTGGCATTGGTATCATGCCTGACTGTAAGGCCCAACCCAGACCCAAGGTGTTAAGAGTCATGTTAATGAGATGTCCAGGGAAGGTATGTTCTAGAGGTAGTCTTGTAATGGATGCTAGGGGTCTGGGAAAGTCCTTGAACCCCAGACCCTAGGTTCGTTTCTAATTTTAATCAAAGAATTGAATAAAAAAGAAGACTGAGAAAGATAATTATTAAATTATTATATTTATTGAAGGAAGTACAGAGACAAGGAAAGTTACTCATGTGGCTAGAGACTCCAAGTGGAGGGGCTGAAAAAAACAAAACATGGAGCAAGAAGAGAGACAAAAAAAAGTCAAGGAGCTCCTGCCATGTGAGGAGTTGGAGGGCATAAAGAACCCATGTGCAGCGTTTATATCTTCAGGGGTCCAGGCACTCTAATGGTACTCCACTGTCAGTCAGAGGAGGGAAAGTTTAAGGTATCTAGACCAGAGGACAGAGAAGGGCATTTCATTTCTTTTCTCTTTTTCTTTTTGGTGTGTACATGTATGTGAAAGCCAGGGGTTGGCATTCAGTGTCTTCCTTAATTGTTCTGCACACATTGTTCTTTTGAGATAGGCTCTTGCACTGAACCTGGAGCTTACTGATTTGCCTAGTCTAATTCATCAGCAAGCCCTAGGGATCCTCTTGTGTCTGCCTCCTCAGGGCTGGGATTATAGGTGTGTGCCTGGCTTTTTTGGGGGGCACAAAGGATTGAACTTGGGTCTTTGTTTATGCTTTTGCATAAAGCACTTTACCCACTGAGCTGTCTCTCCAACCTGAGAAGGATATTTCTTTTTTAAAAAAATTTATTAAAAAATTTTTTTTGTTTATTTTTATTTAAGAGTGACAGAGAGAGAAAGAGGCAGATAGAGTTAGAGAGAGTGAGAATGGGCGTGCCAGGGCCTCCAGCCACTGCAAAGGAACTCCAGAGCGTGCGCCCCCTTGTGCATCTGGCTTACATGGGTACTGGGGAATTGAGCCTGGAACCGGGGTCCTTAGGCTTCACAGGCAAGTGCTTAACCGCTAAGCCATCTCTCCAGCCCTTAAAAAAGTTATTTATTTATTTATTTGAGAGAGAGGCAGATAGAGAATGTGTGTACCAGAGTCTCCAGCCACTGCGAATGAACTCCAGATGCATGTGTCCACCTTGTGCATCTGGCAAGTCCTATGTTCCCTTAGTGCCTTAGTTTTCTTGTCTCTGGTGGGAGATGCCTGTGACATAATGGTGAAAGCATTCCAGTATGAAGTGTCCTCTTTCATGTTTTCAGGCCATGTGCTTCTGTCTACCCCTCTGTCACCTAAGGAGCACATTTCCAATCTTATTCATCTGTGACTCTTACCCCAACCCTTTTTGACTGCCAGGCTACAGTTTCATCCCAGCTGGCCGGTATGAGCACAGTGTAAATTGCTATAGGAAGTGGTGGTCAGGGAAGTTACAGGTGACAGAGGCATGTTCAGAGGAAAGCCTGAAGTCTCAGCATACTAGAAGCTGCTGTATCTCTCTGATCCAAAATTTCAGTTTCAGGACCTTAATTACAGCAGGCTTTTAATTTAATAAAACAGTGGCCAGAGAGTCACTTGTTCATGTTAGACATCTGTAAAGATAGAGCTGACTAGGAAGCACCTGTTATCCCCATTGTTGAACATCGCAAGTTGCCTGGAGGTTTGAATTGTTCTGCACACCCTCTTCTCTGAGCCCTTCCTCTGTAGATGCAGAGGAGGTCTGTGGATGTCTTTAGCCTGCTGTCCCAGTGGTCAGGCGGTTTGCCAGGCTGCCAGCTGCAGCACGGGTGGTGGGCCACCGGCTGGGCACAAGGGCTGTAGCACAGGCTGGCAGTATCATTGATCTTTCATTCCTTCCCCCTGAGTGGTTTTCTGTATGAATGTTCCTCTGCTTTGAGGTGATGCCAGGGCCATTGTGCCCATCTGCTCTATCCCTGTAGTGATTTAAGAATCTGGGTATCACAAAGCACCTTTTCAAGAACCAGGCTTGATTTTCATCCTTTTTGGGCCATCATGGAGCCTTGTGTCCTGGAATGATCCTTTCCTTCCTGGGCTTCTGTGTCTACATATGTAAAACTGTAGTCCCAGAACACAACTGCTTGGAGTCCCTGAAATGCAAAATCCTTGTCACCAAGAGGGAGTTCAGTTAGTGGGATATGAGTGGACCAATGAAGGCACATGATGTCCTCTATTTCACGTTCACACCTAGGGGATAAAAGGCATAGGTACTGTGGCTAGGTGTCAACAGCCTTTCCTTCCCACAGAGGTTACAACCTGTGGGCTGACACTTCACATCTCACTGGCTATTCTCCTTGACCTAGCCAACTGTGCAAGCATTTCAGCGGGTTCTTTGCGTATCTGGACAGACACAGAGGTGGGTTTGCCCTAATGGCTTCTGTTCTCTCTAGTCATGTGTGATCTTTTACCTCCCTAAACAATGAGAAGAAAGTTGCTTTAATTATTTGTCACCTTAATGAGATCATGGTTAAGTTTGTGCTTTCCTTTCCATTTTGTGTATTGTACATCCTCTCTCTGGTTAGAAGAACCCCAGTCCTGAGTATAGCACTTGTGGTAGTGAGCAGTCCATGCTTCATAGGTGTTTGTGGCTAGAAGCCTGCCTTCTTCCTACAGGAGGCAAGCTGAGCACTTAATCCATGTTCTTAGTCCCCAAGTACAGTCTTTTCATCTCAGATAACCAGAGAAACTACAATGTTTTCTGTTTAATTTTGTCCCCTTGATCTACCAGGGATATTTTTTGTTGACATGTGGTCCAACCCTGATGTGTTGCTTTGACTCACAAAGTCCTAGTCTGTGAAGCCAAATGAGCATGTTGCTGAGCCTGAAATTGACCTAATGAATCCTACCTAGTTTTGGAAACCTTTGGATCAGGCTGTTACATTGCTATGGATTTTTTTTTTTTTTTTTATGCCAGGAACTCCATAGGAGTGGGATAATTGGTGTTTGCTCAATTGTGGCTACTCATTTCTCTCTTTTATGACTGGTGGTACAGCTGAATAACATTCCATTATGTATACACTGCCTTTTGTTTATCTATGGACACTTAGACCCAGAAATAATGAGAAGTCCTCAGAGATGAAAGTGTTGGAGAAGGAAAGGAAATTAGGTATAGCCTTTCCCTGCTCCTATAGTCTGTGAGTAGATGGCCATGTAACTGCCTGTCTTTTAAAACACTCTGTTTGTGATTTCAAGCATGTGTGTACCATGGCATGCATGTGCAATTCAGAGAACAGCCTCTGGTGTTAGTCCTTGCCTTGCCTTCCATCTTTGTTTGAAGCAAAGTCTTGCCATTATGTATGCCAGGCTAGCTGACCTGTGAGCTTCTGGGGATTCTCCTGTCTCTGCTGCCCATCTCTCCATAGGAGAGCAGCCAGGATGTCTTGAGAAAACTCAGGATTGATGCTGACTCTAACTTTATTTTTATTTTAATATTTTATTCATTACAGAGAAGAGACAGAGAGAGAAAGGGCGTGCCAGGGCCTTTAGCCACTGCACATGAACTCCAGACACATGGGCCACCCTGTGCATCTGGCTTAGATGGGTACTAGGAAATCGAACCTGGGTCCTTAGGCTTCACAGGCAAGCACCTTATATGATGAGCCATCTCTCCAGCCCTTATTTTTACTTTTTTTTTTTAATTTGAGAGAGAGAGAAATACAGAAATAGAGGGAGAGAGGGGGGGGGGAGAGAGAAAAAATATGGGCATGCCAGGGCCTCTAGCCACTGCAAACAAACTCCAGATGCATGTGCCCCCTTGTGCATCTGGCTTACGTGGGTCCTGGGGAGTCAAACTGGGATCCTTTGCCTTTACAGGCAAGCGCCTTAACCACTAAGCCATCTCTCCAGCCTCTGACTCTAACTCTTATGTGTTTATTTCTTCCTGCAAACTAAGGAGACCCCTCCTTCTTGCCCCTTCCACTCTTCTTTTTTTTTTTTTTAAATTTTTTAAATTTATTTATTTGAGAGCGACAGACACAGAGAGAAAGACAAATAGAGGGAGAGAGAGAGAATGGGCGCGCCAGGGCTTCCAGCCTCTGCAAACGAACTCCAGATGTGTGCGCCCCCTTGTTCATCTGGCTAACGTGGGACCTGGGGAACCGAGCCTCAAACCGGGGTCCTTAGGCTTCACAGGCAAGCGCTTAACCACTAAGCCATCTCTCCAGCCCCCACTCTTCTTTTTTGTATGCCATTATTTTCCAAAGATCTTTATATGGAATTCAGTAAAAGCTAGTTAAATGAGTCAGCAATCTAGTACTGTATAGAACATGATCTGGAAGACATTTTGTGTGTATGTTTGGGTTTGTGCATGTGTGTTTGAGTAGAAGCTAAAGGATAATCTTGGGTATCATTCTTCAGGAACCATTGTCTACTTTAAAAATATGTTTATTTATTTGCAAGGAGAGAGAGAGAGAATATAAATGAATGAATGGGCACACCAGGGCCTCTTGCCACTGCAAATGAAAATAAGCTCCAGGCGCATGTTCTAGTTTGTGCATCTGGCTTTACATGCGTACTGGGGAATCGAACTCCAGCCATAAGGCTTTGTAAGCAACTGCATTTAACCACAGAGCCATCTCTCCAGCCTGTTTTTTTTTTTTTTTTTTGAGACAAGATCTTTCATTTGCGCTTACCAAGTAGTTTAGACTGGTTAGCCATTGAGCCCCAGAGATCAGAGCTGACATTACAAGCACCTATCACCACACCCAGCATTTTCATGTGTGTACTGGGGATTAAATTCACAGGCTAGCACTTTTCCCACAGTTATCTCTCCAGCCCCTCTAGAAGACCTTTTTTTTTTTTTTTCCTTCTGAGGTAGGGCCTCACTCAGGCTTAGGCTGACATGGAACTCGCTGTGTAGTCCCAGACTGGCCTCGACTCACAGGTTCTCCTACATCTGCCTCCCAAGTTCTAGGATTCACTAGTGAAGCCACCTTGGCATAGATTCTTTAATATCTACTCTTCAGAGTGTCCATTTCTTCTAGCCTGCTTCTCAGGGAACCCACTCACCTCACTCTAGGTGTTCTTTGTAGGCATGAGGTTGTTATAGGATTCCTCTTTCCATCTTACCCAGCTTGTCTACCTACCCTGTGATGTCCTCTTTTCTTATACTGGGAAGACAGGAGTTCAAAACTCACTGGCCAGTATCTCTTAGTGCTTATCCAAGTACCAGAAATTGTGGATTTGATAGAAGGTGTAAGAACTAGGCTGCCAGGGATTCTGTGGCTGAGTCTGGGTGATTTGAAGTACTTTGGTGTGTTTAAGGTGATTCATAATATAAATTATTTTTTCTTTTCTTTTTTCTTTTTAGAGAGAGAAAGAATTGGTGCACCAGGACATGAGCCACTGTAATCGCACTCCAGACACTTGCACCATGTGAGACCTTATGCTTGTCTCACCTTTGTGTGTCTGGCTTACATGGGATCTGGAGAGTCAAAGATGGGTCCTTAGGCTTCACAGGCCAGCACCTTAACCACTAAGCCCCATAATGTAAATTCTTTCTGTTTTTTTTTTTGAAAATCCAAGCTTTTGCATTAAAGCACAGTTTTCCTAAAGTTAGTAACTGCTCTTTATGCAGTGGAAACAAATAGTATAACAATTAAATGAACCATAATAGTTCTAGCCAAAGATTGTATGTAAGAAAACACTGTAGTCCTGGGTTGCCAGTAAGGGCATATGTACATTGCATATTTGGAGCTAGTGTGTATGTAGGCTGGTAGCAGTGCTGCTTAAAAATAGAAGTGCCGACTTGATTTAAAGCCTCATCAGTACTCATTGCAGATGGTTGCATCACTGTCCTATTTTTGGTTCAGCTGGTTTAACTTTTGTCTGAAATAGAGTATACAACATTATGTAGGTGGCTTTGTTCAAATTTTACCCATTTACCCTTATTATAGAAAAAAGCTGAGATTTTTGAAAAATAAACATAGAATTATGGGCTAGATACCTTGTTTGTGATGCTAGGGAGCCAACCTATGGCTTCCTGCATCCTAGACACACCCTTTACCACTGAGCCATACCCCCCTAGCCTAGATGCTTTTATCATTGTCATTATAATTTCAGACCTTTTTCATTTTCTTGTGTGCTGGTTGTTTCTTTACTTGAGCAGAGTGCATCATGTTTGTTTTGCTTATTTATCATTGTTCATTCTACCCTTAGGTTTTCAGATGTTTCTGTAGTGAGTGTGTACTTCTGTGGTGTTGAAATTTCTTGCTTTGAATAAACTTGCACTTCCCTTTCTATCCTCCTCTAACTATCATTCTTTACCATCTTCATCATGAATGGGTTTACCTCTTCTCATTCTGCCCTTTCACCACCCCAGTGCATCTTTACTGCTGATTCTGTAATATCGCCATAAAATGGACAAAATTCATACCTTTTTTTCTATTTTTAATTTTTTGTTTACTTTTATTTATTTATTTGAGAGTGACAGACAAAGAAAGAGGCGGGGGGGGGGGGGGGAGAGGGAAAGAGAATGGGCACGCCAGGGCCTCCGGCTACTGCAAACGAACTCCAGATATGTGCACCCCCTTGTGCATCTGGCTAACATGCGTCCTGGGGAATGGAGCCTTGAATCTGGGTTCTTAGGCTTCATAGGCAAGCGCTTAACTGCTAAGCTATCTGTCCAGCCTTCATACCTCTTTTTCTTAAAGAGCTTTTGTCACTGCCTTTCCTAGAGTTAACAGTTCTGAGCGTCGTGGCTCTAGGTTGTGAGCCTTTGAATGTGATAGATCTCATTGGTCTTTAAAGTCTGAACACAACTTCTTGAACATGGTGTTTAGTTTAATAACTGGTTGATTAAGTTGAACTGAATTAATTGAATAGATGCAAGTAAGATTGAAGTACAGTGCTCTCCATATCATATGTATGCTTTTGTCAGCGACCTACATGGTTTATGTCAGGAGTCAGGAAATCTGGTTCCTGTGTTGTCAGATGACCACATACTGTGAGGAGTAAAAAGCATATCTAGAGCCCAGTCTGTCTTTTGCTTCTGGAAAGCAATGAAAGGGTATTTTCTTTAAATATCTTTTTAAGTTTTATTATTACTGTTATTTAATTTTTGCATGCATGTGGGAACTTATATCTGTGGGTATAGGTATGTTGTAGTGTTTATGTGGCATATGCATGTATATGTGCCCTTGTGACCCACCCCATACTCATCTGCAACAAGGGTTGCTCACCTGCAGTGGCTAGAGTGGAACATTGGGTGTCTAGCTCCATTGCTTTTCTTCCTGGTCTTAGTTTTGAACCAGAATCTCCTTTTACTGATTCCAGAGCTTCTGGGACTCCAGTGAGTCTTGGTTCTCTGCTGCCTTGCAGGACTGAGGTTTCAGGTGCACATGCACATGCCCAGCTGGTTTATTTGGGATATGGAGATTTGAGCTCATTCTCAGGCCTTCATGCTTATATAAGAAGCATGCTTAACTACTGAGCCATATCTTCAGCCATGGAAGGATATTTTATATGAGGCCATCCATCTTTCATCCTTCAATTGGTCTGACTCTCAAACATCATAATAGTGTCCCACATGAATGGGTTCCATGGACTTTTATACCAGTTTCTTTGGGGATTCCTTGTCCAACCTGGATAAGAAGATGCTCAGACAGAGAATTTACACCCCTACACCCATCCTTTCAAAATCAGACTTCCCTTGGGATACTGATGAATCTTTCACAAGTCCACCATATAGAGTGTGCCCTGAAACAGCAGATTGTTAGTGTCTCCTCACAATCCAAGAACAGTAAGTACAGAGGGCATTTAACTTCACTTTTCATATTCAGGTTAAACTCCTGTTCAGTGTCTGAAAGGAAAGGCTTTTATTTACAGTCACCTGGGACCTTCACAGCAGGTCTGCTGGGCAGATAGCTATTTTTATCACTGCATCACAGATGAGAGAATGGGAAGTCGAGAAGTTTAATGTCTTGCATTCAGAGTCACTCAGTCTTTCAAATGATAGTCTTCTCCAATTTTAAAGACCATCAAATGTATTCCAACCCAGAGGTACTTTCTCCCCAGGCAGCCTTTAAAGCTAGGCTGCTTGTTTTGAGGCTATTTAGATCAACTTTCAAGCAGCCCCTTTAGATTATCTGCAGAGGCCTGTGGAAATATTTGGAAGAGGCTGCCTGAGGAGTCTGAGCTGTAACCCTATAAGGGAAAATATGCACAGGCCTTGCTTGGATATCAGCCCCTTTGCTGCTATGCCCCATGCATACTGGATCCCCAAATATGTTTCTGAGCATGTAGAGAAGGGCCCAGGCCAGGTGTAATCAACTGCCACAGAATGAATGTGTCTGATCTGGCTCTGAAACTTTTTAGAGATGTCACAAAAGACATAGCTACTCGTGTTATAAAGGCAATGTATTGTCCCTGTCATTTCCTCTTTAAGATCAATTTCACGGGTCTCGTTTGTTATGGAGAATTAGAAACACAAGTGAATTGATTCACATACACATACTGAGTGTTTGTCAGGCATCATGCTAGATATATCAGTAGAGAAAAGTCAAACCGTGGTCCCTGTCTAGAAACTACCTCCTGTCAAGGGGAAGAGATAGAAGCCCCTCGGCACAGTTTCAAGTGAAAATGTGAAGAGGACAGTCTAGAGGTGGCGACCACTCATTCTAGTCCTACAGGGTTGTCAGGGAAAGGGAGCCAGGTATGGTGTGGCTGTGGTGTGTCTTCATTAGCGATAAGACATGACACAGTAGGCAGTAATTAGCAACATGTCTGTGAGCAGAGCAGGCAGGCTGGACACAATGTGGGAACCTGAGTTCCCGGGCAGGAATGCAAAGACACGAATCTGGGTCAGTTAGCCAGTGAATTAAGATTCTGACATGGGGTCTGCAGAAGTCATTGGAAAGAAGATCCTAAGGGGTGAGAGTTTCTGACTGCAGGTTGGTCTTAAAACTTGTAATTAGAGCCTCAAATCCTGTAGAGGCCCTTATCCAACAGGGTAAGATGGGCTCTGGAACAAAGTTCTTTAGTGTGCTGTTTTTAGTTGGGAAAGGGTCTGACTAGGGCCCAGCCTTCTAGAGGCAGCAGAGAGTAGATGTGATTTCCAGCTGTCTGGTGAGGTTTAGAGCAGGCGTGCTTTGTGTCAGTCTGTGCTGGGACACGGGAATGCATTCACATGTGTCCTCTAGCAGCTCAGGCCTTTTCTACATGGCCTCACTGATGCTCAGGTTATGAAAGGATTGATTTAACTTACTCTCTCTTCTGCTACTTGAATGTTTTCATTTTTAATATTCGGATTCTTAAATATCTCTTTTTCTTGGCATATTATATACATTTACATATTCGATTTTCTTTTTAAATTTTCCTACAAGTTGCAATGATTTTGAGCTATTAACAGACATCTTTCTCATTGATTTTTGAGACAGTGACTTAAATTTTTTTTTATAAACAACCTTCATACATACAGACATCATGATCATAATCCTCTTTCACCACTATCCCTTTGCCTCTTGGCACAGTTTCAAGTGAAAATGTGAAGAGGATGGTCTGAATTCCTTCTTTCCAACCAGTCTCTCTTCTATCTTGATGTCATAATTTTTTCCCTCTTATTATGCAGGGTAGCATCAGCCACTGTGAGGTCATGAATACCATGGCTACTTTGATACTTTTTATCAGTTGCTGTTGTTTCCATATGTATTTTGAGTATTTCCCAATTTCCTCTTCTGTCCAACTTGATCTGACTGGGAATTTATATGTGATATCACAGCATTTTGATGATAGATTACATTTTAATAGCACAAAGGGTATGTGCCTGTGCAGCCTGGGCTTTTTAAGGAAGAGTAGATGATGTTGACAGGGTAGAGGAATTTTTGAGGAAGGGAGTGGGTCAATGTGGGCAGAGGATCAGGGATGGCTTCATCTAGAGGTGGAATGGGACTATAATCTAGAGTGTTGGTAGAAGCTGGAGGAAGGAGAGGAGCCTGGCTGGTGGCCTTGGGGTACATGATGATGGCCCCAACTTAAGTGGAAGCAATGTCAAGAGCTCATGGATTGGAAGGCCGTAGAGGCTGCTGGGTAGAATGCCAGTTGAGAAGGCTTGAGAAGGCACTCCTGACAGTACAGAAAGAGGGCACTGGGGAATTGGAAGAGGCAGGTACTGTTTGCTAGGAAATGGGAAGCCACAGAGGTCTAAGTTCTGAAGTTTCTGTACTCCAAAATTGGCAACTGGCAATTTCTTGCAGGCTTTCTTCTAAGGTAAAATCTGAGGCTGTCCTGTTGTGGGCCCAGAAGATTGTGTCAGATCATTCCATGTGGATCATTTAGCCACTCTTGATGTTACCACATCTGAGCCAGGCAGGCCTTCCAGATGTAGACACGTACCATCAGGCAACATCCAAACATCATGCCTGCTCGTGTCGCTCCTGACCTCATCAGAGGAGATACTCTGGGAGTGTTTGGAGCCTATCAGGCTCTCACGGTGGCGGTACAAACTTATTTCCACTTGAAATCTCAAATTTTGTCTTTAAGAAAAAGTGTCAGTTGTTTACCTTGAATTGATAAGTGCACTTTGGTCATTTCTGAAAATACATCTGAAAACTGCTCAAGTATAGTTGTACCTCAGAGATAGCATGCAAGTGGTCCTTGGTCCCAGAACTGCAATTGAGAGAATGAATGCATGAATGAATGGCTTAGCTGGCCCAGCTTTCCTTCTTTCAAGCATATGAAATAATGCTGCAAGAAAGAAGTGGCATAAGGTGTCTCCCAGCTCAGTCTCTCCTCTAGATGACAAGCATGGCTCTGTGCAGAAATGCTTCTCATGCTGTTAGGTAAAGGGCTGACCTTAAGGGTGGAGATAACGAAAGCAATGATTTTTACTATATTATTAGTGTCAAGGGCATATGAAGGACACTCTTCTGTGAGAGTGGCTGTCAACTGTGTAGGGCCTCACTAGTGTGGCTTGGTACCACTGCCATAGTGTATGTCACTATGCAAGCATCAGTATAGCAGCAGCAGAAGTGGGATCTCAGTATTATGAAAATCGTGGAGGTACGGATTCCTGAAGGGTTTTGGAGACTCCTAGAGGCTTACATCATCAATTTGAAATTGCTGGTTCAAGCCCATGTTCCAGTCTTTGGCAAAATGCCTTCTGTCACTCCTAGAGAGAGGCATGGAGGGAGGTCAGCTCTTGAACTTGTATTTTTGGTGCCTGGGTATTGAGTGTCCTTGTGTGTGAATGTTCTCCTATCAATCTGACATTGGAGGTGCAACCTGCAGCAGCAGAGTGTTGGTGTCGAGTTTCTGAGTTTATATGCTGGTAGTTATTTGAAAACTGGCAACTTAAATTCTGATCTCCTTCACATGGAAATTTAGCATCACACACTGAAACCAAATGCTGATGTCAAGCCTTTGGGTTATGACAGTCTGTTGGCAGTTTGTCTCCCAGCTGAATTTTGCTTCTGCAGAGAGATTGAAGCAGCAGTGCCTTTGTTGAGATGATACATGAGCCTTCAGTGGACCTGGTCTGGAAAAGTTGCTTTTTATGCTAGATTTTTTTTTTTTTTTTTTTTTTTTGAGTCTCACTGTAACCAGGCTAAGCTGGAATTCACTGGCCTCCAATTCACAGCAATCCTCCTACATCTGCCCCCTTCCTCCCCAGGGCTGGGATTAAAGGTGTGTACCATCACATCTGGCCATGCTAGAATTCTTTACTCAGTGATTAGGGTGAAAGTGAAATGCCTCAAGTAGAGCTGAGATTTACATATAATAATGGCAAACTGATGTCCCTAATGCCTTTCTTCCCCTTTCCTTTGTTTTCAGCAATGGAAGAGCTAATAGTTGAACTTCGCCTCTTTCTTGAGCTCTTAGACCATGAATATCTTACATCAACTGTCAGAGAGAAAAAGGCGGTACTTACTAACATCCTAATGAGGATACAGTCGTCCAAAGGTGAGACACTTGGATAGCCAGTCTTTCTTCTTCCAGTCTTTTGGCTTCTAACCCCTCTTTCATTATATCTTATTTCTATCACATTGTCATCTGTGTATTGAATTGTGAAGTTATTTCTTTATCAGCTTTTCATTGAAGGTCTGGACTTGTGCCAGGTGCTGTTAACCTCTAGGTTGTAGATAGAAAAACCCCTTTAGGAGTTAAAAGAGTTTTGAGCCTCTAGAGCAATCTGGCCTTAACTATCCTGGGTCCTCCCAGAGCCTAGCATGTGCCCAGGGCGCACAGCTGTACTGGATGGAGGAGAGTGTAGGAGACTGTATGTTGGATTTGCATGCTCTCCCTTCCAGGAGGTTTGCCCAGAGCACACTCTTCTCTACAACAAAATGCAGCAGCCTGTGTGCTGTAAGCAGTATTGTTGTTCAGGGAAGCAGCTTAGCAGCCCAGTGCCAAAGTTTTTTTTCTTGGGCTGACCATGTAGACATTCTCTACCCACCTGTGATGCACTAGACTTCCAGACTTGCAGAAAAGTGGGTATTCTACATAAGCTACCTTGTGCAAACAGTGCACAATCCACATACTGACCTTACTAATTAAGGAATGTTGGGGTACTTCTGAAACCCCACCCCTAGATCTCAGCTGGCCCCTCTTCAGCTAGCAGCTCAGTCTGCTATATGAACTCCTTATGTACACTGGATAAGACGGAAAAGCAGGACTAAAGAGGCCTGTGAGAATTGCTATAGAGAGTACCCTTAGAAGAATGCTAAAGAAGAGATTTAAGCCAGGTTAGCCGGAGGCAGATTGGATGCAAGACAGCCTGGGAGGAGGTTCTCTTGCTTCCTTGTGATGTGTCTTCCGACTTTCCACTCAGAAATTCAACTCTTTAATTCTTTAAAAAATCCATCCATTGATTTCTAGTTTTGCTAAGTAGTTAACTTTCTCCTTCCCTCACCACTCCTAATACCTAGTTGTGTCCTGTGTAGTCTTACCATAGATTCTTCACATGTAGAGAATGATGATACCTCTTTGTAGGATCAGAGAGAATAAATATTTGCAAAGTATTCTGTGTGGAGCTTAGGAAAAGCTAACTCTTGGTGGCCTCGTCCTCCTCCTCACTCAGCTCTGTGGTTTTGGTTCATTTTTGCAGGCTTTGAAGTAAAGGACCATGCTCAGAAGCCAGAGACCAACAGCCTGCCGGCCCCACCTCAGATGCCTCTGCCAGAGATCCCTCAGCCATGGCTCGTGAGTACCCATGTTGGAAGACTGTTCTGGAGAATGAGAGGCCTCCTTTTGCTTGAGGTGCTCCTTGCTACTTCTAGTATCCAGAAACTGCCACTAGCAACTGGTTTGCAGTTACCTTTTCGTTGTTGGGGTGAGCAGGAAGTTGGCATTTCTTTGAAGACTGATAGAAATACAGGTTCTTGGAAATTTGCTTCTAAATTAGATTAATGATGAAAACAAAAATCAGAGGATTTGGCAGGAAAAATAATGTCAGTAGGGCCTGAAGGCTTGGCCCTTAGTTTAAGCTGATTCTTAGAGCCTTAGGCTGAGACTTGAGTATTAATTGCTGTGCTTTCTGGGTTAAGTATTATTTTGTTCAAGAGAGAGAAATATGAACATATTCACAAATGTGTATTTTGATTTTATACATTTATAATTTGTCCAGGGCTGTAACTTTTTTGCCATTTCCCCAATGTTGTCCTGTGTGGCTCCTTCCTCATGAACATTTGGCATTTCCTGAGTTTTGTTATTCTCTACGCAGTTTAATCAGAGTAAGGGCAAATGGGTTACTTAGTTATTCTCTTTCTATATTTGCTTTTAGAGTGAAGCATCTTCCTCTATCTCTGCTAGTATGTGAACTGGGGAGGACAGGATCATGTCTTGTTCATCTGTGTCCACCTTGGTTCTAGTGTAGTGAGTAGTGTCTAGTGAGCTCTCAGGAATGACTACTGGAGCCAGGCACAGAGGAAATGAGCACTTACTGAGCTCCTACCACAGGCCATACTTGGTATTTCTTCACCAAAGCAGTATGGTGGTTTGAATGCAAATGCATGTCCCCCATAGCCTTGGGTATGTTTTGATTAAGATTAAGCTTCCTCCTTAAGTCTCTAGTGGGCAGAGCCCTGCTAGTGGTATGTCACTGAAAGTGGATCTTGAGTCCAGCCCTACTATATGTGGAGAGCAAGTTGGAACTCTGGTTGTTTGTGCTTGGTGGTATTGGCTTTTCTCTCATGTATAGTGGAAGTAAGCCAGCTTCTTCCTCCATGATGGAGCTTCCCCTGGAATCTGTAAGCTTGAAATAAACTCTTTCCTCCCATAAGCTGTTTTTGATCAGATGTCTATCCCAGTAATGAAAAAGCAACTGCAAAAAGCACCCCTTATCCATAGGGGATGCTCAAGCCTTGCATAGTGCCATGCTTTTCTCAGATTGCACTTTTCCATCATAAATACCTGTGGTAAAATTTAATTTATGATTGAACACAATGAGATGTTAATAGCAATAATAATGGAGTACAATGATATTCTGTAATGTTATTTAAAATTTAGGAGTTATTTTTATAGCTTTCTACTTAATGTTTTTGATGGACTACAGGTAGCTAAAACTGTGGAAAGTGAGACTACATATGGGGGACAGCTCTTATTGCATTTAAATATATATATATATTTTTAATTATTTATTTATTTATTTGAGAGTGACAGACACAGAGAGAAAGACAGATAGAGGGAGAGAGAAAGAATGGGCGCGCCAGGGCTTCCAGCCTCTGCAAACGAACTCCAGACGCATGTGCCCCCTTGTGCATCTGGCTAACGTGGGACCTGGGGAACCGAGCCTTGAACTGGGGTCCTTAGGCTTCACAGGCAAGCACTTAACCGCTAAGCCATCTCTCCAGCCCTCTTATTGCATTTAATACTCACAACATGGCTTTAAAAATATTCCCCAAGGGCTGAAGACATGGTTTAGCAGTTAAGATGCTTTTGTGCAAAGCCTGAGGACCCAGGTTCGTTTTCTCAGTACCATGTAAGCCAGATGCACAAGGAGGCTCATACTACTGGAGTTCATTTGTAGTGGCTAGAGGACCTGGTGTGTCCATTCTCTCTCTCTCTCTCCTTCTCTCTTGCCACCCCCTCTCAAATAAATAAATAAATAAAATATTTAAAAAAATTTCCAAACACTTATCGTTTTCCAGAAACAGAAATTAAAGTTCAGTGAAGGTGTGCGATTTGCTAAAGCCTACTTGGTATGCAGGCAAAGCATCTTTGACACATTTGGTGGGAGGCAGGGCATTTGTGCAATGTAGGCATGGTCCATGATGGGAGGGGACTGTTGGGCCTGGTGCTTGTTCCCTTAATGTCCTCCTTGGAAGAAACATGGGCAACATAGCACAGGCACAGAAGGGAGGCTGCCTCTGTTTGCAAGCATACGTGTGAGGCTGACTTCATTCAGGAGTTCATTTCTCCAAGGAGTAGAACTTCAGTATATGTAGGGTAGGAGCATAAGGAGACTGAAGGCTCAGCATGTTTGCCAGGTTTAGCTATGTGCTGCATGCAGAGCCTGTACAAGCCGTTGCCCTTAGAGCAGTGTTTCTTAAGCACTCATGTCCACCCAGATTACTGAAAATCTGGTTCAAAGTGCAGGTTTGGGTTCACTCAGTCTGGATGGGATGAGAACTCTTGCATTTCTTAATAAGATTACTATAGAAAGTATGGACAAAACCAAAGTGATGTTAAGTCAAAGTCATATCTGTTCCCTTCTCCCCAACAGAACCATTGTTTCTGTTAGCACGTCTTTTTCTAGTCTGTGCTCTCTACTTGTGCTATAGGGGCCATTAGCTTGAGTGGCTGTTGAGCCCTTGCAGGGTGGTCAGTCTAATTGAGGGGTGATATAAGTTTACATATACTCAGTGTGTGAAGAATTAGCATGAAAACATAATCTAAAACATCTTAATAGTAATTATTGCATCAATGACATGTTGAATTATGCTATTTAAGATGTATTGAGTTAAAGAAAATAAAAATAAGGCCAGGGTATACCTTGGTGGTAGAGTGTGTGCCTGGCTTGAGCAAGGTCCTGAGCTCACCCATAGCACCATGCATATACTGAGGAAGACACATAGTATGCATCACTCATTGACAAATGTATCATTATCATGTATTGTTCTGTAAACACCACAGAGTGTGCCCCATGATATCATCACATATTTATATATATCAGGTATATTTATATTATATGCATTATGTTATATATGTGGCTTGTGGGCCCAAGGTCTGTGATGAATCCAATGGCACAAAATTCAATGAAGCACGCAGAGAGAACATCAGAGATGGGGCTGCTGTTAGCACAGTGCACGAAACTGTTCTACACACAGGAAGATTTTTTTTTTTTTTGAGGTAGGGTATTGCTCTAGCCCAGGCTGACTTAGAATTTACAATGTAGTTTCAGGCTGGCCTTGAACTCAAAGCAATCCTCCTACCTCTGCCTCCCAAGTGAATGCTGGGATTCAAGATGTGTGCCACCACACCTGGCTTAAAAAAATATGTCCAAGAAAGGGGCTTTAGAGATGGATCAGTAGTTAAAGCTTCTCACTTGCAAGCCTACCAGCTCAAGTTGGACTCCCCAGCACCCACATAAAGCCTATGGCAATGGAAAGTGGAGCCAGGAGAATGTAGAAGCTTGTGTGGAGGCCACTTAAAAACTGGTGTACATGACATGAAGTAACAAAACAGAACAAGGTAGACTATTTCAAGCAAGGTAGAGGAAGATGACTAATGCCCCTACACTGAAGTTGTCCACACACCTCCACATATGTGCCTAGCATACACACATATCCTCACACATATATGTGACATACATATGCACATGTACATACATACACACATATACATATCATATTAATTATTCTAACTGCCTATTCTGGCAGCCCCACAGGGCCAGCATACCCAGGTGTGCTGAGCTGAAGAAGAAGCAAGAAGCTGCTGCTGGGGAGTGTTGCTTATATCCATTTTGAGCCAGTCTGGATCAGAAGCTGGTCCTAGCCCTGGCAAGTTGGCATCTGCTTGGGCCTGTATCCTTGGCTCATTAGCTATTAAAAAAAGCAGGGGACTTCTGGCTAAGATGGCAGTGTAGTAGCCACGCCAAAGTAAAACAGGCTAATAAAGTCAAATCCCCTTAGGTTGCCTTATACCCTTAATCCTTTCAACTAGAAAGCTGAGATTTAATTGGTTTTGATTGAATTGTATATTGTTCAATTGAATTTTAGATTGTGTCTGTATTTTGGTTCACCCAACCTACTAGAATACCTGCATTGTAGGCAAACACAATACCTAGGGTCACTTCTGCTGTTACTCTGGGAGTAGTATAACAACCACACCTGGCACCTAAACTCCTGAAGATATATAAAGTTGGATACACATATCTAAGAATACTGCAGGTAAGTAGAAAATATAAGCATCAAATTAACTCAAGATGCAAAAATCTCTAAATGATGATAAAAGAAACACAAAAAATCAAGACAATACAATTCCACCAAAAATTATAAACCATCAGAAATGACCTACAGAGACACTGACTTAGGTGAAATACCTGATAAAGATTTTAAAAGATAATTATATCTGTGCTCAAATAAAAAATCAAAAGAATCAAAAAAGAAAAACTCCTGAAGGAATACCAAGAGAACACAGGAAACCAATTAATGAAATAAATAGGTCAATAAAAAACATGAGTAAGGAAATATAAATAATGAAAAATAGCAAATAGAAATACTAGAAATGAAAAACAGAGTAAGTCAAATAGAAAACTCTGCAGAAAGTCTCGCCAGTAGAATGAATGAAGGAGAGGACATAATATCTAAACTAGAAGACCAAGTGGCAGAGTTAATACAGTTCAACAAAGAGAAAGACAAACGAATAGGAAGGTATGGATAGGAATTTCAAGATATTTGGGACACTATGAAGAAATTAAACATGAATTCAGAGTATAGTTGAAAGAGGAGAATTTCATTTACTTTAGTATTTTCAACAAAATCATAGAAAAAAAAATTTCCTCAATTAGGGAAAGCGTTGCCAATACAGATACAGGAAGCCTTTAGAACTCCAAACAGACAAAATCAGGAAAAAACTTCTCACTACCATATTATAATTAAACTACTAAATACACAAACCAAAGAAAATATATTAAAAGCAGTTTAAAAAATCAAGTCACATATATATGTGATGGCAAGACCATCAGGATAACAGCCGATCACTCAACACAAACTTTAAAAGCCAGAAAGGCTTGGAATGATGTACTCCAAGTTCTGAAAGATAACTACTGTTAGCCAAGATTACTTTATCCAACATAGCTATCCATCCAAATTGACTGAGAAATAAGGACATTCCACAACAAAAGCAGGCTGAAGGAATATGTGAACACTAAACCGGCTCTACAGAAGTACTTGAATGTGTACTTTGTGCTGAGGAGAAAGAAAAGCACACACACAAGGAACCAGGATAAAATAAACCACACTCAAATAGTAGTTAATACAAAAGAGTAAAGTAAAAACAGGAATAACTAAAAAACCAGAAGAATGACAAGAATAAATGCAGAGCTTTCATTAATAACTCAATATCAACAGCCTCAATGCCCTAACCAAAAGACATAGGTTTGCAGACTGGGTTAAAAAGCAGGATCCTTCTATTTGTTTCCTCCAAGAAACCCTCATTTCCATAAAGGATGGACACTATTTTAAGGTGAAAGGATGGAAAATGGTGTTTCAAGCAAATGGTCCTAGAAAACAAGCAGGTGATATTATCCTGATATCTGACAGGGTAGACTTCAAACAGCATTAGTTAGGACAGATAAAGGAGGTCACTTTTTATTGATTAAAGGAACACTCCAACAGGAGGACATTACAATTCTAAACATATATGGGGGCTCCCAATTTCTTCAAACAAACACTACTAGAATTAAGGTCACAGGTAACACCAGACACAAATGAAGTGGGGAACATCAATACTCCACTTTCATCAAATGGCAGGTCATACCGGCAAAAATAAACAGAGAAGCATCTGGATTAAATGAGGTCGTAGAACAAAGGGGCCTAACACATATCTACAGAACATTTCATCAAAATGCTATAGAATATACATTCTTTTCAGCGGCATGTGGAGCATTTTCTAAAATAGACCATATACTAGGACACAAAGCAAAGTTTAACAAATATAGGAAAAGTGAAATAATTCCTTGCACTCTATCTAATCACAATGGGATTAAACTACAGATCAATAGCAAGAAACACAGAACAATGGAAACTAAACAGTACACTTTGTCAATGATGTTAAGGAAGAAATCAAGAAGGAAATTAAAAAACTCATAGACTCAAATGATAATGAGAATACAACATACCAAAACCTTTGGGACGCAATGAAGGCACTCTTAAAAGGGAAAGTATAGCTTTTAAGTGCCTATAGTAAGAATTAGAAACATTGCAAGTAAAGAACTTAATGCTTCACATGGATGAAAAAAGAACAAGGCAAACCAAAAATGAATAAATGGGAGAAAATAATAAGGATTAAAATAATAAAAATTAATGAAATAGAAACAAAAAATACAAAGAATCAGTGAAACAAAGCATAGGTACTTTGAAAGGATTGTTTGATAAACCCTTAGCAAATCTAACTAAAAGAAAGAGAGAAGAGACAAAAATTAATAAAATTAGAGATGAAAAAGGCACCATTACAACAGATGTCAAAGAAATTTAGAAAATCATAAGGACATAGTAAGGACATATATTTACTAACTTTGAAATCTGAAAGGAATGAATGATTTCCTAGATGTATGACTTACCAAAATTAAATCAACATGAGACTATTTATATAGACTTAGAACAAGTAGAGAAATCAAAGCAGTAATAAAAAGTCTCCCAACTAAAAAAGTCCAGACCCAGATGGATTCATTGGTGAACTTTACCAGAGCTTTATGGAAGAACTAACACCAATGCTTCTCAAGCTTTTCCATAAAATTGAAAATGAAGGAATCCTACCACACTCCTCCTATGAAACCAACATTAACCTGATATCAAAACCAGACAAAGACAACAAAAAAAGAAAATTACAGGCCAATCTCCCTCATGAACAAAGATGTAAAAATTCTCAACAAAATATTGGCAAATAGAATACAGGAATATATCGAAAGGATCATTCACCCCTACCAAGTAGGTTTTATCCTAGAGATACAGATGATTATTTTGATTTTCTTTCTTGAACCTGTGGTCCTTTGTGACTGGTCTCAACATGCTGGGTGTTGTATTTCATTATTATGTTTCAGATCTGGGAGTATCTCAGGATTGAGGAAGGAGGCTGGTACAGTAGAAACAGTCAGTAGTTATGGGCATAAGGACTTGACTGCTTTTATGTAGCTCCAGAGCATCCCAGCTAGCCCACCCTGGACTGTGCATCCTGCCGGGCCAGCTGAGGGACAGAGGGACCAAGAGTCTTCATTGCTTGGTCAGTAATTTTCAGTGTTTGAGTGATCATGTCATTTTATAGATTTCTCTTCAAATTCAGTCTTTGACTACCAAGTAGCCTTGACAGATTGGCCTGGCCTGTGTTACATGAGAAACCTCCTAGTCCTGCAAGAGTTGGTTAGTCAAAAATATTGAGTAAAATATAAAGGATTTTATTTTAAAAAAACATAAGCTTTAAATATTTTAAGCTTTTTTGTTTTTGTTTTTGATTTTTTGAAGTAGGGTCTTGCTCTAGCCCATGCTGACCTAGAATTCACTATGTAATTTCAAGATGGCCTCGAACTCATGGCGATCCTCCTACCTCTGCTTCCTGAGTGCTGGGATTAAAGGTATGTACCACCATACCTGGTTTATTTTAATCTTTTAAAAAATATAAGCTTTAAGTATTTCAAGCTTGCTGGGTATGGTGGCTGACATCTATAATCTCAGCACTTAGGAGGCTGAAGAAGAAGATCTGTATGGGTTCAAGACCAGCTTGGTCTACATAGTGAGTTCTAAGGTCAGCCAGGGTAACACAGTGCAACCCTGCCTAAACTAACTAACTAACTTAGTTACTTTTGGGTAATAGTTTGACCAGTGAGTGATTTTTCCTTTTGGTGCCTCGTACATGAGGATCAAGATGATTTTGCCCTCCACATACAAGTGATGCTGCCACTTGCTGCAAACTGTTTTTCCATGTAGGACGAAGATGTATTCTACAACTATGGGCTGCCCATTGGATTCTTCCTAGTCCATCTGTGTACATGACTACACTGTTAATAATCGCTGCTTTTATAACTAAGACTCTGTCATCTGTGACATTCTAGATTGCCACTGCCTCTGCAGGCCCATATATTAACAGTCCCCAGGGTGGCTTACTTGGAAGAAGTTGCAGACCTTTTGAAGAGGGCCTGGTGGGAAGTCCTTAGGTTATTGGAGATATGCCCCCAGAGGGGTTGTGGGACCCTCCACTCTTCCACCCTCTCTGTCTGGGCTTTTGTATTTCCCCCCTCCATTGTCATCCACCATCCTACCAGAGGCCTATCAGCTGTGGTCCACCTGATGTAGACTGGGTCCTCTAAAGGTGTGATCCAGCACCAGTATAGACCTTTTCTTTCTTTAAACTTTTGTCTCAAGAGTTAAATGTTTTGTTATAGTGATAGAAAGCAGACTAACACAGAATCTTTAAAGTTTTATGAATGCTGCCATCTTCATTGATTTGTCCATACTCAATGAATGTTAGGTTTTCCACCCCCCTCAGTTTGGCTTGACTCTCACTTTCTAGAGCATCTCAGAAAATTTTCAACTTTTCTTTTATATTCATTTTTTCTTGGCTTACTTATGTAATGGTGAAAATAAATGGTTAGAATTAAAGAAGGGAAGAAGCTGACTTATTAACGTACAACCACCCGGAGGTTTGTAGACCCTGAGATGAGACTGCTGTACATGAGCATTTAGCCATGTATGTCCGTCAGTCCAGGTGTTTTGTAGGAGAACTTACAGACTTGTGTCAACCCAGTGAATCAGTAGTAGTTGGCAGAGACAGCTCTAGTACATTTTATGAGCTGTTTGTGTTTAAATGAAACAAGAACTCTCTCTGTAATCCCAAGTTGGTCTGGAACTTGTGATCTTCCTTTCTCCACCTCCTGAGTTCTGGAATTATAGGCCTACACCACCATTTCTGGCTTTCTGGGGATTTTTAGTGTATACAGAATATGGCAGGTGATCTAGTCATTTGGTGAGCCAGTTTGCCATGGCTGGACCAGCTTTTGGACACTGGCCATTTGCTCCTGGCAGATTGACTTTGGGGGAGCATTTACTTCTTGTGGGGCTGGGATAAGGGTGGAAAGGAGTGGAATGAGACTGTGCTGGAGTTTCTCAAATGAGCCATGTGCCAAAAGTGAGCCAGATAAATAGTAGGAGCCATGCAGATACACCTCTAATGCAGAGGAGACTACAGTGGCAGATGGGTGGCAAGATCTTGGGAGTTCATCACAAGGGCAGGCAGGTGAGCATTGGAGTGTGTGGTTTTCTCTAGTTAATTTTTATTTCTTGTACACTTGAATCACTGCTGTGTTCTTTTTTCCCCCTTTGATGGTTTGATTTAAATATTGCCTCCTGTCAGTTATTTGTATTATAAATGCTTACTCAGTTTTTAAAAATATTTTATTTTCATTTATTTATTTGAGAGAGGGAAAGAGGGAGAGGGAGAGAAGCAGAGAGAGGGGGGAGAAAGAGAGAGAGTGGGTGCTTCAGGGCTTCCAGTCATTGCAAATAAATTCCAGATATATGCACCACCTTGTGCATCTGGCTTACATGGGTTTTGGGGAATCCAACTGAGGTCCTTTGGCTTTGCAGGCAAACGCCTTAACCACTATGCCATCTCTCCAGCCCTTGCTTACTCAGTTTTTAAAAATCTTTTCCCCTTTGGTGCATAATCAGGACTCTTTGCAGTTTTTGTCATCTTTCAAGGAACTTACATTGAAATGTTGAAGAGGGAACCTGTTTCTTATGTTTCTGTTTTTGTAATTGTGGACTGATGTCAGATCAGGGTGCCTGTGAAATAGCCAGCTTTGTAAGGGGGATGGTACTTTTAGAAACAAGGGAATGGTTCTTGATGTCCCTGTAAGTAAACATGCCTAGAGCCTGGGGTGTGCAGTGTGAAGTGGAAACTTCCATATGGTGCATGTGGCTTTGGAAGTTCAACTGCTTGAGAGTTTGGTTTATGTGTTAGGTGGCTATGGGAGACTTCTGAAGCTTGGTGAGCTTACCTACAATGTACAGTGTAGTTAATACTTATGTTAGCACCTCACTTTTCAGGGGGACTGCAGTAGACCAAAGCAGGTATAAATGGAATCAAGTGTTTCAAGGAAGAACTCCACTTGTGGTTCATACTGGGCACCTATACAGCCTTTAGCCCTGCTCACAGGCTGTGCTTGTGGTTTACATGGAGACGTGCAGCCCTCGTACTGGTTGTACTGGGTTTGCAGCAAGTACTGAGAGCACAGTTGGAAAGGTGAGTGATTTGCTGCCAGCAGATCACGTGTGTTGACAGTGGCTGTAGTACCCACCACCAAGCTCTGAAGCCATTTCACTGTGGTCCCTTTCTGTGGCAGCCCCTTCTCCTCTTCCCAACAATACAGGGTCACAAAGCAGGGACATTGCAATTCTAATAAGTAGGCAAAAAGCACCACTGTCAGATCCCACATTTGCAGTAGCTCCAGAGTGTATTTTGAATAGCTGTTTAAAGACAGAACTGAATTTTAACTTAGTTTGACTTAGATAATAATAATAAGTAACTTGCTGATGTAGCTGATTTTTAAAAACATCTGAGCTTGCAGATAAGATATGAAACTTGAGAAGCATTGAATATTCTTTATTTGATATTATTTTTAAAAAATGTTTTTTAGGTGCTGGAGATATGGCTTAGTGTTTCAGGCACTTGCCTGCAAAGCCTAAGGACCCATGTTCAACTCCCCAGATTCCATGTAAGCCAGATGTACCAGGTGACACATGTGTAAAGTCGCACATGCTTGCAAGGTGGTGCACACATCTGGAGTTCAGTAAGTGGCTGGAGGCCACTGGCGTACCAATTCTCGTTTTTTTCTCTCTGTCATAAAAGGCCAGTCTATTGAGTTTGCCTCAAAATTTTTAAAAATTTATTTGTAAGCAGAAAGAGATAGAGAGAAGAAAAACTTAGAGTATGGGTTCCAAGGGCCTCCAGCCACTGCAAACAAGTTCCAAATGCATGCATCCCTTTGTGCATCTGCCTTTATGTGGGTACAGGGGAATTGAACCAGGGTCATTAGGTTTTGCAGGCAAGCACCTTAACTGCTGAGGCATCTCTTCAACCCTTTATTTGATATTCTCTAAAAACCACACTAGACTGGCATAGTCAAGACCAAAAATATAAACATTGCTTTTTTATCTTTAACTTTCCCTAACAGGCCAATGAACACAAATTGAAACACAGTTGAGTCTTGCTGAGTTTGAGGCGGAGAAGGGATTTTTGCCACATTTAAGCATGTTCATTTAATCAGTCATATAAATATAAAACCAACCTGCAGCAGGTTTTGACTTGGCATTCTCCATGTTTGTGAGAAGTTGGACATTACTAATTTAAGTGCAGTCATGTCTTTAGAAAGGGCATGCTACCCAGTTGAAGCTTTGTAAATGCTTTTATTCAGTGTCTTACATGGCATAGAGTTACACCATGTAGGGAATCTTAAGGACAGACGCTCTGTAAATTTGATGCCTCTTTAGGCCAGAAGATAAGAGACATGTTTTTTAAAAAACATTATTCTTGTGGCAAAATTTATAGAACATGAAATTTACTCTCTTTATTTACATATTTATTTATTGCATTGGATAAATCGAGCCTTTAAAAAAGCTTTTTATTTAGCTTCCATAGATATATAGGGTATACCATGATCGTAACTCCCTCCCGCTATTTTTTTTTTTTTTTTGAGGTGGGATCTTGCTATGTAGCCCAGGCTGAACCTTGACTCCTGCCTCTGCCTCCTGAGTGCTGGCATTACAGTTGTGTACCCCAATGCCTGGCTCTTTTTTAACTATTCTTTTTTTAAATTTTTTTTGGTTTTATTTTTATTTATTTATTTGAGAGTGACAGACAGAGAACGAGGCAGAGAGAGAGAGAGAGAATGGGCGCGCCAGGGCTTACAGCCAGTGCAGACGAACTCCAGACGCGTACGCCCCCTTGTGCATCTGGCTAACGTGGGCCCTGGGGAATCGAGCCTTGAACTGGGGTCCTTAGGCTTCACAGGCAAGCGCTTAACCGCTAAGCCATCTCTCCAGCCCTTAACTATTCTTATGTGCACAGTTCAGTGACATCAATCACATTTTCTCTGTGTAGCCATCCCCTCTGTCCATCTCTAGAACTCTTTTATCTTCCCAACTGACTTTGTCCCCAGTAAATAGCAACTCCCTATTCCTCCTCACTCAGCCACCATTCTTTGTTCATTGAAATGATGAGGTTTTAACAGCAGCCTTTCCCACAGAGTCTGGAGCTGCATCTTGCCCTTCTAAAGTCCCTGTGCCTCCTCAGCACCTTTGTTAACTGATTGATGAGACTATGAGGCTGTTTGAGATTAGGATTAGCTTTGCAAGTTGTAGAGTTAAGGCTGAAGCTCAAGATTTCAAGCCAGAAAGCCACTGATTTCCCTGTGCAGCCACAGGCTGTTTAATGGCTGTGAACCTTTGCATTCTTGTTTGTTTCTTGTCTTTTGAGAATCTCAGAATTTGGTCTTCTGTGTAATGTGGTGGTATCATTCTCTTCCATACTCTGCAGGATTCCAGATGTGTAGCCACTTGCCACTTCCATTGGCTCTTCCTGATGGCCTTCTATCTCAGTACCAGCTACTGATAGAGGAGGAAGGAAATGGGCTGGACTTCCAATGTGCATTAGTAAAGCTGAGAAAGCATGAGAAAATGTGGGTGGGTCTTCCCAGTGTGAACTCAGTTGCTGTGGGAATGTAAGTCAGGTAGCAATCAGATGCAATGGTGGAAAAAGAACAAAGACTTATTTTCCAAGAAGAGCACTCACTCAGAATTCTTAATGTTGAGAAACCATTTTTGCAGTTTTTATCCATTGGCAATCTCTGTACCACCCCACAATATGGTATGACCCTTGGCTAGGTAAATTCAGATTATGGCTTGTGCATCCTATGCTGCCACACATGCTTGTCAGCTGGAGAAGGATTTACTGACATGGTAAACTCACCCAATCCTTGATTTTATTTTAGGTTTTATAGTTGGTATCTGCTACTATTAATAGATTCAATTTACTATAACCACAAAAGCAATCTGGATGCACCATTGTATATATAGAATTGAAACCAGAAAAACATACTCTCACATTCTCAACATATTTTCTCAGCTAAAATCAGGCCCGGTAATTTATTGGCGTTTCTCATGCAAGGAACTGAAAAAATGGGATATGCATAGAAAAATATTGATGGGGTTGAGGGAGGTAAGAGGCAGGATGCTAGCTCTGATGAAGTTGGAAGGAGTAATGTGCTGGATAAAATTTGATGTGGGAATTGGGGTCTACTTAGGAAATGCAGGTCTGCTTGAATTTGCAGCCTCAGTGGAGTCAGTTCCTTCCTCCCATCCTTCTCTGCTCAGTACTGTAGCATCAGGTGCTGAGAGATACAGAGGTGCAGGCTGTGCTGTTCTACAGCTCTGATCCAGTGAACACTCTGGTTAATTCTGTGGCATATACAACCCAGGCAAGGTCTTTGGTCCTTTGCACCCATTGCCTGTGTTGAATTGTAGTTGTAACACTGATATCTTGATGTTATTTTCTGAGCTAGAGAAAAAAAAAACATAATCACTGTCTCAGAATAATGTCTGGCACATAGTAGGTAAGCAGTGAATAGTAATTACTATTATGTTGCTAAAGTAATGGTAATAATAACAATTCTTATTCTATATACATCACACAATTCTATGAACATAATTGCTATCACTAGAGAAAGAATTCTCTGTGATACTTTCCCCTAAAGGAGAAAAGGCATATCCTAATGGAAGTTTCTTTCCAAAGAGATGTAATTGAAATCATGCCAAGTACTGTGAGTTAAATGAGAACATGTTGCTGTGCAGCTTTTTAAGTACTTATTTCCTCTGGTAAGAGGTGGACAAGATTTCTCAAGTAAAATGTTAAGACATTTTTGCTCAGGTATTAAGTTGAGAGAGAAATACTTCAGGGAAATTGAAAGTATCTGGATCTGGCATGGTATGATTAATTGAATTCCTAAGTACAGTGGAGGCCAAAGTCAGCCTCCCTTTGAAGGAGGGAGGGTAGTTTCTCTCCCAGGTATCCAAAGCTGCAGTTCTTTATTTCATTAGTATATGTGTTGTGAGAAGAAGTGTAGGCAAACATGGGATAGAAGTGAGCCAGGGTTAGAGCTTGTTTGCACTGACACCAAGGGAAAGTTGTGGTACCAGTTAGAGTAATCCTGTGAGGGTTTCCCATTGTAACTACAGGAGCCTTTGAGAATTGTGGTCTGGCTGGAGACCATCATGCCATTTATCCTTCAGTGGGGACAAGGTCAGCTTGTGCTTATTTGCATTGAATCCTGAGTTGGAATCTGATAGCATGAGGGCACCCTCATTTTTCAGGAGGAAGTGGCATGTGAAAAAGCATCTGAAAGGATTTTCTGGAAAGCAGAGATGCAGATAGCTCAGGCAGCCCTTTCAGCCTCTGCTCTTGGTCCTATTTGATGCATCAGGAGCTCCTGAGCAGACTTCCAGGAGTCAGTAGCAGAGTGGACTGATGATCCTTCTAGGCAAGTGATTGCTTCTGTAGTATTTTTGAGGGGTATTGTTTCAATGTGAAAGTGTTCTGACTTTTCTTTCTTTCTTTTTTTTTTTTTAAAATGGGTGCACCAAGACCTCTAGCCACTGCAAATGAACTCAAACTCTAGTTGTATGTGCCAGCTTGTGCATCTGGCCTTACATGGGTACTGGGTAATTGAACCTGGGTCCTTTGACTTTGCAGACATGTGCCTTAACTGCTAAGCCATAGTTCTAGCCTCCTGAGTTTTTATAATTTTAAAAATGATACGCATTAGGTATAAACCTAAGCTATACAGGTATGTATGAAAGAGACAGCCCTTTGTTAACAATTTTGGGGGAAAAAAGTCTGTCTGTCTTTGTGTTTTGTAAGCAGAAGCACACAAATGATCTAAGAAGGGGTGGGGAGACAGCTGCTCTCTTTCACTCAGCAGTGTCTGGCAGGGGTTTCAACTGAGTGACCAGACTGAGGTACCCTTTTTGTGTCTGCTTATGGATGTAGCAATGCATCTGGACATTCTTCTTTTGATGATTGTTTAGATTTGGCCAAAAAACTTTTCCTGAACATCCTTGTACAGTTTTTTTTCCTCATGGGACTAATGGACTTTCTTGGTGTACACTTTTAGAGGTGGGATTATCAGGTCTAAAGCATGCCAAGTACATATAGTGTCTGTTTGCATACTCCTCAGTTAAGCAAGGAGGGAAGCCTGGCCTGGATACCTACCAAACATTAGTTTTATTTACCTCTTCTTACTGTGGTCCAGGACATGAGTAATCTATTTCACCATGCTGAAAAGTTGAAATGCCTAAATTCTCATAGATAAAACATACTTACTGAATCAAGCAGCTTTTCTGAAGCAGCAGCAGGATTTAAACCTGGCTGTCCTACCCAGCCTTGCCCTATGCCAAACACAGTATGCCAGATTCCCTTTTAGGACAGCACCTATAGCAGGATGAGAAGGCCTGGGGATGGTCTACCGTGGGTCCCAAGATAGCTCTGGAGTGAATCACGTTCAGTGAGTGACAGCCACCTACCACAGTAGCCCTTGCCTGGATGGGTGACAGCAAGATAGTGACCACCCAGGGTATTGGAACTGCTCAGTCCAGGGAATAGGTCTGGGTGGAAGGGTGGTAGCTACCCTCAGCTATCTGAGGGACTGTGGGAAGAACTAGGCATAAATCCTCTCTCTCAAGCTGCAGGAGGAATGAGGTGGTAGGTGATTGACATTCACAAGGGACTTTTGGATTCAACAGTCTAGTCATATTCTCAAGAATTTACATGAAAATAAAAACCAAACTCCATGATTTCATTGGAACATTGTTCTACTTAGAACCTTTACTTGGTAGATGTTCAGTTTGCAACATCTCCACTCCATTCTCTGTAATGTCCCTAGGTACTAGTTATTTACAGAATACAGAGAGTATGAGATGAGAGAGAGGGAGAGAGAATGTGAATATTAAAAAGGTCTTGGCTATGGCAGATACAAGCATCTAATTTTGAGCAGGATGCTTTAGATTTTGGGCCTTACTCTGTATCTGTAGAATGTGAGGCACTGTAATGGCCACGGAGTTCAGGGATGCATCTTATAGGCTGGGTAGGATCTATTTAGTGTTGAGGAGTGGGGCAACTCCCACCTTTCCCACATTGTGAAGTTGTGTTGCAGACCTAAGTTGTAGGGAGGTGGGATGGAATAATGGATTTGGGAAAGGAGCAGATGTCTCTCTAGAGAGCTGAGTGTGGCTCATGGGTGGTCTGCATGGCTTTAGACCCATTTCCCAGCACCAGGAGGAATACATGGGAATGTGGGCACTCTTCCTCCATGAATGCAGCCATTGTAGGTCTAGAGTTTTTTTTTCCCCTTTTTTTTCTGGGAGGACTACAGGACAAAGTGAAGCACACAACCCCTGAAGGGCTGAGTGGGCAGGTGTGAGTCAGCCTAGCTGGATTTGGAGGATGTGCTTTAATGGTTGATAATACTCAGGTGAGGTATTATGAGGTAAATGTGAAACTCCTTCAAGATGCTGGTAAGGGCTGAACAGTCTGTGTCTAGTCAGGATGAGGCTAAGGCTCAGATGTGAGCAGGAAAGTGGTGCTAGTCCATGAAGAACTGACCTTTGGACCTCTTATTGGAAGAAGATGCTTTTGCTACCTGGGAGATGCAGAGTTGCCTTCACTGGTTATACTAATCCTGACATGGTTTCCTTTTCCCTCAGCCTCCTGACAGTGGGCCTCCACCCTTACCAACGTCCTCTCTTCCAGAGGGTTACTATGAGGAAGCTGTGCCACTGAGCCCTGGAAAAGCTCCAGAGTACATCACCTCAAGTGAGTACCAGTCACTCACCAAGGTGGCCCTTGAATTGTAACAGTGGTGGTAAGCCCAGGCACTTTTCTTTGTATGGAGAGACAGACCTCCCTAGCACTACAGAAGTGGATCTGGAACCTAAGGAAGGCAGTGTCTGTTCTATCTGCTTATGAGTCAAGGTCAACAGTGCCTTATGCTGTAGAAGCAAGTGTGAGTGGTTGAGATGAGTTCCCTGTGGTCAGGTCAGGAGACAAGTGGCTCTTTGTGGCACATTTGTATAGGTGGGCACCCTTAGTCTTGCTAGACCACCTCCACAGGCCAAGGTTAGAATAGTTTCTACTTATTCTAGGCTGTCTGTGGATATAGAACAAATAGGCCTCATCATTGAGGGAAGGGTGTGACAGATTTTATTGGAATTTTTCCTCCCAAGTCAGTAGTCTTCAGGCTCCCATAGCTGCCTGCTGTTAGCTTGAGAAGTTCCCCCTTTCAGACTCTGATCCATGATGACATGTTAATGCAGAAACCTTCTCTAACTACTGCTGGAATCATTGACGTTATTTCTCCTCTCACTGTCTGTCACACATAGTCTTAGTGTCTCATAAATAAACAGATCAAGTATCTGAGCATGTGTCAACTTAAGGAGTCTAGCTCGCTTTTTAAAATATTGTATTTATTTGAGACATAAAGAAAAAGAGAAAGGGAGAGGCGTGTGCACCCACGGGAGGGGGAGTATGGATGTGCCAAGTCATCCTGCCACTGCAAACAGACTCCAAATGCATGCACCACTTTGTGCATCTGGCTTTATGTAGGTATTGAATTGAACCTGGGCCATCAGGGTTTGCAAGCAAGTGCCTGTAAGCTCTGAGTCATCTCTATTCCCTAGCTTGACTTTTCATAAAAGATGGATACATGGGAGGGGAGAAGGTGACTTTCAGTCATGAAAACCCCCAGAACATGACTTCATGCTGTGTTCTCTTCCCTGGTCTATCTTTCTGTGAGATGATCCAATATCACCTGAAGCCTCTGCTCCATGGAATCTTGGCCTTTTCAGGTCCTCCTCTTCCCTAGAAACAAACAAGCCTGGCTGTATCAGGAAATCAAATCTAATTTGATAGTGAATGTGATTGTTTCAGGAGATGTTCCCAGTGGTGCACTGTTGGGAAGGTGAACGGTCAGCAAAAACTGAAGCTGGGGTGTACAATTACAAACAAGTGTATTTCCACTTGCTAGCTCTGGCCATCCTGACACAGAACCCCAGTCTTGCTTATGCACTGTCCACTGCTGTGAACACTGGCAGTTCCAGTGAGTAGAGAATGTCTCTGATTTAGACCCTGATACATGTTAGTTACAGGCTGTGGTTTTTCCTTCTTTTAGGAACTACTGGGTAAAATGCATTCAAGTGATTTCTTTGTGTCTACTATTAAGATAGCTGGTTTATTAGAAAACACAGACATGAAGTGGTTTGATGTTTCTACTGATGGCGCTGGATTCCTTTCTTTCATGTGGGCATTTTCTAGTTCCATCCTTCTCCTCTTTCTCCCCTACACACCTTCTAAGGTGAAAATGAGGGTTTTATCTGGTTTGGGGCCTGTGGTGATTCCGCCTGAAAAGCTGCACATGGCTTCGCTGCAGTGAAGCCCTCCCCCAGCTGCTGACTGCAGAGCACCTCATGTTACCTTGATTCCAGAAGATGAGGTGACAGAAGAGCTTGCTTGCTCAGGAAAGTGGCAGTGATTAGAGATTGCCTGTGCCCTCTTCAGCAGGTTATCTCATTACAGTGTCACTGGTGGTCTGTGATGCAGTTGCCTCTTCCTTATCAGTGCCCCAGGGTCTGCTGCTGCTTCTGTTAGGCAGGACCTCAGAGGCGGCTGGGTGAGTCCTATGCCCATGTGGTTTTGTGAAGGCTTTGGAGTGGGAGAGTAAGGCTGCTGCATTCCACAATTGGAGAAAGAGCCTTTGGGGGGGATATTGTCCCTGTCCAGTGGGCTTGTCATCTGGAAGAACATAGATGAGGACTGGGGGAGAAAAGGGATAGGTTGTCTCCTGCTCACTTCTCCTATTCTGATGCCCTGGTTGCCTAGGAGACCTGCCTTCACAGAGGTGCACACACCTGGCCCAGCACACAGGCATTGAAGGAGCAGACATGGCAGATCTATAGCGGGTGTAGCGTCAGCAGATGAGTAACAGCAACACCTGGCACCCTCTGCTAGCCCTTAACCCCGAATCTTACAAGAGAAGGCATTCCCGTTCTGTCCAGATAAGGACACACAGCTTAAAACATTTCAGTTTCTCTTGTACATGCCTTCTCCTCTTGCCACCCCAAAGTTCCAAGGAAAGTTGTAGCGTAGTCCTTCCTGAGCCTCACATCATCATCTGTCACCTATATGATGGAACCCCTGAGCTTCTCAAAGAATTCACTTCCAGGTGAACACCCTCTCTTCTGTAACTTAGATTCTCAGATACTCTATACACTTCTGTTTAGATGATGAGGGACTGGGAGTGGGGGAGGGGTGAGGGGGTAGAGAGGAAGAATTAATTTATACACTTACAAATATATCCTTATGGAAAAATAGAAAAATTCCTAAGTAGCTCAGTCCTTCTTCTGCTGCAGATCAGTACCATACCTTGCACTTATATTTCCTTCTGACTCCCTGTTCCACATTTCCTTTGTTTGAAGCAAGCCTATAGATGATCACGGCTTCTTATAGGGTGATGTAGCCTCTTTCTGGAAAGATCTAGGCCAGCAGCATGACTTCTTGTCTTGGATGGCTGTAGCTCCATCAACCTTCATCCCTAGGGCATGAGAGGACAAAGAGGATCCCAGGGAGCACCTAAGTTCCAAAATACTTTTTCTGTCCTACTACTTAATATTCAAGACCAATGCCAGGATCATTTCCCAGGCCATACGTTACTGATCTGAGGAGCACAACATGGCTGTGAAGCAATGTCCACTTCCAATGTCATGGAATCATCTCTACATCTTGCCCTTAAATCTGTGCAGTTCACTCAGGGAGGGAAAGCGAACTGTTATTAGGGTGAGAGGACCCTTCACCCTTCTCAGTTCCCTGTTCTTGGACTTAAGAGTGCTGGCTGTGGGAGCTAGAGCATACACCACTGGATGATTCCAGAATGGAAGACATCACCCCACCCCACAAGGTTTTCCTAATTAGCTGGTGTTGCAGTCAGGTTCACATTACTGGTAGAAATCACCCAACCAAGAGCAGCTTGTGGGGGAAAAGGTTTACTTTGGCTTACACGCTTGAGGGGAATCTCCACGATGGCATGAGCAGAGAGTGGACATCACCCCCTGGCCCACATAAGATGGACAACAGAAACAGGAGAGTGTGCCAAACACTGGCATAGGGAAACTGGCAATAATACCCATAAGCCTGCCCCAACAATACACTGCCCCTATTAGGCGTTAATTCCCGAATCTCCATCAGCTGGGAACCTAGCATTCAGAACACTCAAGTTTATGGGGGATACCTGAATCAAACCACCACATTCTGCCTCTGCTCCCCATAAACTGATAACCATGCATAATGTAAAATACAATGCATTCAGTCCAACTTTAAAAGTCTTCACAGTTTTTAATCAACCCCAATGATGTTCAAACATCCCCATAGTCCAAGATCTTTAAACTGAGCCATTCTACCAAAAAAATGTCCTCAAAAAACCATAATGGCACAGAATAAACATTCACACTGCATATGCTATGCATTGGGCATAGCAAAGAAATATTCAACCAATACAAGATTTAAAACAACCGGGGCAAACGTCAAACTCTGTAGCTTCAAGTCCAACAACTCTAGCCAGTGACAAATCTCCAAGTTCGATAATTGTAACTAGCAACAATTCTCTGGAGTTCCAATTCCGCCCCAATGCGGGTCAGCTGGGCCCAATCTCAAAGGTTGTAATCTCTCAATTGCAGCAGAACAGGCAGCAGTTTTGGCCTAAACATTGCTTTCTTTGCCATATCCCTCTGCTCACATCAGTCTATTTCTATGCAAAGCAACCCTGTACAACTTCTCAGGACATGGGCATAACAGCAAGTCTCTCACAAACTGCTAGCCCAATCCAAACAAAGCTCTTTCTTACCCTCATAAGCCAAACCTCACAGTCCACAGTTCTTACTGCATTCAGGTCTTTCAACTCTGACCAGAATAGTACATCAAGCTTTACTTATAGCATTACAAGGCATCTCTTAGGCCAAGGTTTCAAATCCTTCCACATTCCTCTTGAAAATCAGCTCCAAAAGGCCAAAGCCACACAGTCAGGTGTCTAGCAGCAATCCCACTCCTTGGTAGCACTTTACTATTGCAGTCAGGTTCGCATTGCTGGTAGAAATCACCCAACCAAGAACAGCTTGTGGAAAAAAGAGGTTTATTTTGGCTTACAGGCTCAAGGGGAAGCTCCCCGATGGCAGGGGAAAAAGATGGCATGAGCAGAGGATGGACTGGCTCACATAAGGTGCACAACAGAAACAGGAGAGTGTGCCAAACACTGGCATGGGGAAACTGGCTATAATACCCATAAGCCTGCCCCCAACAATACACTGCCCCCCAGGAAGCATTAATTCCATCAGCTGGGAACTTAGCATTCAGAACACCTAAGTTTATGGGGGACACCTGAATCAAACCACCACATACTATAATAGCATTCAAAACTCAGTTCTCCCTACCTATAGGGCCAGCTTCTTTAGGCCAACAGGAATGTGATGAGACTGGATGTCCTTAGCCATAGCTCATTGATGAACTATATTTGCTGCAAAATATGTCCCTTGGTTAGAAAGATAATACTGTGTAGAATCTCATGATGGTGAATCTGGCTTTCTGTAAGACCACAGGTGGTGCTCATGGCAGGAATATTGGGGCTATGGAGGTAGATTTTCTCTTCATGCTACCAGTGGGACAAGTGATGAAAAGTTACTATGACATGAATAGTTGACAGGAACATGGTTATGTGGTTGGTGGTCAGTTCAGGTAGGGTATCAAAGTGCCTGGAGCTAGCTTCCCTTGTGAGGGGAACTCTGTTGCTGAGTTCTATGCTAACCCCCTTTCTGCCAGCCTGACCCTTTGTATATAAGCCTTTTTGGTCAAGAAGTCTGGGGAAGGAGGCAGCCTGATGTGTATGGTAGATGATATGACTAATCTGAGTATGAAGATCTGCTGCAGAGAAGGCTTTGCTAGACCCTGGCCTGGCATACTGATGCCCACACTGCACTTGGTTCACATGGAGCCCGTGGTGGAGGCCTTCTGTAGATCAGTTGTTACTGGTTTTCCTTGAGTCATGACCATGAATTCAGACCATATGAGCCAAGGCTGGTGAGTCAGTGCAACAGAAAGAAGGAATGTGGCAGGAATGGGGGTCAGGGGCATATAAATGAATTGGCTTATGCAACTTGTCCATCTGCCCAATTGGGTGGTATGGCCCTGAATTTACAGAAAGTGACTTTTGGGTTTGTTTGCCCAAGAGTGGGCTAGCTGCTTCTAGAAGTAGAGCCAGAGGACCTTGAAGTTATTGAAACCAAGGGTGAACCTGCTGCTTATACTCTCGCTGTTCCTCTGTCTGTGGCTGTGCAGCTTCTCCTGACAGGCACTCATGGGTGTTTTTATTGGATAGCAAAAAACAGTAATGTGTGAAGAATTAGTATTACATAGTCAAAGGACAGGCAACATGAGTGTGTGAAGGTCAAGGAACTTTTGACTTTGAATAATCCTTTAAGCATTTGTTAAGGGAAAGGTTCTAGGGGTATGACCTGTTGGACTCTGCTGATCCAGAACTCATATATACACTCCATTCTCAAATGCAATAACACTAAGTACATTGTTTTTATCAATAGATCTGTGCAGTATTGTGAGCAATTTATTACTTACTGTGTTGTCTTCAATGCTATGGTTAGCACTTCTCAAGCATACACACATGGTTCTGGATCAAGTATACAACCAGGTCACTGAGAAAGTGGGGCAAAGAGCACAGCTTAAGGTCAGCCAGCATCTCTAAACATTTCTTGTCAGCATTGGTTATCTGTGCTATTCAGTCCAAAAATAAATCAAGGCATAGGAAAGCTAGTTACATTCCTTCAGGTGGATGGATTACATGGTTCTAAGAGTACTTCAGGGCAAATTACAACTCATAAACTTAGCAGAAAAAATATCTCATAGCAATTCTCTCAGAAAAGTTATTTGCAAGGTCCAAAGGTAATATTCCCATATTTCTTTCCCTTATTTTATTCTCAAAGTTTGCTTTGCTAGTTCATTTCCACATTCATATTTGGGCCCTGATGGAGCCTTCTGTCATATACTAAGATTGCTTTAACTGGATAGAGGAGTGCTCTCCATTCATCAGAAATCCTGTAGCCCATCCTGATCTGCTCAACTTTCATCTTGACCTGGTGATGACTAAATTTCCCAAAAGTGAAATAGTAGTCAGATATCCCAAATGTCTGTACTGAGCTGTATCTATTATTTTTTTCTAGAAGTGTACCCATTACTACTTTCTGAAACAAGGTTTGCTCAGAGGAGCCAACCACTGGTGATATGGAATAGATGGCCCCATGCAGCCATAGGAGCTGTTGAAATCAGCAGCTGGCTGGCTGTTGCTTGCACCTCTGGTTAGAACAACAGCCTGGAGGAACAGCTGCATTTGGAGTGGCAAGATTCAGGACCAACTGAATCCATATGAGATCAGATCACAGCTCATCTGTCTTAACTCCCCCTAGCTTGGCAACACAGGTCACTAGAGGTGCTGGTGCCCTTGGCTATAGGATTGTGTATCCCAGGATTCCAAGATACAAAAGGAGGATCCTGGTCCCACAGTGGCTAGGGAACTCTGAGTTGGAAGGTGAGCCAGCCTGTGTCCCATGCTGCCTTGGAATACAACACTTACTAGTTCTTTGCATTATTCCAGATACCTCACAGGTTTCTGTCTTGGCCAACCAATCTCAGAACAGAAGGAACTGAGATGGAGTTTTAGCTTTGCTAGGTGACAGTAAGTGCCACACAATAGTCTTGGCTTTCTGGAATCAGAAGGAGCTTTCATTTGAACTTTCACCTCACCAATTCCCTTCCCTATTGTTCTCTTCCTTCTCCCTCAATAAAGGACCAATTGACATGCCCCATATGACTTTGTGGGGTGCAGGCATATGACTGCATGGTGTATGCTGTGGGATGCACTTGTTTGGAGATCATTCCTGGCTGTTTCAGGCTCTACTGTTTTGGGTCATAATGTTCACAGGGCCAGTGCACTTGCTTCCAGAAGTTTTAAGGTCACAAAAATCCCTCTTCTGGACCTTTTTTGGTCCTCATGGCAGCTTTGAGCATAAGATTGTCTTAAAGATATGAGTCTCTGAGATGCGAAGTATCTCTCTGTGTTTTTCTGGAGTGGGACTATAGTGTCACTAGACCAGCCATCTCAAGACATAATCAGACACTGCTGGGCATGGTAGCACCCATCTTTAATCCCAGCACTTGGGAGGCAGAGAGAGGAGAATCGCTGTGTGTTCAAGGCTAGCCTGAGATTACATGCCTGGGCTAGAGCAAGATTCTACTTTGAAAAACCAAAAAAAAAAAAAAAAAAAAAAAAAAAAAAAAAGACACTTCACTCAAAAGTGGAATCCATGACCCTCATGGTGCTTACAAGGCCCCATGGCTAGCTCTACCCAATGACTGTACCTATCCAAGAGCCCTGCCTATCATGGGGTTGAGGTGTAGAGTGGGTAAAATGACTCTGGCTTCCAGCACACTGTCATGTACATAGGAAGGAACATCTCAAAAGCAGTATTTCTAAAGGTATTTTATTTGGCCATATTCCCATCTTTGAGAATTCATATTCTTGTCATCAGTTTCTTATTACTAAAATATAAGACCAATGAAAGTAAATTTTTTATCTGTTTTGTGTCTGGCATATAAGTGCTCAGTAAATACATGTTGAATGAATAATGGGTGGCTGCTTTTGTGGCTGTTTGCTCCTTTTTCCTTTCTCCTACTCTTCTCTTCCCCCTTGTTCCTCCCTTCCCCTCTGCTGTCCTCCCATGTTGTAAAATACCTGATACTGTCTGTGTTCAACTTTGTGCTCACATCTCTTAAAATGAGGAAAATGAAGTACCTGAGGCAATTAAGAGGATGGTGGCTTTTGGCTTACTGTAAGCTCTCACCCATCAAGTGTCTCTATTGCTTTGGGTCTAAGGTGAAGGTATACATCTTGGCAGGAAACTGTTCATGTCATGGCTAGGAAGCAAAGTGACAGGAAGAGGACTGGATTCCACAATCTCTTTAAATCACATCCTCAGTGTCTAAAGTCCTCCCACTAGGACCCATCTCCTAAAAATATCATCACTTTTCAACACTGCCACCCTGGGGACCCAGCCTTTAGAACATGGGCTTTGGAGACCTTCATCCAAACTGTAGTCCCAGAGCTGTCATTCTCCCCATTTAGAAATACTAGGCTAGAAGCCTTACATTGGCTTATCCCTGAGGTCCTTTTTCCACTATAGATCCCTGAGGTCCTCTACCTATGGATACCTGAGGTCCTCCCCACTGTAGATCCCCGAGGTCCTCCTGTTGCAGTCAGGTTCGCATTGCTGGTAGAAATCACCCAACCAAGAGCTGCTTGTGGGAAAAAACAGGTCTATTTTGGCTTACAGGCTCAAGGGGAAGCTCCATGATGGCAGAGGAAAATGATGTCATGAGAAGAGGGTGGACATCACCCCCTGACCAACATCAGGTGGACAATAGCAAGAGGAGAGTGTGCCAAACACTAGCAAGTGGAGACTGGCTATAACATTCATAAGCCCACCCCCAACAATATACTCCCTCCAGGAGGCATTAATTCCCAAATCTCTAACAGCTGGGAACCTAGCATTTAGAACACCTAAGTCAATGGGGACACCTGAATCAAACCACCACACCTCCCCACTATAGATCCCCGAGCTTTCCTACCCCAACCCTCTCCACTTTGGATCCTTGAAGTCTTACTCCATTATGGAGTCCTAGATTGCCATATAATATATGGGAAAGACCATGAGACCTCTGATGGCTTTAGGAGCTACTGCTGGGGACATTCTTTGTAGAGTTGCTTTCCTTGAGGCTGTTTCTCCTGGCCATTCTTGCTTCCTGCTAAGTTGGCTGACATTGTTCTAGCAGTGGGTCTATTAGTTCTGCTTTCAGAAGGTAGCTTGGAGTGCCTAGCACATTGTTATGCACTCTTGATCTCAGCCCATTCATTCCCACATGAGGAGTGCTCATGGTATTCCCTTTCTGTCTGAGGTCAGGAGACCTGGTTTGTCCTTCGAGCTGTCATGCACTAGGGATGTGGTCTTGGGTGAATTTCTTCATCTCTGAGCATTACTTTTCCTTTTCTCTGAATAGCTGTGCCTGTCTCCAGATCTGTCTTTACAACTCTTTCTGGAACCCAGCATATAAATAAACATGTAAGAAATGTTGCCTGGCAGACAGCAAGTGTTTGGCTTGTAATTATTGAGTTAATGAAATCAACTGCAACCTCTAATTCATGACTGATTTACTCATTAGTTCCTTTCTTCATTTATTCATCACTGTGTGTGATGTTCCAAAAATTGGTCTGAACTCTGAGGGCTTCCATTAGACATTTTAAGAATTGTTTCCTCACTATAAGTAGGACTATGCCCACTGCCACACTTGTCCCTCAGTGAACCTGGGAGAGCACATAACCTTTCTGTGCTGTTCATATGCCTGACTTGTGTTTCCTGTTCTGTTGCCTCTTGTGCATCCCATGTTCTTGCCTTCTCAACTTTGAAAAAACCCTTTATTGTAAAATATCTATTTACCAAAAGCATATAAAATGTGGATGTATGCCCTCCCTAAAGCAAGCCATCTTTGTGACCTGCTCCCAGCGCAGGTGCAGAGCATTGCCAGCCCTTGTTGACAGTCCTGAGCCCATGGCTGCCTGCTCCATGCTGTTGCAGTGTGCCTTCACTCCTGGTGCTGCTCCTTGGACTTCTGGCTGGTGGCCAGCAAGTTGTCTAGGGTCAGGATGATGAGACTGTTCTCCCCACTTTCCACACACCTCTTGTCTGTGCCAAAGTGTCTTGTCAGGAATGGTAGCCATGTTCTGCCTCTGGGCTCTGCAGCATGGTGTCTACATAGCCACTGGGCTTTGTGGACTTTCAAGTGTGGCAAGTGTAAACAGGGAGAAAAGTGAAGGTATAAATGGCCCTAATGGCAGCTGGGTGAAGAGGAGGCAATAGGCAGATGCAGACACCGGGGTGTCTGTGCTGGTAGGGTGGAGGCTACGGAGGCCCATGGATGTCAGTGCCTGGATGTCAGATACTTAGTTCTGAGTGCTTAGCACCTGTCCAATCAGTAGGTTTCTTAGCCCCATAGCAGTCATAGCACCTCTCATGGATATCATTGCAGTTCACCTCATTCCAGCTTGTCTCAGACTCATGCTTGTCTGAAATCCTTTGTCATCTTCTCATCACTGAAAATGCAACCTAGAGTGTTCTTCTTTCTACCCTCTTTGAATATAGATTTTTTTGCCAGAAAATTAAAATGCCAACAGTAAGTGCTGAGTGCAGGCTGAGCCCACTGTCCATTAGGAGCAAAGGTGAGCTCTGCTGCTGCTTCTTAGTTATTAGCCATTTGTTATTCATAGTTCACCCCTTCCATCATCATCCCGGTGACTCATCACAGGCAGCCCTGGTGTTTAGGGGATCAGAGGTACATCAGAGCTGCCTCCAGCAGCACATCACCCAGCATGGCCCAGAGTCAGGTTGTGTTGATGACAGTTGTTTGTGTGCACTCAATACTGAATGTGCTGCTGTCCCTCTGGTGGCTTTGCACATGCCCTTTAATCCATGCAATGATTTTTCCTTCTGTTTCATACTTGCTGTCAACAGGTTCTTCATTAGTGCTGGGGTAGCACAAACAGTGAAATGGTCATCCTTCCCCCAGGGCTCACAGCCTGACATGGAGGTGGACAGGACCTGTGGTGATAGTGTGCCATGAGGTGCTCTGTGGTGGGTTGTGGGGCACCAGGAGAACCTTTAACTAGGTGTCAGTCTGCTGTCACAGAAAACACCATCTGGTGGAGACAGTGCTTCTCTCATGGTGAGGTTCTGCCAGTGGCCGCTTCCTGGCTGCAGGTGCTGCCTTCTTGCTGTGTCTTTATGTGGCAGGAGACAGTGATATCTCCCACCTAGCCTCCTACTTATTTTTTATTTATTTGAGAGAGAGAGAGAGAGAAGGAAAGATATATATACATACATACATACATACACACGCACATACATACACACATACAAACATACATACATACATAGAGAGAGAGCGAGAGAGAGAGCGCCAGCCTCTAGCCCTGTAAATAAACTCCAGACTCATGCACTACCTTATGCATCTGGCTTATGTGGGTTCTGGGGAATTGAACCTAGGTCCTTAGACTTCGCAGGCGAGTGTATTAACCACTAAACCATCTCTCCAGCCCACAAAGCTTCTTGAATTAGGATCTTACCCTTATTATCATAACCATATTGGTAATTTACTTAATCTCAATTATCCCTAAAAGCACCATTTCTAAATACACTTGTGTTAGCATGAAAACTTCAGCCCATGAGCACTGAACATCCCCCCTGAGCCCTGGTACCTGCTCCGGAGTCAGGTTGCTTTCTGGAGGAGTCGGTAGGTTAAATTGATACTAGTTGAGTGCTGGCAGGAGGGTGAGGGGATGGACAGGAAATTTGTGGCATGTGCCAAGTCCCTAAGGCAAGTGAAGACAAGATGTATTTGGGAGACTAACTCTAATCTGAATACTAGTGTGTCACAGAATGAAGTTCATTCTATCAGAAGAATGAGATGAATTCCTGTGACAGTTCAAGGTGACCTAGAGGTTGTTGGGAAGGTCTGTGCACATAGCAGTGCCGTCTAGAAGTCTCAGAGGGTCTTTCATTGAGATGTGGCACAATAGAGCTGAGAACCTATATGGACCAGGGTCCTATGTGGTGCCCCTGGCAAAGTTCAGCTAATGTTTGCCAGAAGGGGTGATGCCAGCAGCATTGAGGCTGTTCAGTGTCCTGTCTACATGGAAAAGAGCCTAGAAATGTGCTTTTTTTTTTGTAATAAAATAAAATAAAAACAGACATTTAGTCACTTCAGTTTAAAGCATTTCATTCAGTTTCCATTGCTGAAATCTAAGTTGTTTTCTTCAGGGGCATCAGCCCCTTGCAGAATTAGTGTGGTTAGAAATGTTATTAGGTACTTGTGATCATGAAGGTGAACTCCAACCGAGGTCAGCTTCTTATCTTTGCTCTCCATCTTTTGGTCAGATTATGACTCGGATGCCATGAGCAGCTCCTATGAGTCATATGATGAAGAGGAGGAGGACGGAAAGGGGAAGAAAACCCGGCACCAGTGGCCCTCAGAGGAGGCCTCCATGGACCTGGTGAAGGATGCCAAGATCTGTGCCTTCCTGCTCCGCAAGAAACGCTTTGGCCAGTGGACCAAGCTGCTCTGTGTTATCAAGGACACCAAACTACTGGTGAGGCACCCAGCAGGCACATGTCTGTGTCTGTGAGATGGGTCAGGTGCCATTGATAGGCTAAAGCCATTGGACTGAGGCTGATGCATGCAGACATACCAGAAGCCTCCAAGATGAGCCCTGCTGAGCCCAGCCAGGCTGATACTTCTGCAGGGCCCATGGTTTCCCCATGCCCAGAATCCTGAGGCTTGTGTCAGTGGAAATGCACAGCATTCTGTTTCTGACTTACCAGAAGCTACAAGATAGATATCTTCATTGTAGTGAGTCAGTGAATTCCTCACAGCCAGGTCACAGCAGTGGGTTGGGGAGCCTGTGGAGGAGGCCTTGGGGTAGGGGGAGGAAGGCAGAGAGGGAAGAAATTCTTTTGGAAAGCCTAAAGCCAAGTGCTTTTTTTTTCTTCTTCTATTTAACACAAGAGGCAGAACAGGAAGATAGAGTAAGTAACCAGAAACAGAGGGTGTAAAACGCAGCACCCTGGCCATAAGGGACAGTCACATTCTTCCCTCTTTCCTCCCACCTTTTTTTTTAAAAAAATATTTGTTTATTTATTTATTTGAGAGCAACAGACACAGAGAGAAAGACAGATAGAGGGAGAGAGAGAGAATGGGCGCGCCAGGGCTTCCAGCCTCTGCAAACGAACTCCAGACGCGTGCGCCCCCTTGTGCATCTGGCTAACGTGGGACCTGGGGAACCGAGCCTCGAACCGGGGTCCTTAGGCTTCACAGGCAAGCGCTTAACTGCTAAGCCATCTCTCCAGCCCTCCTCCCACCTTTTGCAAACATTTGATTATTTGATTAAGTGCTCAGTATGTTTTTGCCTTTTCTTTCTTTCAAGTTAAACCTGAGGAAATAATTGCTCAGAAGTATGTCATTAAATCAGAAAACTTGAGAATTTGTGTTTCTGTATATCATATTTTAGTGAAGCACATAATATTAAAAAAAAACTTTAAGGATCATCTGTGAATTATGGGAGTCTATTTTCCTAGATTCTTAGGACATCATATATTTTTTAGTGTTTTTGTTTAGTTTTTTTTTAAAATAAAGTACATATTTTTTCCACATGTGCGGCCAGTATTTCTCTACATTCAAATTTAGAATATGCCAAAAATGATGCCATAGGGAATTTTAAACCATGAAAAGTACTAATATGGTCCTTATTTGTAATCTGATGTAATAGCTACAAGATGTAGATATATTATATAACTGTTTTAAAATGTACAATAAGCTCTCATTTAAAAGAACTTTTACACTGTGCAGGCAGCCTCATGGCTGTATGTGGGGGCAGCAGTCTGGTGTATAGATTCCTGGTCTCTTTTCCACACCCTATTATTTGTCATCTTCCTTCTTTATAGCCTCATGGGTGTATGTAAGGCTTGCATTTTGTGGTCCATGTCCCTCTGCTCCGCTTGTCTTCTTCCTCCTCCCCTACTTTATCTGCCATTTGGCCTCCTGCAAGTTTCTGCTTTCCATACCAACATGATAATATCTTCCACTTGGAGTAAATATTGGAGAAGCAATGAATGGAAAGCCAGAAGAAAACACTATTTTTGATAGAATGCAAAATCAAACTTAGTTTTTTATTTGATTTTTTAAATTTTATTTACTTTTTTGAAAGGAGAGGGGGAAAATATGATGAATATGGGAATATAGGAATGACAGGGCTTCTAGCCACTGAAAACGAACTCATGATGCTTGTACTACTTTGTGCATCTACTTTACATGGGTCCTGGGGAATCCAACCTGGATCCTTAGGCTTCTCAGGCAGAACCTTAACTGCTAAGCCATCTCTCCAGTCCTGTTTAATTGTCAACATTTTAAATTTTAGAGCAGGAGAGAGAGAGCGTGCATAAGCAAGTGAGCGAGCGCAGGCAAATTGGCATCACAGGGCCTCAGCCACTACAATTGAACTCCAGGTGATTGCACCACCTAGTGGGCGTGTGAGACCTTGCACTTGCCTCACCTTTGTGCATCTGGCTAACCTAACATGGGATCTGGAGAGTAGAATGTGCCTTAGGCTTCACAGGCAAGTGTATCTTAACCACTAAGCCATCTCTCCAGCCCCTTTTTTCTTTTTAATGACAGGGTTTTGCTATATATCTTAGGTTGGCTTCAAACTAACTGTATAGCCCAAGCTGGCCTCAAGCTTTTCAATCCTGCCACAGTCTCCTGAGAGCTAGGACTACAGGAAAGCACTACCGCACATAGCTCAATGCTTTTCTTTTGTGGAAGTTGTTTTATTCAGAAATAACCAACCCATATGACCCCTGTTGACACAGAAAAATAACAGTGATATAGACAAGTGTTCTCTTCCCTAGTGCGCCATGTGGGCACCGCAGTTTCCTGCTTTGTTTACTCTGCCTCTAGGCCCTTCCTTTCCATGCCCAAGTGGCTGTACACCCAGGACTGAAGCAGTCACTCCTTGGCTCATTGGGAGTGCTGCCAGGACCACGTGGGGGGGGGGGTGCCTCCATTGAAAGACCAAGAGCACATCCCTTTCCCAAGGTCTGCATCCATGCTGAATATAAAGGCCAGCCTCATGGAGTCTGCTAGTTCCAGAGCTCTTGGGGTCCCATAAGCTTTTACCTGAACTGCATGCTGTTTCTTCCCCACTTCTGGCATTGCTCTTAGAGCTGCCTTGTATTTATGGTTTGGAGGAAGCGTCCCTTGGCTTGACCCTTCCTGTCCTCTAGACTATACTTGTCATGGTTAGGGCAACCTGTGATAATATGCCCTTTCTTCCACTCTGCTCCCACTCTACTGTTAATTTCACTTTCACCCTCCTCCCTGACTCAGAAAGGCAAAAGATTAGGTAAAGGGCAAACATTCACAAAAAGGTGAAGTGTAATTAGTTGGTTTCAGAGTATTCTCCCCCCTTTTTAGACAGAGCTACTATTAGTTGATACTTATTTATCTATTTCCTTGTTTGTTTGTTTATTTGTTTTTGAGGTAGAGTTTCACTGTAGCCCAGGCTGATCCGGAATTCACTACGTAGTCTCAGGGTGTCCTCGAACTCATGGTAATCTTTCTACCTCTGCCTCCCAAGTGCTGGGATTAAAGGTGTGTGCCACCACAACTGGCTGATTTTTTTTTTTAATTTAATTGGGATATGTTTTTTACCTGGAATCTGAGAGTCATGAGTTTGAAACTAAATTAAGAAGGTGCTCTAGAAATAGTTGCTGAAAGTAACTATTTGTTTATTCTTGCCCTGTAAATGATCAGTGTTGAAGGTGCTGCAGACATGCTGTTTGGGACTAGAATCCTAGTCTGCTGCTGTCTGTCAAGTTGTCCTGATTGGGTGACTTAATCAGTGAGTGGACATTGAGACATATGAAATGCCTCATATAATTCTGACACTCAGTATCTGTAGCAGATGATATAGACCCTGATAACTTACTTAATATACCAATAGCAAAAGTGGTAAAAAATAACATTTCACTTATAAGGAAACAAGCTCAAAAAGCTTAAGATATTTCCTGGGACCCAGATCTAGTAACCAAGCTAGAACCCAGGGATGTGGTCAGTGGTACTGTGTAGACAGAAAATATATCTCAGTCAAAAATAAACTGAATACATTAACAAAATGCAATGTTCTACAAATCTAGGATAATAAGACTTCCATAATTCATAGGTCCATTTTGTATCACAGGTAGGGAGGAGCAGGAGTGGTATGAAAGTCTCAGCTGGGAGCTAGTCAGTTAAGAGGGATGTCAGTCTCTCTCTCTCTCTCTCACACACACACACACACACACACACACACACAGCAGCATGAGTTCTGGGTCCACAAAAAAAGTACATCTAATTAGACACTTGTCCACTGTGGACTGATGTTCATACCCTCACTAAGCAGCTCATTTGCCTTTGAGAGGGAGGCAGAAAGGACACCTGCAGATATCAAGGGTCCAGATCAGTGTACTGGCAGACACCAAGCAATGCAGGGCTGCACAGTTGTAAGCTATAGTACATTTATATACTGCAGTACCCATGTCAGTGTGCACATACTCCTGGATAATTTTATGAAGAATGTACATTGGAACATAAGAGCCACCCTCATGGAGACCTTTCTCTTGAGTCAGGCATTAGCTTTTGCTCAATAAACTTTTGCTAAATAAATATAGATGCATTTCCTGGACAGAGGGAGAGTAGGCAGGAGGTGCAGGGTATTGTGTGTATCACACCTGCTCACCAGCAGTCAAGCAGTTCCACAGTGTCATCAGACCTGAAACCTGGAAAACACTATGCTGGGGTTTGTCAGTATTTCTGTTCAAAGTTCTTTATGCTGTAAATTGGTTTGGTGTGTTGAATACAGTGCTATAAAAGTTCCAAGGACCAGCAGCCTCAGATGGAACTGCCACTCCAAGGCTGCAACATTACCTACATCCCGAAAGACAGCAAAAAGAAGAAGCATGAGTTGAAAATCACCCAGCAAGGCACAGACCCACTCGTTCTTGCAGTCCAGAGTAAGGAGCAGGCCGAACAGTGGCTGAAGGTAGGCCATCTGCTGTGGCTGTAGCAGAGCCTCTATCTACCCTTTCTCTGGGGTCCTTAGTTATTCTGATGGGTAGCATAGACAAATAAATTAATAGAAATTTGTCTTTGATGGTGAGCACTATGTCCTCAGAGTCGCATTTCACCTGACTCCTGTCTGCAGGAAGCATTTGCAGGCTGCCTCTAGGACTTTCTTTTACTTTAATAATTCTTTTAAAAACTTTTATTGATTGATTGATTGATTTTTGTGCATATGGGCATGTGTGTATATGTTTGTTTGTGTGTGTGTGTGTGTACTGTAGTATGCATGTAGAGGCTAGGGGAAAACTTTGAGGTATATGTGAATCAGGGTATCTTGGTGCTGCAAATGAATTTCATGACTACAAACACCAGACTAGTTGGTGTGAGAGTTTGAAATTCTCCTGACTCTACCTCCCATTGTTATAGGTGCATTGGGATCACAGATGCATGAACCACTTTTCACACAACTTTACATGGGTGCTGGGGAATTGAATCCAGGTGACAAGCTTTGCTAGCAAGCTCTTTTAACCACTGAGTCATCTCCATAGTCCCTACTTTATTTTCTCCAGTTTCACTATTTTTTGCATATGATTAGGATATACTGGGTTTTAAAATTTGTGATCACCATCAGCAATTTAAAAAAATACTGCTTTGCCTTATTCCCCCCTTTTCTGAGACAGTGTTTAAGTATGTTAGACTTTTTCAATTCTGTTGCCTTGTCCAGGGTAGCCAAGGTGACCCAGCTGCTGCTGTCCACCTGGGTTCCGTGGTCTGCGGATCTTGGCCAGTTCTATGGCTCTTTCCTTAGTAGCACAGCAGCTTCTCCCACTTTGAGGAAGATCCTTTACATGCTTGTCTTGCTGCGCTAGTTGGCTTCATGCTGAACTCCATCATGGCCTGCAGCACCTGTGGTGAGAAGGAGCTCATATGAGTGAGGCATACTGGGACACTTCATCTTCATGGTTCCAGCAGCATGTGGTGTGTCAGTTACTTTTCTCATTGCTTTCACAAAATATCTGGCCAAAACAACTTATGGAAAGAAGGGTTTATTGTGACCCACATGCATACAGTCTGTTATGGTGGTAGGAGCATAAGGTGGCTGATCACATTGTATCTACAGTCAGGAAGCAGAAAGTGATGAATGTTGGTGTGCAGCTTGCTTTCTCCTTTTTAAGCCCAGCAGCTCAGCCCAGTGGTGCCACTCACATTCAGGATTGGTCTTCTCTTCTTAGTTAAACTTCTCTGGTAATACTCTCACAGACAATGCCAGAGGTGTGTCTCTCATAGCTGATTCTAAAGTCTGGCAAGTTGGTAGTGAAGATTAAACATTACATGTGATACCTGTGAACCCATAAGCCTAGTGTCCCTTTGCCCCAGGAAGCACTGAGATCAGAGCTGGGACAACAGGGTTCTGGCGGCTTCACAAAGCTGTGCTCTTTGTTTCTGTTAGCAGTAGCTGTGGCTTTCCTGAAATTTCTAACACCCAGGAGATTGAGAAGAGCTTTTTGTTTGTTTGTGAGTTTCTGGACTCTCCTCATGTGCTCAGAAATTTCTCCTGCCAAGATTGCAACTTTGCCAGACTGAAAATGTGATTTGCTACAGAATCTGTAAAGCTCTTGAAGGTTTACAGAATAATTTCCTACCTTCACTGACTCTTCATTTCTGTCAGCCTTACAGTTTTCATTTTGAGTGTTGAGAGTCTCAGGCTACATGTTGCTGCGATCTATAGGGATAGAGCCAGAAGTCAAGGTCAGGTTTTCTGGCTTGACTAGTTTCATTCTCATTCTGCTGGACAGTCTGACAGCTTACCATTTTCTCTTTTATTCCTCATTTCATAGTCTTGGCCTGTTCCTTCAGTAGGAAGGAGGACAATTGTGGAGTGAGTGAGAAGCTTTCATGGTGATAGTTTATTTCACTGGGCCCTTCTCCTGGCTGCTGGATCCTCCCTTCTGTGGTTGGTGATCTGCTGTTCCTTACTGGGGCATTTGATTGGACCACTATGAATCTCCTTTCATTGTCCCTGTTGTTTTTTTTCCAGTTTGTTAGAAACTCAGAGTACAGAAGAACCACTCCATTCTCACTGCTGTTGGTCTAACATGAAGTCACTCTATGAGCCTTTGGGCAGCTGGCAAACAGACAATCAAAACAACACTATTCCAAGATGCTGATAGAGTGAAATAATCTTGTATCCTGGTTCCCAGCTGTGAGGAACTTGCAAACCAAGGCACTTAGCTAATTATAGTATGATGACTCCATTTATGAATGGTAGTTACTGCAAAAAAAAATTTAATTTAGGACTAGTACTTCTTAAAAGGGAAATAACATAAGGTAAATATATTTTTTGAAAGAGTTTGAATTGCTTATACTAATGTTTGTGCTATTATTTCTATATTATATAGTATTGTACCACAGCCCAGGAAGTTCTGGTTAGAAATGGAAGTCAAATGACAAAAGCATTTCAGTAGTTACAGGATTTTATTTTTTAGTCTAGCAGAGGCTCAAGATAGTCTAGTTTCTTCCAGATACATTATTAGATTAGTTACATTTTTGGAATCACTTGGAGATTTTTAAAGGAAGAATCTAAATGATTTCATAATTAGGGGTCTAAGTCTTTCAAAATTTCTTTGCTTTTGTATCTTTTACATCTTTTTAAGGTTCAAAATGCTATCCTATACAGATGGGTTTGAAACATGCCTTCTTTATTTAACTCTTTCTTCAAAGGGAACTTCTGTCTTTATTATTTCGATGTACTTTTAAATTTTTTGCTTGTTTGAGATAGGATTTTATTCAACCTAGGCTGTCCTTGGACTTCTCATTCTCTAACCTCTACTTTTAAGTGCTGGAATTGCAAGTATGCTTTCACTCCTGTGTAGTTTCAAACTCCAGCAGGACTCTTGTCATTAAGGTGTGTCTTATACTGCTTCTTATGTGTATACCCTCTGAGTATGTCACAAGCACTCTGCTATGTATTCTGTGGTCTCTTGAGTCCACAGCTTCTGTAGATATACCCCTCACATGGGCCTTGCTGGTTTTAGGATATGTGTGGCTGTGTCACTAGGTGTTGCCAAATTGCTGCCCAGTGTGGTCTGTTTATTCACACTTCTGCTAACAGTGAAGGAGGGTGGTCATCGTTTGCTGTATTCTTTTTTAAGTTCCTTTGCACATGTGAAACAGATAAAAATGCAGAAAAAAAAACAACCCCTCAAGTCCTCCCCTTCTGTTGTTTTTATCTGAACAAATCATCTTGGAGAATTTTACACTGCAGGGAGTAGAGTACTTCCTCTTTGAGTTGTGTAGTAGCCACAGCTAACAAGTGTTACATTCACAGACACTGGGTGGTTTAATCTTTTGGTAATTTTATAAGTAACTGAGGCATGTATCACCTCACACTTCCATTACCCTGTAGGTTACATTCCCAGAACAAGTTACTGCTGATGTGAAGGTTTTAAAACATTTGCAGTCTTCTTAAGTTGCCAAATCACTCCTTCTAGGAGGTTCTCCAATTTCCCTGCCAACAGTATCTGAGTTACTGATACTGTATGTTAGTAAAATTCTGCATTTTTACCCCCTTCTCCTTTCTTCTTTCTGCCTCCCCCATCATGTGCTATAGCAGACAGCTTCAGGTTCACTGAGCTGAACTTCCAGACCAGGCACAGTTATGGAGGAAGGGATATTTATTGAAGCCTACAGATCCAGGGGACGTTCCATAATGGCAGAAGTTGGTCCCCTCTTAAAGGACCAGGTAGATAGAGAGAGAAGCCAAAAGCCAAAAAACCCAAAAGCCACACCACACAGCACACTTCAGGAGTTCCAGGTATAACTAGGCACTTTGCATAACTTTACATTAGACTTTCAAATCCACCACCACACCTTCGGGGCTAGCTCCTAATGATCCACCCAGTGACACCTTGTCCAGCCAGGTGGCTGGAAATCCCAGAAGTTTTAATAAATTCCTGAATCTACTGGGGGGCATTTATTCAAACTACCACATGTGCCAACAATATAATAAGGTTTGAGGGAGGTGTACCTCACACAATTTCATGAAATACCAGTCATTATGCTTATCAGCCACTAAAGGACACTAGGGGATGCTGGTAGGGTTGTGTACCCCTTGTGGTGCCAGACAGCATTAGGGGAGCAGTTGGAATGTGTTTTTCAAATGATTTTAATGTGTTGTAAGTGTATCATGGTGGATCTGCCTGACTCAAGAATCACAAGTTTACCAAATTCATTGTCAGTATACCTGGTGGTTTGATTCAAGTGTTCTTCATAAACTCATATGTTCTGAACGCTAAGTCTCCAGCCATTGTTGACTTGGGAGTTAGAGCCTTGCTGGAGGAGGTGTGATGTACAGCCAGCTTCCCCTTTCCAGTGTTTGGCACACTCTCCTGCTGTTATAGTCCACCACAGGTAATGATTTCCAGCCTCTGCTCATGCCATGTTTTCCCCTGCCATCGTGGAGTTTCCCCTCGAGCCTGTAAGCCAAAATAAAACCCTTTCCTCCTACTTGGTCAGGTGCTTTGTGCCAGCAATGAGAAAGTAACTGCAACAGTGCAGGTCCTGGATCCTGGATATATGCTCATTCCTATTTATTTATTAATTTATTTAATTTTTGACAATTTTATACATGTATATAATGTGTATTTTGATCATGTTCATCCCCATTACCTCTACTCTTTCATCTCCCACTTAAACGCCTTCTTCTTTCCATGTAGCCTCACTTCTACTTTTATATCTTTTTTTATATCTTTTTTGACCCACTGAGTTTAACTAGGATTTTTTATATGAGTATGGAAAAGAGATTATTTAAGGTTCTTTTGTAAAGCTGGCAGAGTCCATTGCTGGGTAAGATTGTTAATGACTTGCCTTCCTAGGAGTCATCATAGGATTTCCAGCACTACGTTAGCTGGCCATCCAAGGAGGCCTTCAGCCCTACTTCAACTTGATTTTTATGTGTCCTGTAACTACCTGTAGAATCTTCAGCAATAGGGTCTTGATACGTGCTTATTTCTGTACAAGCTTACTGAGTCAGTGCAGTTCCTGAGTCAAGATTGGGTACGTGTTTACCGAAGGATCTTTTGTATCCACTCAGCATTGCCTCTCTCTGGTCTTCTTCATCCTCTTATATTTGATCCTCTACCCTGTGTCCCTTTATCTGGAAGACATTCATTTAAAAACATTTATCATTTCTGAAATAAACCTTCTGAAAATAAACTTTCAGGTTGGCTGTCTGTAAACATCTATCTCTCCAGTATCTGGGAGAAATCAGCTTCTAGGTTTGTGGTGTTTGTTCCTGAGTTTCATGTCTCACTGTTCACTTGTGCTTTTAAAGAATTTTAAAAATATTGTATTTATTTATTTATTTGAAGGAGAGAGGCAGAGAAAGAAGAAAGAAGAGAGAAAGTGAGTATGCATGTACCAGGGCCTCCTGCCACTGCAAATGACCTCCAGACACATCCACCACTTTGTGCATCTGGCTTTATGTGGGTACCATGGAATCAAACCCAGACTGTCAGGCTTTGCAAGCAACACCTTTTACTGCTTAGCTATCTCTGCAGCTCAGAATTGTTTTGGATTTTCAGCAGGTGACCACATGGTGCTGAGGAGTGGTCTTCCTGGCCTTTCTCTGTTGGTTGTGTATCCTACTTCTGCTTTCATTGGTTTTGGAGTGCTTGAGCCATTGTCTCTTCCATAGATGTTTCTGTCTCTCTCTGTCTGTTCTTTGGCAGCTCCATCTGTACATGTACTCTCCTTGGACATTCCCACAGTCCTGAGTTCTCTGTGCCACTGCTCTTCACTTTCTGGGTGGCCTCTTAAGTGTGTTCTCCTCACGACCTGTAATGGCCTCTTTGGAAGCTTCCTTCTGCGAGCTTGATCTCACTGGCTTCAGTTCCTCCGATCCTGGTTTCCATTTCTAGCATTTTCCTGTCCTCTTTCTTTACTTGGGTCTGTTTGTGCATAGCCTTCTTTTTTTTTTTTTTTTGACTGCATTAACATTCCCTTCATAGTTAAAGGGAGATTATTTCACCTGGCTGGCTCAGGAATTGCCTCTGAATTTGTCTTGGGTGTCTATATTCTGTGGGAAAGAGTAGCAGACACTACAGTGTGCCCTGTGTTCTCCAGAGTGGGGTGCAGCCTGGCCAGATGATGGATTTCATGACAGTGTTATTTTGTTTTGTGTCACCCTGCCTTCAGAATGGCACAAGTGCCAGGTTGGGGATTTCCGTGGGCATGACCAGTGCTTAGAGCTTGTTGAGACACCTGAGATCTCAGTGGTAGGTTTTCAGCAGTAGAGTGAAAACATGATTGAAATGCACTTTCATCGCTATCATAAACAGCTGAAATATGGCAATATGATATTGTTATGTCACCACTGTTAATCTCTATGGAGGCTTGATCATGACTCTCTAATAGGAATTGTTTTATAAACAAAGACTGGCACTTTTATTATTGTAGACTGCTTTATCCCATGCTGATTACAACATATCCAGGCTTTGGCATTTAGAAATACAGCTTTAGTGTAACAACTAAAACGCTTTTAATTAGGACACATATGCCTTTGTCAAGTGTAATAAGCAGGGTGGCATTTAACCAGTGTGTGACTGCACGCCCTTCATGATGTGCTTTCAGAGCCACTTCTCCTGTCTGCTGCGGCTTCATTATCAACCGTCCTTGCTACAGTCAACTGTGTTGAGTATGTGTGCTGCAAACATGAGCTTTTGTGTAGAGGTCAAATAAAAGACAAGAGCCAGTATTCCCAGAAGCACAGTGGTTGAGTTTCTTTAAAAATGTGCAGAGACTGTGTTTTGGGGAGAGGAGGGTTCAAGTTAAAAACAAACAAAATACCACAAACATAGAACAGTTTGTTTGGAGGAGTTGTGATTTTTGAACTTGAATACAATTATTTTAAATACATGTTTGGCTTCTCACAGAACATGGTTCTTTAAATAGAAAGACATTAAAGAGCTCACCCAAAGGTAATTCAAAGGCCTTGAGTGACACAGGCTTTGTTTTAGAGAGAACTCCATAGGTACCTTTGGCACCAGTTGTGAGGCAGGGGAGATGAACAGTTCCATGAAATTGCCTGATCTCTCCCACTGGTGGAGATTCCATGCAATCAAGGCTGGCTCTGCTCACCTTTTCTCTCTCAGCTTCTTCTCTGTGGTCTGGACATGGTGTTGAGTCTAGGAGAACAGGATGCCTGCAAGCCTCACGTGCATTTTTCTAAGTGGATCTGGGTCTTTCTGGGTTTCTGTGTGCCTGTTCCTTCCCTGAAAACTATAGGATGCATGGTTCTCTTCCACAGGGAATTTGAGTTCTAGCTGGGAGAGAAATGAATCATTGTATAAGCAAGCTATTCTGTGTAATTTTATGAGCATTGGGACTGTGTGGCCTGTTCAGGAGGGTGTTTGCATGAGAAGCTGTGATGGCCAAGTGGCATCATCTCTTTCAAAGCAAGGACAGGTATGGAGGAAGGGATGCCATGCTCTTCTAAGAGTCCTAGGGTATGTGGGAGCAGACAGGTTAGAGGAAGTGTGTGTGTACCAGGTGGCTTTTCTCTACATGTATTTGTTTTTATTTTCTTGCTGTCTTTTCCTCTTTGAAGACTTTAGCCTAAGTCAAGGAACTGGGGGGCTTTTCATGAAGCTGTTCACTTCCTTCTGTTTTTCTTGGTCAATTAAAAATAAATCTCAGTTATAATAAATCCCAAGTCCACTTTCATTCTTTATTGCCTTGTCTTTTTTGCCCTTTAATCAGTCTTTTATATTATTTTACTTTATTTTTATGTATTTATTTATTTGACAGGGAGAGAGAAAGGATGGGGAGGAGAGAGAGGGGGAGAGAATAGACATGCCAGAGCATCCAGCCACTGTAAATGAATTCTAGACGCACATGCCACCTTGTGCATCTGGCTTATGTGGATCCTTGGGGAATCAAATCAAGGTCCTTTGGCTTTGCAGGCAAATACCTTAATTGATAAGCCATCTCTCCAGCCCTAATCAGTCTTTTGAAGTTGTTCCTAGGTGCTGGGAACAGTACCTAGCCAGGCATAGCCAGTCCCTCAGGTAGCACACTGTGTAGAAGACAGAGACCTTGGTGAGTGTAATCTCACTGACCATTGACTGGCTTTCTGTGGGCAAGCGTGGAGGTGCTGGACCATGTGCACCGCATGGAGAATGTGTTAGTCAGCTTCTCCTACTGTGACAGTAAATGCCTGAGTGAAGAACTTATAAGGAGGAAAATTTTCTTTTGGCTTGCTATTTCAATTCATGGTCAGTTCACTCCATTGCTTTTATACCTGTGGTGGGGCAGATTGTGATGGCAGAAGCCTGATGATGGAGGAAGCTACTAACCTTAGAATGATAGAAGAGCAACTCAGCAGACACAGAGAGAAACAGATACAGAGAGAGAAAGAGAGAGAAAAAAGATACATATTGAGAGAAAGGCCAGAGGCCCAATATCCCCTTGAAGAGTACCCCAGTGACCTTTCTCCCACTAGGTCCCACCTCCTAAAGTCCCATTACCTCCAAATAATTCCATAGGGTGATGATCAAGCTTTCAACATATGGCCCTTGGGGGACATTTAAGATCCAAACTATGTCAGAAGGCTAGAGCAGGCTGCCTGGAGGCTTGCTGGAGCAAGGCTGCATCTGAAAGGAGGAGCTCAGTTTAGCTAAATGAAAGTACACAGTTCTTTCAGGGAACCCACACACATGGGCTCACATGCACACCCAGGCACATATACTGCCAGCTCTGCTCAGAGTGATAGGAATAAGTGGAGTAGTGTCCCATTTAAGAACAAAAAGGAAGAAGGAAAGGAAGGAGGCAAGTAGGGAGGGAGGGAAAAAGGAAGGAAAGCAGAGTTTTTGCAAAGACTAAGTCTTTGCAGGTTCTATTTTTGGGGTGCAGCCTTTAGTGGGAAATGAAGAATTTCTCAAGTTCATGTTTGTATAATTGTGGCATACTTTCCTCATTGAAAGCTCTAATTGTGGGAAAGAGTCAAGGCTTATTTATGGCCTATTGAGGGAAGAAGTACTGGATGGGACATTTTGCATCTTTTTACCATTCTCTTTTCCCAGTAATACCTGTGTGATCTAGAGGAGAGTAAGTCTCACTGAGAATCTAACCTCATTCAGGATGTAACTAGGAGACTTGGGCTTAAATCCAAAAGCTCAGAAGTTCCTGTTGTAAGTATGCTTCTTCCATGGAGAAAAGATATAGTCTTGTTCTGAAGTCAAATAAAAATATTCCTTGTCCCTTGAAGATTTAATCACGACATTTAGCAAAAGGAGTAATAAAGATCTATTACCAGAAAGCAGAAGTGAAGTTAGCATGGGAGTATGAGGAGCTAATCTGCTCCGGCTTGCTGCCTGGAGAATGCACAGGTCTCTGGATGGAGTGTCACATTTGATCATGTTTTTCACCTTTTCTGCTCTTCACAAGCAAGGAAATCTGGTCAGTGAGGCCTGAGATTTTCATTCCCATCTCATCTCAAATATGGGCATTACTGTCCTGGAGTAGCTGAGCAGTAGGATGGCTGGAGGCATGATCCCAGTCCTGCCAGATCTTGGGTCAGATCCCAACATCAGTGAGGCCATGGGGACCTGGGGCTGGCTGTGGAGATCAAGTTGCCATGTGGTCATGCAGATTGTTGACACTGGCAGTTCTGTTTGCCCAGGAGTTTGGTTTGAATCCAGTTGTAGCTTGGTTCTCGAAACAGGGGGGGCATTCTGAAAGATCACACACTGCATGTGTGAGGATGTAAGTCCTGCAAGAGTTGAAACTTCACCTGTCCTATTTAGTATGTGTCCTCATGGCCAGGCCACATGTGGATATTGAATGAGCCCAGTAGTGATGAAGAAATAAGCAGTTGACCATGAGGGGTGGCTGAGAAGGTCATTCATGTCAGGGTCATAGCCATAGCTGGGCAGTTCCCACCTCTATGTGGTAGCCCAGAATTATGACTCCTGTTCTCAGTTCAGCAGAAATCAGAAGGAGGCTCACCAAAGTGGCTGCGTTGACATCATGGTGGCTCTCACACTTGGAAAGTGTGCATATGTCACACACAGCCTTTCATGTAGGATCTCTCTTGGAATTTAGCCTTAGTTATGCAAGATAGGTCATCTTCATTCCTTGTTTGCTAGTGAGAAAACAGGCTTCGGATGATTTATTACTCTTCCCCAAATAAGTAAACAATGTTCTTGCCTCCTAATTCATTGAGGAAAGAGAATTGGTCAGATAGGAGTGTTCTTAAACCTCAGTAAGGGGCTAGAGAGATGGCTTAGAGGTTAAGGTGCTTGCCTGCAAAGCCTAAGAAGCCAGGTTTGACTCCCTAGGACCCATGTAAGCCAGATGCACAAGGTGGCACATGCATCTGGAGTTCGTTTGTAGTGGCTAGAGACCCTGGCATGCCCGTTCTCTCTCCCTCTCTCTTTTTCTCAAATAAATAAATACAAATAAAAATTTTAAAACCTCAGTATGAACAGCCTTCCTTTGCTCACACGGCACCCTGTATGATGCCTCTGATTGACAAAGAAATACAGAGAAGTCCTTCCTTTGTGCAGCTCCTCCCAGTCTCTGCTTCCCTCGCCACGATTCTTCTCATGGGGGCTACCCGGCTTCCATTCCTTTCCTGCACCTCTCCTTCCTGGAGCCTTTTCTCCCATTCCTTTGAGCATACCCTTCCTGCTCACTTTCTGCCACTCCGTCCCATCTTGTTCAGTTTCCTTCGTGAGTTTTTCTTCTCTATTTCTACCTTGAAATGCTAGGGGTTAGAAGGCATGATTGGTCATCCTATTCTGTTTTCTGGCTTATCTAGCTCCTGATAAACTCAACATTTCATGTTTGGGAGAATTGACTCTTTGCCTATGTCTGTAACACCTGCATATTTCAAACTCTGGCTGAATATACCTTTGGCTCTGAGGTTCTCTCCAGCATCCTATATCTTTGTCTCTCCCATCTGCACCAGCATCCTGTTGCTAAGAATGGAAATACAGGAGTGGCCTTGTAGCCATCTCTGCCCTAGGGTCCTGTGAAACTTGCTGCTTTTGCTCCAGGAGCTGTGCCTCCTGCCCCACCTCCCCAGCCTCCCTGCCATGGCTGCTTCCTGTGTTACCACTGTCCTTTATTTCAGCTCCTGAATAGGGGCCACCTGAGTTCCTATATTGTTTTTTCTTTTGCTTCTATGTAATTGCTTTTTCTTCCAATACCTAGATCTCACAATAGGTTTTAGGTTCAATGACAGTAAAGGCACTCAGTCTTCAGAGGTAGGTATCTTAGTAATAGATTACTTCTGCTGTAAAAGGTACTTTACACTGGGAAACTCACAGAAAACAGAAAGTTATTTCTCAGGTACAGAGGGAGCTATGAGATTGAGAAACTGGTGAAGGCTTGTGCTATGCTTCATAGATGGTGACTGGTTGCTGTGTCCTATACAACAGAAGAATTGTTAATTCCCAAGGTGGAAGCCAGGATTAAAGCCCAACAGTAGAATCCTGAGGCTTGCCTCTGGAATCCTGTCCTCCTCACTTTGAAATGCACCCAGTCTCTCCTTACACTGATACAAATTCAGTTTCTTCCCAAGCCCAAGGGTGCTATGCACCTGGCTCCTAGCATCCCTCCTCTATACCTGCCACTCTCCCTTGTCCTCTCCTGCCACAGCACTTAAACACTTGCCATCTACTTCAGGACCTTTCCATTAATGTGCCCTCTGCCTAGAAGAATTTTTCTTCAGTTTATATGGTCAGAACCTTGTAGCACTCAGCTCATGGCTTGTGTGTCAACTTGGGAAGGCTTTCTAGCCTTTTTGATATAAGGTAGCTGCCTACTTTCTTAAAAAAGAAAAAGCATTATCTTTCTGTTTTTATTTTTGTGACAGCATCTCACATAGCCCAGATTGGCCTTGAACTTATTATGTAGTAGAAGATGGCCTTGAACTTCTAATCCTTCTGTCTTTACCTCTTGAGTGCTAGGATTCCAGGGGTGTACCATTACACCAGCTTATTGTGTGCTGGGCAAGGACTGCACAACCTGAACTACATCTTTTATTCTTGTAGCTCTTCATGTTATCTTGAAATCATCTTTATTTTTTTTTGAGGACCCATATATTTATGATGATGTCTCATTATGTGGAATGAAACTTAAACTTTGAATGCCATTTCCTGCCATTTCTCCAGGATTGGTGTCAGTACCAAGGCTGAGTAGATGATTGGGATGACCAAGAGAATGAGTGAAAGATTGAACAAATGAGTATCATATGTATTCAAATACCAGTTCCTGTTAACCCCAAGAACTTCCCTGACAAAGTATAGGCTTCCGTTTACTCAGTGCTTGACCACCACGTGAGTATCTCTGTTTCTGGTAGACTCAGACCATGTCTCCACTCCTACAGGTGATCAAGGAGGCCTACAATGGCTGTGGTGGTCCTGTGGATCCAGAATGTGCTCCCCTTCCCAGCGCCCCAGTGCCCAAGGCAGAACTGGAGAAGGTAAGGGCTAGTCATTGGGTCTAGAACCTCTCAATTGGTTTGGCTCTCACTCAGGGTTGTTTTGTGAGTGAATTTCATTTTAGGTTGATATACATTAATCGAACCTATTTTATGGGGTGCACTGTGACATTTGAACATATGAATACAGTGCAATGGTCAGATCAGGTTAACTGGTATGTATGCCAGACTTTTATCATTTCATTATGATAGTACTTCCCTCTGAGAAGTTTACATTCTACTTGGAAAATATAATCTGTTGTCATAGTAAATGTTTGTTGTGAAGAAGCTGCAGGTAGTCATTTTTCATAATGAAGACTTTGTGATTTGTTTCATTCCTAGCAATGAATGAAAACGTGGACTTACATGGGTGAATGCTCTAGTTTGGTCATAGAACTACTAATGAGGTCTGAGCATAAGTGCATCTGCTCACAGGCACCTTACAAATGTGTCTTCCCCAAAAGATACTAGCCAACCAGGACACAGCCCCATGTCCCTCTGAGTTCTCATTTTCCTGTGGGGAGACTATATAAGATCACAGTCCTGGTAGGGTTAGGGAGCCTGTTGTCTGCACACTCATACTTGCCACAAGTGCATGGAACCTCACTGCACTGCTTGTGTTTTGTCTATAACTAACCGATACTGCTTCCTTGGAGCCCCACTTCCCATGATGTCTTCTGTTGGCAGCTCATCTCACAGGAACTCAAACTTCCACCCTCAGCTGCCAGCCAGTGGACAAGTGGATCCCCCCTTTTTCGTCTGCCCTTATATATTAGGGACCACAAGAGAAACAGAACCAGTAGGCTATGTATGTGTGCAGGAGAAGATTTGTCATAGCAGTTGGTTCACATAGTGTTGGGGCGCAAGTCCACATCTGCCATGTGGGCCATAGGCAGAGAGCCAGAGAATGGGTTTACAAATACACGAAGTTCCCTCTTGCTGAGGATGGCTGGATTATCTGTTATGTGCAGGCATTCAACTGATTGCTTGAAGCCCACCACATCATGGAGAACAGTCTGTTTGCTCAGAGTTCAGATATAGGCTATCCAGAAGCATTCTCCCAATTGACACATCTAGTCAACCAACTCATATTTTGACAGATTAGCCCTGTTTTTTTCCTAAGTATAAAATGAATTCAGAAAAACACAAATAGGAAAATAAGTCACTCATAAGTCTGTCTATAAAGGATGTAGCCCCTCTTAATTGCCTTTTGTGTTATTAATCACGTTTTCCTGTTCATTTGTTTGTTTTACAATTTTGTTAATCATATGCAATAAGATTTCTTACACTGCTAATTTTATTAGGGATTTTCTAGGTTTTAAATTCATAATAAGGAACCACAATTTCATACTTAGACCAACTAAATAACAAATCTGTTTGGCTCTTATCACTTAGCTAACTGTTCTGTCCTTCCCGTCTTATTGCTGGTTTTCTTTTCTCGGCTGTTTGGAATAACAGAGTAGTTGATAACTTTTGCATCAATCTTTCCTGCTTCTCTTGGCCCATTGTCTAAGGATAGACTCCTGGGAGCTAAATACCTACACTGACCTTTTTTCTTCCTCTAATATTTTGATTCATTCAAATTGCTTTCTTGAAAGGTCAGTCCAGCTGTGTTTCCTGTCACATTGGGGTCTGAGTTCTTTTTCACATACTCCCCATCTGAAGTGGGGTTTTCCTTTCCTTGTCTCCTGTTCTAAGGTTGTCCTGTGGCTGTGGCCCCAATGGCTTCCTGGGTAGTAAATGGAAGGGATCCAGCTGTAAACATGGTAGCTCATTCAGACCTAGATATGGAGAACTCTCATTAGGTCCACACATGGGACTGAAGTAGTGACAACTGTCCCTACATCTTTTTTAAAGGCATTGTTAGTCACTTGCTTCTCATTGTGCACATACTAAGAAAACTTACTACCAAAGAAAACTTGACAGGCTTCCAATGTGTGTCAGGCGGAAATTAAGTTGATTATTATTTCTGTTTGAGGAATATGTCGTAATGAGGGAAGTTAAATTTTGTATTATAATTTTACAGCTGTTTGCTAGAAAAAGTAGATGAAATCAGCCTGGTATGATGGGTATGTTCATATGGTTTAGCCAACAGAAGGTTGTTTTCTTTATTATGATGTTTTCAAAGCTGTCATAGCAGTCTCACCAGCAACCTGGGTGGATGTGCTTTCTGAGCATTGTTGAAAATTCAGCCCCTATTCTCTTTTGCTTGTGGGAGAACTTAGTTGATCCATCATATATCAGTAAGCTGGTGTGCACATTATGAGAATAGTATAATACTTTAATTTTACAGAAACTGTCTTCAGAGAGGCCCAGCTCAGATGGGGAAGGTGTCGTGGAAAATGGAGTCACCATGTGTAATGGAAAAGAACAAGGTGAGTTTCTTCACACATGCTAAGAACATATGAGCTTTAAAAAGCAGTTGTAGCTGAGAAGAGTGATTGTGTGAAAGGTCTTTGGTGCCTCAGTTGTGCAGATGTCACTCATGGTCTTTGTCATGCTGATAACACAGGGAAGGCACCTTGGCTGGCACCAGCCTAGCACCTTCCTCTTCCATCCTGCCAGACCTTGTCAGGGTTGCTTGCTGCTATCTTCATTTTGCCATGCATGCATTTTAAACTGAGTTTGCCAACAGACTAGCTTGATTAAGCACTGGGATAGATGTGTATCAGGAGCAACCAGTTTTGCTTAGATATCTGATTTTCAGTGAGCTAGAGGCCCACATTCTCATTCAACTCTGCCTGGAATTAGCCAATGATTAGCTGGTTTTTTGGGTTGTGAGCCTCAGGTTCTTGCCTTTATAACCAGGGTGCCAAGGCCTACAGATTTCTAAAGTCCTTTTTGTAAAGATTTTTCTGGAAATACCTTTATTTTAATCTATATCTATAATATTGGTAATTTTGAGCAAATACACATCCCACAAATTTATCTCTTATCATTTTTAGTGTCCACTAAGCACATCCTGAGCACACTGAGCACATCCACAGTGTTGTGTAGCCATCATCTGCTGCCACCTCCAGAACTGTGAAACATGGGCGCCGTGCCCCTTTCCCAGCCATTATACTTTTGAAATACAGAGAGGGGGAGAGAGAAAGAACAGGCACGCCAGGGACTCTTGCCATTGCAGCGAACTCAGATGCATATGCCACCCTGTGCCTCTGACTTTAACATGGGCACTGGGTAAATGAACCCAGGCCATCAGACCTTATAGGCAATGCCTTTACTGAAGTACCTTCCTATCCCTTCTACTTTTTGTTTTTATGGGTTTCAGTACTCTAGGGACTTGGTAAAAATGGAACACTATAGTATTTATCCTTTTATGATTGGCTGATAACATCTTCAAAGTTCACCTGTACTGTAGCTTGTGTCAGCATTTCCAAATTCCTTTCTATGACTAAATAATAATAATCCATTGTATCCAGAGACTGCATTTTGCCACCCATTCATGTCAGTGGACACTAGTATTGTTTCTGCCTCCTGGATACTGTGAGCAGTGCTACTGTAAACTGGGTGTGCAGATGTTGAAGCCTGTTTCTAAACTTAGCTTTATAGTGATGCAAATTACATTCTGTAAAATCTACCTGTTTTGGCCTATTATTATGTAAGTTTTGATAAGCACAGGCAAGTAACCACCACAATCAGGATAGAAGATGTTTCTGTCATCTCCAGTGTTCCTTTGTGCTCCTCTGAGTTTCTCGTGCACATTTAGGTAGCTGCTGATGTTCCCTGCCTCCGATCCTGGGTGGGTGGCCTCTCGGAGCTTCTTTCCCTCAGCTCCATACATTGCAGATTCACCATGTCATAGCCACTACCTGGCATCCTCAGTGTAGTTGAATATACTGGCTAGCCATGTTCTCTTTGTCTCCTCAGATCCCATGCCCATGTCTTGTTTGTGTGTGTAAGTATACTTACAGTTTGTCGTTGAGCTTTGAGGGTCCCATGCATATTCTGAATGCAAATCCCTCTCAAATGTGTGTTTCCTACAGACATTCTTTCTTCTGTGACTAGGCTTTGTATTTCCTGAGTGTTCACTGAGGGGTATGACGTGTCAATAGTAGAAGAAACTGACCTCTTATAAGGCCAAGTTGCTGAGGCCTCTGTGTCCTTGACAGCTTAGGTGGATAGTCAGTTGCCTGGGTCTGGCCTATGTGGCTCCAAAAATAGAGCACTTGTGCCTGCCTGGTAGATGAAGTCACTGTACCATACCAGCCCGGGCCCTGAGGCAGTGACCATCATGCAAAGTTGCGAAGTTCACTGTGCAAGTTCACACAATCTGCCTCTTCATTATTGTTTTCCGACTCAATCCCATCTGAGTGTAATTTTAGTGCTGCTTGTTGGAAGCTGTCTAGTATAATGTATTAACTGTGCTGTCCACAGACACATTCTTTATAATGAAAACCCCAGAACCCGGTAGCTATCTTTACCTTTGCCCTGAGGTAAAATACCCTACAATCTCCATGTTCCTGCTTTATTCTTTCGTTTACTTCTTCCTTTGTGACTTCTTTCTTTCTTTCTTTCTTTTTTTCTTCTTCTTATTTTTAATCCTTTAATGGATGTTCTTGTGTTGCCTAGGCTAATCTAGCCCTACTGAGCTCAGGTGATCATGTAGCCTCAGCGCCCTGAACTGGGACCTCACAGTTGCATACCACCATATGGGCTCTTCCTTATTGGTGAGGCACAGTAGACACTGGTTTGGCAGCTTGCTTTCTCATTTAATATATCTTCCTCTGTGAGCCCATGTGTGATTAGGGGCTATGAAGTATGTGTTTGTCTGGATGTACATGTAGGTTATATGTCTGTCCCTGTAATTCTCCTGTCCCTTTTAGCAAGATGAGCTTTTTGTGTTTTGGAATGAGCCACACATTTTCCTTTTGTCTGGCATTGTGCTTTGTATATGGTAGCTGCTCAATCAGTGGTCACTAAAGGAATTTCATGGTTCAAGTGCACCCAACCTAAATGTCCCGTAATCTTCATTCTTGCTGCTCATTCTAGTCTGTTTTGCTATGGAGAGATGTGAACCGAGCTCCCTTTAGCTTGACCATGACTCATACAGGTTCCTGTGCTGGCCACAGAGAGGAAGCCTGAGCTTCACAGTGCTTCCTACGCATTATCATCTCACTAGAGGTAGCAGCAGTCCAGACTCAGATCAAAGCTGGACATTAGCTCTGAAACACTCATTTCTTCTTTTAAGGTGGAACCTTGTATGTAGGCACCAGTGCAGTGCTGCTTCTTGTGCATCAGTGGACATGTCTCATACTATAGCTGCTGAGAGGAGAGAAGATCTAGGTCCTGGGCCAGTCTGTATAGAAACTAATCATACTCCACTAGTGCTACATGCCTTTGAGATTTAGTATTTGCTGGTGGGTCTGTGAGGAAACCTGTTGAACTAGTATTGGTATTACCAATACTATGGTATTACCTCTAAGCCCCTCTCCCACCCCTGCCTAGATTAAAGAGCATCTAATTACCATTGCTATAGGACATTTATAGCTCTTAAATATGCACAAGGTGAGCTAAGTGGGCATGTCACTAATGTATCCTGCTCATCTGTCACTGCCCTCTGGACCCTCTGCTATGAACCTTCACTGAATTGAGGATTCTGAGTTTTGAGTTTGCCAATGCACTAAATTCTGACTTTTCTTCTGAAAGGGTTCTTGATGGCTTCTTGCTCATGTCCTTACATAGTTGGGCTTTTCTCCCAAGGATGACCTCATTTTTGGAAAAAAAAAAAAAATCAGTGGTTAGAGAATTAAAAGCATTCAGTATTCTGTCTTGGTAGTCAGAGTCCAGCAAGTACTGTCTAGCAAGCAGCCAATCTCAGTGGAGCTGGGAGCAAATGCAAAGCCTAACCTAGGAGATGGCATTGCTAACATGGCAGTTTTGCCTCAGGTTCCCAAGCCTTGGGGACAGTACCTCTGGTCACCCTGATGTAGAGCTTGGTTGGCATGCAAGGTAATGAAAGCTCATCTGCAGACTCCTGGAAAACACTGGGAGTAGCCATCCACTGTTGTTTCCCTTTCTGGCTTAGCCAAACTGAAGTCAGAATGACACAGCTGTCCTGATCTGGACTTCTGCCTGGTGATGAGTGAGCAGCTGGGCCTGTCCTGAGACTTTGGATCGTCTCCTGGTGCTGACCTTGGAAAGCCATGTGTACACGGGGGCATGGAAAGGGGCTCACAGACATTCCCATGGGCTTTTCCCCTAAGATCCCAGGAGTCCTAAATCTGATTTCTTTTAAATAATACAAAAACTCTAAGGCACCATAGCAAAATTCCACAGGCTAGAGAGTTAAGCAGCAGACCATATTAATTAATGGTTCTAGAGGCTCAAGATCAAGGTGACAGCAAGATTCACCTTTGGGAATTATCATTATTGTGGCTTATTGGTCCATATGTGGTCCTATGCATGTACATCTCTTCTTAAGTAAAGGACACTAAATTTTGCATCAATACCCTGCCTGGTGTGGCCTCATTTAGCCTTCTTCCTTATGTCTCCATCTTTAGAACAGCCACTCTGAAGATCATAGCCTCAACCTGTGAAATTGCTGGGAGTGGGGCACCAACATTTAGTTTAGAATGTTATTTGCCCTAAAATTTAACAGTTTCATTTTTAGCTATAGCATAGCATCTCTTGCCCCAGACGCTTGCTATACCCTCCAAAGAGGAGGTCAGCCTTTCAGCAATGGCTGGTCTCACAGTCTGAATCCCTGAGTCTACCTTAGTAGGTACTGAGTGAAGGAGGGCATACCATCAGACTCATCCTGAGGGTCCACTGCCTTGGCTTTGACCATTTGGGCTACTGGGAGCAGCAAAGTAGAAGCAGGCAAAGGGCTACTCTTTGCTTCCCACAAAACAGGCAGATGGGGAGGAAAGGAGAAGGATGCTTGTGAATTAGTATGTGTATGTTTAGAGGAAGGGTCATAACTGGGCTATAGTTTACCTTGTGTCCCTGGATGTCCTTTCTCTGAGATGATTCCATGGGACATGTTGTGTGTTCATTTCTTCCTAGGGAAGTAGAAGGGATCCTTAGTGACATTTTAAATGGGTATGTGTTCTTATATAGGGCTGAGTGATTGTGCTTAGGATCAGGGGTGGTTCTTGGGGTCAGGGTAATGTTTTAGCCTTGACACAGTGAGGCTGCATCTTACTGGGTTACTTGGGAAGAGGCCTTGCACACTGGTTCCATGTGTGGCAACTCTTTTTTTTTTTTAATTTTTTTTGGTTCATTTTTTATTTATTTATTTATTTGAGAGCTACAGACATAGAGAGAAAGACAGATAGAGGGAGAGAGAGAGAGAATGGGCGCGCCAGGGCTTCCAGCCTCTGCAAACGAACTCCAGACCGTGCGCCCCTTGTGCATCTGGCTAACGTGGGACCTGGGGAACCAAGCCTCGAACCGGGGTCCTTAGGCTTCACAGGCGAGCGCTTAACCGCTAAGCCATCTCTCCAGCCCATGTGTGGCAACTCTTAGAGACTGAGATAGGCCCACTCACCTCTGTTAAGAGTTGACGTCAGGATCAGGGCTTTACCAGTCCATTCTGACTTCTTCCTTGATCCTATCCTTCTAACTTGGCTTGATTTGTGGATAAAGTCCAAGGGTAGGAGAAGGGGGGTACAGTTCACTGAGTGGGAACAGATAGAAAATACCATCTGGCAGCTGACACAGGGTATGGAGAGATGAGGACTGACCTGTGTTGGTGATTGTTACAGCCTGTCCTCATCTGCATGGACTCTATATCCAGATGCTTATTATGTGTGAGTCAAGGTTTGTCATGTCTTCTGTTCTGCAAGGGAAGCCAGAAATCTTTTCTGTGCAAAATGTCTATGGATTTATGTATCCTAATCCTGTTAGCTTCTAATTGAACACTGTCTTGGCCAAATTGGAGAGTAGAGGAGAGTTAGTTCCTAATCAGTCTTGGCCACATGGAGCTGAAAGCTATGCCATTGGTCTGAGAGCGCTGGACAGCACAGAGGAGAAGCAATGCCCAATGATGGGGGAAGGAACCTCCAACGAGAACATAGTTCCTCTTTCCCTCCCTGTGGATGTGCTTCTGACTAGCCAGGCTGTAGCTGCACCAGCTCATCTTAGCTTCTTGAACCCTGTGAGCTGACAGCCTTGCATCAGCTGATCATCCCACCTGCACATCTTCCCTGAGCAATGCATAGTCTTGTTCCTTGAGTGCTCGGCTGAAAGTTAGCCCCAGGCAGGCTCTCGCTGAACACCTAGCTCCTCTCCCATGTAACTGATCTCCATATAGTCCTTGTCACCATTTTGGCATCCTTTGTAGTTGGGTATACATGTGCCTGCATGCATGTCTGTGTGAAAATGCATGTATTAGTATGAATGTTTTTAATCTTCCTTTGAGTAGAGGTTTTCTGAGTGCAACCCTGGGTCCTCTTGTGACCTCAGCATCTGGACCCCCAGCTAACACATAGACAGCAGGTGCTCATGTGCCTAAATAGTAATATTTGGGAGAAAAATAAGTACAGGATGGTTATGGACTCATTTTTCACTTAATGTTAATTGTTAAAACATGATTTTCTGTTGCTGTTGACAGTGAAGAGAAAGAAAAGTTCCAAGTCAGAGGCCAAGGGAACTGCGTCTAAAGTCACTGGGAAAAAGATCACCAAGATCATTGGTCTAGGAAAGAAGAAGCCATCCACGGATGAGCAGACTTCATCTGCTGAGGAGGATGTGCCCACCTGTGGTAAGACCTGCCACATGGCCAGTGTCAGGGAATGTTCCATGAGTGTGCTTTGGAGCTCCTGCATTTTCTAGGTTTTATTTATGGGGTACTTCCTTGTTGGGCTTGTGGGTATCTGACTTGTAGGAAATAGTTTTTCTTCTTATTAGTGAAAGAACTGGCTAGGGCTTGAGGTGCTCTCTGGGGTTCTTTCAAGGTAAACAGCATTTTATCTGTCACATATGAAGTTCTCCCCAGTTCCTTTCCAGTGTTGCAAACTAGGACACAGCCACCAGCCATTTGCAAGCGAAGGCAGGGTGAGCCAGCACTTCCCGGGAATGGGCAGAGTGCAGCAGCTTTAGTGTGTTTTTCAGAGTCATGTTTCAATCCCATAGATATTACTGTCCATCCCTCAGTTTGCCTTCGATCCATTTGGGTTTTTTTTATGCAGGGGCTGTCTGTCAGGGACTGGGTGGAGCATGTGGTGTAAAGCAGCCATCAGAATAGCTGTGGCTTCTGGTCTAGAGGTGAGAAGATAGAGCGAGCAAGGACCTGTGGAACAACTGGGTGGATGAGGAAGATGTAGTGGAGTATGTAGCGCCCCAATTTGGGTTGAATAGTGCCATTCAAAGCAGCCTCTGGGAAGCGTGGGAAGATCTTACCTGTTTGATGGGTCCCCAGCAACTTCGTTTAAGAGACTCATGTAGCTAGCTGTTTTAGTGAGGAGATTGTATAAGTCCACAGAAGGATAGTTACTTGCTGTTTGTTTTTAAAAAATATATATTTTACTTATTTATTTGAGAGAGAGAGGCCTACAAGGGATGCTGAAGGAGTAGAGGTTGGGCTAGGTCTAGAAGGGAGAGTCCCTGCTGGCTTTTCATGGTCATGGTTCTAGGGTACTGCATGACACTGAGTTTTCATGAATTCAGTGAAGTCACCTGGGAAAGGACTCACAGGTTGGAGATGTTGTCTTGCAAAGTAAGTGCCTTTGAGGCTGATTCGAGGAACACTGATGGCTTTGTTCAGTACTTTGTTTAGGGACTTAATATACCCTGGGCCACTAGACTGCCCCTTGTCAGTTTGTCTTTGGGGGACAGAAAAAGAAAAAGTTCCTCTGTTCCTCAGTCCTTTCCATGAGGAGGGAATTTGATTGCAAGTCAGCCAGCTAGACAGAGCTGCGCTACAGTAAGGAGGGTCTGGAGATAGGCTGTTCTCTATTAGCCTCGCCTTCCTAGAGCTTTTGGTTATATTGCCTTGTCTTCTCACATGATCAGCCCTTGTGACAAGAGAGAAGTTAATGATTTTAAAGTAAATTCAGGGCTGGAGAGAGGGCTTAATGGTTTAGGCACTTGCCTGCAAAGCCAAAGGACCTAGGCTCATTTCTCCAGGATCCTTGTAAGCCAAATGCACAAGGTGGTGCATGCATCTGAAGTTCATTTTCAGTGGCTGGAGGACCTGTTGCAACCATTCTCTTTCTCTCCCCCCTCTTTATCTTTATCTCTCAAATAAATAAATAAAAATATTTAAAGTGAGTTCATCTTTTGTTGGTTAAACTGCTCTCTTTATTGAACCCATGGAGGAAATAGAAATTCTTCTGTGAACATCAGTGTTGCAGTCTGGTTTGCATTGCTGTTAGAAATCACCCAACCAAGAGCAGCTTCTGGGAAAAAGAGATTTATTTTGGCTTATAGGCTCGAGGTGAAGCTCCACGATGGCAGGGGAAAACGATGGCATGAGCAGAGGGTGGACATCACCCCCTGGCCAACATAAGGTGGACCACAGCAACAGGAGGGTGTGCCAAACACTGGCATGGGGAAACTGGCTATAAAGCCCATAAGCCGCCCCCCCCAAATACACTCCCTCCAGGAGGCATTAATTCCCAAATCTCCATCAGCTGGGAACCTAGCATTCACAACACCTAAGTTTATGGGGGCCACCAGAATCAAACCACCACAATCAGTTACCAACTAATGTGGAAGGCAGTTCTGAGGCTGTTGTCTAGGTCCTCATCTTGGTGCTTAGAGAGGTTGCATGCCTTGTTGTGAGTCATGCAGTTCCCCAAGGCAGAGCTGGCCCCAGCCTATAGCTCACACCCTCTTCCCAGACTTGTCCAGAAAGCGCTTATACTTGCAGGCCTCTATTGCTCTGTTATTGTTGGTGCTGAGACCAAGCAGTATATTCACTACCCAGTACTGTTTTGGAAGCATGGTTGATTCTGAGAGTGAGAGGAGCATACACACAGAACTCAGCTCTGCATGCCTTTAAAACTGTCATCCAGTTCTTTGCCAGGTGAGGGGCAAGGAAAAGGGTTTCTATGGGAATGGAGAACAATGACTGTTTTCAGCTATTTCAGTGCAGCTGTGGGGCTTCAGGCAGAAGAAAAGAGCTGGACTCAGGCCCAAGGGGCTAACCCTCCCAGAGTCTCTGCAGCTGCTGTTGTCTGCTTCAGGAAGATGTGGTGTGGAGTTGATGGGCCAGAAAGACAGAGTAGCTGAGCAGGCAGAAAAGCCTCTATGAAGCACCAAGTTGAGCCAAGACCCCCAGCATGTGGTCTAGAGCTGCAGGATGAGGTGTTGTAGCCTCATAGGTGCTCTCCGCAGAGTTTTTGTGGGGGTGAGGAGTGAGGACCTGTGGCACCAGCTTGGCTGCACTGACACATCTCTGTTCCACAAGACCTATTGAAGGATGCCTTGAGCAGTGAGTGGTCTGTCTGGCCACCTCTTCACACAGCTGCCTAGATAATGTGATCCAGGAGATACACCAAGACTCCTAGCTAAGAACTGTCTTCCATTCACTCTCACATGTGCACTTAAACTCGGGATTATTGTCACTTAATAAAAGAAATGCACTTCACTTTGCATTCTTCCTCTTTTCCAGATGAAATTTCTAAAACCTTAACTGGCCATATCATCCTGGGCTGAACAAAACAAAAAATGTTTCTTTTGCTGCCCACATCAGAGCCTGTAACAGTCTTGCCCAAACCCCACTTTTCTAAATTCATGCATTACTAGATTAAGACTCAATCTTGCTGTGAACCTGCTGTATCCTCACCACCTGGCACCCAGCTGCAAGATGGCAGCAGTAGCCAATACTTTGTGGATTCAGTTTCCTCACCTGCAAAGTGGTCTCTGCAGTAGGTTTCTTGGTTCCTTGAGCGTGTAAGATGAGATGTGTGAACATCAGGCTCAGTGTCTGCCTCCTGAGTCACCATCACTGTTACTATCCATCGGGTCACCTGACATGCTTCAATGCAAAAAAAAAAACAAAAACCCTGAGCACCAGCTCTATCCAGGGTCATATGAGCTGTGTAGACAGTGAGAAATGTAGAGTTGAGAGCAAGGAAACCCTGAGATGGGAGGAGGGACTCAGATGAGATATACAGCCCAAGCTGAGTGGAGGACCTGTGGGATTCTACAGTAGCAGCATACCATGATTTCATGACTCTTCTAGCAAATAGGCTTTTAGTGGGCATTTGGCAATTTTACAGGCTTCCCATTTTGTGCCAGGGTAACTTTCATAGAAAATCAAGTGTCACTTGGCCAGATGGGAGGCTTCTGAGTCCAAAGAGCCTACATGGGTGTCTGTGTACAAGCTCCTTGGCCCTGGCCTAGTAGGGGACATGCTAGAAGGTTAAAAAGGAAGTGACTGCTAACATTGGCAGCACTGGATTTGCTGTTGCAGTCCCGGACATGTGTTATCACCACATGTTGCCCAGCTCCTCTTGATACTTGTGAGTGCTTGCTGACACAACTAGCAAGTGTATGAGTAGAGTGCCTCTCAAATGTGCCCACCATGTGGCCACAAGTGACTGTGACATAGCAGCCTCTGAGGCAGGCACTGCTGCTTATTTTCCATAAAGAGAAGAGAGTAAAGTATGGCTCCACTTTTGAAAGGCTGCCCTGCCTATCTCACTTGCTCCCTCTGCCACCTGGTCCAAGTACCAGAGGCCCAGACATCTGGACAGTTGACAGTGGTGGAGTGTGGGGAGGAAAGGGTGGGTAAGTAACATCTCCCTCCTGACTTTTAGATTGTTTATTTAACCTCAGGCCTGTAAAGTTTATTTTCTAGTCCTAATGAAATCTCATGTACTCTTAATAGATTCTTTAGAATTTGGAGCAGAGATTATCTCAAAATATCAAACTGAAATTCCCCAGTTTTTAAGATACAGTAGCACCATACTATAGTGTTAAGTAGGATCAAAATGAGCAGCCAACCAAACAACACACCCCATGCATACACCACCACCACCTAATTATGTATAGGAAGCTTAGAATGCAGCTCACTAAAGTCCCCCAGCCTCTCTGTCTAGCCGTGGCTCCTGGTTTCACTCTGGCACCTCTTGGTTGTAGTGTCAGCACTTGCTTGAAGATTTGACCATTTTATCAGTGAGGCTGGAAGTGTTGGGCTGGGAGGATAGTGGACGTGCAGGGATGCACCCTTTGACTCCAGATCCCTTCCCTGCATTACCCTTTCTCTGCCTGTCTGTTCTGTTCTCTATGTTCCCTTACCAGAAAATGATAACTTGGGGCTTTTTGAGAAAGTGGGGTACTATGACTCTGCAGGGTGGCCAGTTGACAGATGTGGACACATGAATGTATTGCCTTAGAGCATCCTGTTAATGTAAACAGTCTGTTATTCAGGGAAATTTTCTTTTTTCTTGTTTTGAAACTTAAATCCCAGGAATGTGTTAAATGTGGTAATGTCTGTGAAGTCATGCTCTAAATTAAGTGTGGATCTGTCTCATATAATCGTTCCTTTTGTGGCTAAAATGTCAGGGAACTCGTAGCATTTGGTGACTATGGGCCAGAATCTGCCTAGAAATAAAACTGTGCCAGCGCTTATGCGCCTCTTCCTTTGATCTGTGGGCAGTGCATGGAGAAGTAGCTCCCATGCTATGACAGAGCCATAAATCTGGGTCCTGTTCCTCAATTCCTAGGTGGATATTTAGCCTCCCACTTCCTTGATCACAATGACAATACCATCTGAATCTATCTGCCATATGAGTTACTGGAGGCTCCCATGGCTCTGTTTCTTTTGCTCCCTGCTCAGGTCCAGCCAAGCCCTATGGAATACATGTCCTTTCCTCCCGGCAGCTCTAAACATAAAGCCAGTGGTGTTCTATAGTTTAATGCTTTTTTGGTGGGGGTAGGGAGATGGGAAGGGCACAAAGTCTCCTATGAAGCCCAGGCTGACCTCAAACTCATTCTCCTCCTGCTTCTACCTCCTGGGTGCTAAGATATTGCAGGCATATGCTACCATACCTGGTTATTATTTAATTGTTTTGTTTTTTGTTTTTTCTTAGACAATGTCTTGTTAGGTAGCCCAGGCTAGTGGAATTCATGGTCCTCATGCCTCTGCCTGCTGCCTTACATGGTCACTGGGTTGTGCCACTGCTCTTGGCCTAGGCCTTCTCTTTAACAGTGCTTTCTGTGTGAGCCTTATATGTAGTTATTTGAAGTTATTTGAAGGGTTCTTGCCTTGTATTTATTTTGAGAACCACCATCCTGTTTGTGGACTCATGCTCAGAAAATCCTTAAAATCCATTGATGTGATGACATTCACTTGGTAAAAGCCCAGCACCCAGCAGTTGGCTTGCAGCATGATCATTTGCTATAGATTATGTGAAAGACAACATTGCAAATAGTTCTAGTGAGTGTGACAAGATGTACTATTGATCACATTTTATAACAACTTTACATGTTTTTATTATACATTACTGTTATTGAAAGTAACCTTTATACAAAACATTTTATACAGATACAAAAAAATCTTTGGTTAAGAAAAGCCATTTATGTGTGCATATATACACAGATACATACATACATATATTTTGCATCATTATAATTTATAAGTATACTATTTAAATTATTTTACATTTTTCAAAGAGGGAATTATAAAAATAAAATGAATGAAAAAGCAAACTAAATAGTTGTTACACTTAAAATACTACAAAACATTTTTAAAAGTTATTTCATTGACTACATTTTTAAGCAGGTCTTTCTCTTTTCAGTAATAATGTGTTAGAACTGGATCAGTCACCAACAGTATTTGACAGGATGAAAAACTCACAAGGCCCACAGATATATTTAAAATAATCCTGTTTTATCTGCCACCTTCAATCCCATGTGAGCATTAGGCCTTGTTGTGCCTACAGGTGCTTCCTACTTCATGAGTGGCCCTTTGAGACTTCATCCCCTTCCACAGTCTCCTGTATGTATAAACTTTGTGCAGGGAACTTGGTAGAGCTTATCTTGTCTCAACACAAGAGGGCAGCAAGGCCCCTATACTTGAGCCCACAGGCTCAACTTACTTCATAGACCCGGTGACTCACACTTCAATTACAGTTACTATTCCAGCAGAAAGAGGAGCACTGTTCTTCCGTGTGTGTTGAAAGAAATGACCTTTAGCCAAATTAGGACTTAAACTTTGCAAATGTGCCTATTCAGTGAGCAAACATTTTGAAAACATTCAAAGTAAGATGTAAAACCTCATTCTGGGTATCAAGCGTGCGTGTGCTTGTGTGTGTGTGTGAGAATTGTTCATTTGTTACTAATAAAGTGTGTAAGACTTAGCCTCCCAAGCCTTGAAACCCAGGGTTAGAAAAGGGTATGTTTTTGAGTCAGAAGTCCGTGACATGAGTCAGAATCCTTGTCTTATTTCTTTCCCTCCTGTCAACCTTTGCTACATTGCTTAGTCATGTTCTAATCTTTGGGGGGTGGTGTCTGCCACAAGGAGCAGTTGGAGGTCACAGTTGCTATAGCCAGTGTGGAAGCTACATCCCATGCCTTGGTGTTGCTAGGAAATACGAACTTTGTGTTTGTGACAATTGAACATTGCTGTTTTCTTGTATTTGAGGACTTTCCCTTTTTAATAAAATGGAGCTAATTCTGCCTGTAATTCCATCACACGTAGCAGTATACTTCTTTGTGATATGCCAGAGATACAGTACCATGCCAGAGGTATCAGTATCAAACCATGCCAACCCAGACTCAGGAGTTCAGGTTTCATTTGGGCCAACCTCCCAGTCAGACAAAAATCCTCATCTCAGCATGCTGAAATGGAACAGAGGCTACAAAAATGTCTTTGGCCTGTGGGTGGGACTCGCATTCCAACAGCATTTTATCATTTGCTGGAAAGCTTCCCATGCTGAGGAACTTAACACTCTTAAGGCCTCCTACTTTCCATTTTCAGAAAGTTTTCTTTTCTCATGTAAACCCAAAATCTGTCTTCCTGTGGCTGTTGTCCTACCTACAGCTTAATTGCACCTGAATCATTGCATGTAATTTCCCCTCAGTTATGTGAAGTCAGCTGTTGTGTTCTCTTTTTTCTAGCCGTCCCACACTTGCTGACTTAGTTTCTGTCACATTCTCAAGATGCTTTCCAGGTTTCCTTGTAAATACCAAACATCTGAACTAGATGAAGTGAAATGAGACTTCTGGACTGGCAAAGTCTCTACACCTTGTTATAAGTGAATTCTACTGTACCCATTCTTCTTATTTTGTGAACTTGTGTTTAAAACTAGTGTGCTGGAAGTTGTTTATACATGCCATTCCTAGTCTTTGAGGAGACCACAGACCTGGCCCCAGACCAGGTCAACCAGCCTTAGCTTTCCTTGGGGTTGAAGTGTGGCTTTTTCTCCTTGCAGGCTACCTAAATGTGCTCTCCAACAGCCGCTGGAGGGAGCGCTGGTGCAGAGTGAAGGACAGCAAGCTCATCTTGCACAAAGACAGGACCGACCTGAAGACGCACATTGTCTCCATCCCCCTCCGTGGTTGTGAGGTGATCCCAGGCTTGGATTCCAAGCATCCGCTCACTTTCCGGCTGCTTCGCAATGGTCAGGAGGTGGCTGTGCTAGAGGTATGGGCTCCCAGGGGCCAGTCTCCACAGAGGTGCCTGCAGTGTCTCCTTCAAAAGCCCTGTTTTGATTCCCCTCCCAGACTCCTAGATCTCACTGGCAGCACCTGGCTTCAGTTCATCTCTTTTCCCTCATTTGCCCATTCTGTTCATCTTTCCCTTCTTTGGGGCGGGACTGCCTTCTTTTGGGGTTCACTGGCCCAGTAATCTCAGGGAGTGGAGGAAAGACTGCGCCCCCTGGTGACTACTCTGCAGCAACCCTTGCTCTAGAAAGACTGACTTGGCCCAGGTCAGAGTAGCTGCATGAAGCCGTGGCTTTTGCAGGCTCTTGACAACACTGTATTGTAGATGGCAAGGCAAAAACAAACTGAAAACTCTAAGCTGTCCTTTGGAAATTAAAATGCAGGTCTCCAAGAAATCTTTGGCAGTAGAGCAGAGAGAGGTCCCAGAAGAAGTGCAGCGTGAGTTGGCACGTACTTGGGCTGAAGGTTGCCTATCAAGCATAAGGCCTGGATCAATCCCCCAATATTGAAAAGGAAAGAAAGAAAAGAATAAAAAAATAAATATATCACAAATGCACATGTATCCAAACCATTCCAAACTAAGTGAGCCAATAGGACTGTAGTCTTTGCTTCCTTCTATACCGTTTTAACTTTGATTTTAAATCTACAGAAAAGTTGCAAAAATAGTACAAAAATTGTATGGTTTTTTGTATCTCTTAACATCCCCACAGTATCTGTATGTAAAAAGTTTTCCACATGATTTGAAGATTTTTTTTTTTTTAAGAATTTGGTGTAATTGAGAAAAAGAAGGGTGTTGCCTAGTTATAACCACAGTATATTGGTCATAAATGGAACTTAGTACTCTCATGGGATACCTAGGCCTTAATCCAGCTTATCTACTTATCCTGGCATCTCCTTTCACACAATAGCATGCCTGAGAGCCTTCAGCCGCTAGATCTTCCAGCATTTTCTAATAGTTCGTGGCTGGTACTTCCCAAGGATCTCAGCCAGGTATTGTTAAAGATAGTCCTTCATCATTGGTTTCTCCCATGGAAGCAGTGACACTTTATGGTGTGTCCAGTCAGGAGGTGGGTATATGGCATCACTGTCTTCACTAGTGACTAGGTTAGTTTTGATTCCTGCTGAAAGTTGGTGCATTTTCTCTTTGTCATGTGGATGGAAACTTTGAGACCATGCAATTCTCTTAACAGCGAGAATTTCATCTGCTGATCTGAGACTTTAGACAAATCTCTAATGGAGGTGATGGCAGTGGGAACTCTGCTCATATTCCTTCTCCATTGCATTCATTTGATCTACTGAGAGGAAGACTTTCTCCATAATTACTCATTCATTGTATATGCAGGTACATCAGGGGCTCAGCCAGCAACTCACATGTGAGCCTGTATTATTCTGCTTTGCTCTCTCGTCCTCTGTTTGGCCCTGAGATAGAGACTGATTCATCATCAGTCTTTCAGTCCCTTCCTTCAGCATGGCACAGTCCAGGGCTTCAAGACCCCCTGGCTCTTCTCCCTGCCTTGGCCCTAGAGCACATCGGGATCAGGAAACCAGGGGCTGAGGCTGAGACTGTTACTGTTTCCATCTTTTTGCAGTAGGTAAACTCAGGAAGTGCACCAATCCCTGCATGTCTTAGTGTTATACATGTGCACACACATGTACTCCCCACAAACCTCTGTCTACTTCTATGTCTGTGTTGTAATTAAAAGCCATATGACAGTTTAATGCCATAGGATTGTTTTTAAAAAGCTTAGGAGAAAATTTCATTAAAATGAGCTATAAAGAACAGTTAGTAGGACTTTGGACATGGCTTAGCAGTTAAAGGCACTTGTTTACAAAGCTTGCTGGCTCAAGTTAGATTCCACAGTACCCTTGAAAACCAGATGCACAATGTGGCACATGCATGTGGAGTTTGTAGTGGCAAGAGGACCTGGAATGCCCATGTTCTGTGTGTGTATGTTTATACTACATAAATAAAAAAAATTAAAGACAATTAGTAAACTCTAGTGTGACATATCAATCACAGCTTAGGTACTTTAAAAGTGTTCCCCTGAAGTGATTGTAGACATGTAGGTGTAGAATTAGTAGTGCATGCCTTCTTTTTATATGCTTGTTTGGTACTAGGCATGGAACTTGGCCCCTAGCGTGTACTTAACACCCATAATGAAAGACCTGTAAAGAGAATGTATTTGTGGGTTCTTAAAATCCAGATGTTCATATGAATTTGCTTTAGTTTGGCAGACACTGACTTCATTCTTTCTATAAGACAGGAGGTTAGAATGCCTTCATTTTGCCTAATGGCCTCTCTTACACTGGCACTGGTTAGAAGGAACTTGCCATAAGGAAGCATCAGTTAGTGCCATTAGTCAGCATCACTGTAAAGAAAGCAACCAATTCTTTCTAATAGTTTTCCCCCTTTCTCCAGAGGCTTTTGTTTGTGCTGTAGAATTGAGTAATAAAGCCCATTTTTTTAAAGATCAATTTATAGGTCATTATTTTTAAAAGTAGTGATTTTTATTTAAAAGTGTATTGTTTCTTCAACATTCATTTCAGCTAACTCAAATTTGATGGACTGATTTCAACCTGTAAATGTTGACATATTTGATTAGTCTGAATCATTTAAACCTTTCAAATACCACTTTACAAAGGTTACTGATTTTCTAAATGACTTAATAAGGGTGTCCTAAAATCTTAGGATAATTTAAAGATATGTTTCAGGTACACAAATTAAATAGATCAAATGGGGGCACTTGCACACATCTTACAAATGGTTTATTCAAAGCAAGTTATAAAACAGAATCATACTCTAGAGATGCTGTGCCATAAAGGTGATTGATTTTAAATATTTTTATTTATTTATTTATTTTTAAGCAGAAGGAGGTAGGGAGAAGAGAGACAGGAAAGAAAGATTTGAGAATGTGTACACCAGGGATCTAGCCACTACAAATGAACTCCAGATGCATGTGCCACATTGTGCATCTGGCTTTACATGGGTACTGTGACATTGAACCAGGGTTGTAAGGCTTTGCAAGCAAGTGCCTTAACCACTGAACCTTATGCCATATGGTAAGAGGAGCAAAAAAAACTATCACAGATCACCAAGTGGTACATCATGAAGGGTCTCAGGGTAGGCCCTCAGCAGGCTTTCTGAACAACTTCCTTTGGCAGAGGTTTTATCAGTCTTGTAATTTCCATGTCCATCATGTAGTGCTTTTCCTCATTAAAGGAAGGCATTTTGGTGGTTAATATTGTTACTACAGAATAATTGTGTAATTGTTCTGTAACCACCAGCCTTGGACGGTGTAAACTCCAGGCTAACCCCCTCACTCAGGTCATGAGTGCATCTGTTTGCTCTCATACTTGGGGCTTCTTGTTCATTGCCCTCCCTATCAGGCAGTGTCTTTAAAATTCAACAACTATTTATCTTTAGTTAAATAAACTACACTTTCTTCCCCATGGCAGGCATCATCTTCTGAAGACATGGGCAGATGGATTGGCATCTTACTTGCTGAGACAGGGTCCTCTACAGACCCAGGGGCCCTGCACTATGACTACATAGATGTGGAGATGTCTGCAAATGTCATTCAGACTGCCAAACAGACCTTCTGGTAAGACCTGTCACCATGTGGAATGGTCCTATAAGTTAATACAGATAAAGATCTATAGTAAGATCTCTGTGTTAATAAAGATAAAGATCTTTTCTCCTCTAATGTGTTATTTTAGGTTTTGAGTAACTATATAGACCAAAAATGCACCCAAAAATTTTTCCCTTGTAATAGGACAACCCTAATTTTGCTCACCTATTTTTATCATTTCAGCCCTCTCAGGATTTCTGTTACAGTAGGCTTGGCAAACTTGTATAAAAATAGCAAATACCACTGTGTCCCTGATAGTAACTCTGCCCATAGTCACTCTGCCCTGCTAAACACAGTGCAGTAAGTGAATGAGTGTGGCTTGGCCCCAGTCAAACACCATTTGCACGAACAGGCAACGAGCCAGATCTGGCTTTGGGATGTAGTTTGCCAACCATGTATGAGACAAACAGTTCTGTGAAGTGAGAATGACTCTACCTATTGCTGTGATGAGGACCAAGATTTAACAGATGTCAGCCCCAGTGCTTCATGTTAAATTTAAATGGTTAAACAACATGCTGTTCTGTGCAAAAGCGATCTTTTGAGCCAGGAATACCTCTTCCTTCACATGATGGCAACAAGGGCAGGGCAGCAGCAGCAGTCATGTAGGATAGTCAAGACCCTGTCCTGCACTCTGCAGGATCTTGACTATTTTCATACTGACCTGACTTGTTACTGTTTTGGCAACAGCAGTGGTGGGTAAGCACCTCAGCACTGCACTTCTGGTGTGTGAGCACCTACCCCAAGGCCCTTCATGAGGTACCACTTGGTGGTCTGTGATGGAATTTTTGCTCCTCTTACCATATGGCATAAGGTTCAGTGGTTAAGGCACTTGCTTGCAAAGCCTTAACAACCCTGGTTCAATGCCACAGTACCCATGTAAAGCCAGATGCACAATGTGGCTCATGCATCTGGAGTTCATTTGCAGTGTCTAGAGCCCTGATGTACCCATTCTCAAATCTTTCTCTCCTGTCTCTCTTCTCCCTACCTCTTTCTGCTTACAAGTAAATAAATAAATAAAAATTTAATATTTTAAAATTAAAATTAATCATTATTAAAATTATTATTTTAAAATTAAAAATATTTTATCACATAGTAGTGATAAAAGGAAGAACTTCCCTTGGGAAGGCCTGGATGCATCAGGAAAGCCAGCCAATAGAACTTCTGTCTCTGATGTTCTACGTGCCACGATGAGTGCCCCCCAAAGACCCATGGCTGCAGAGCTCCATGGTGGGCACAAGGAGGAGCTCTTGGGCAGAGAACTGCTAGTAGATTAGCTGCCCTGTCTAACTTTCTTGTTTTTATCTCAAAAGACAGCCCACACATAAACTGTGATGTCCGGACTTCAGGCCCTGCAGACTTTGTCTTAAAGTGGACCCATTGCTCCTGTCACCACAGAAAAGCATTCAACAAGGCTTGGGCCTGTGCAGGGAACCTTATTCAGTAGTGGCCTTGCATATTTGCATCTTCACTGTAAGCACATTGTCTTTCTAGCACACAGGGTCCCTTCTAATGAGAAAGTGGCAGGATCAAGGAGTGGCATTTCTGTAAGCTGCATAGTGCAGGGTGTAGGTAAGGCCCAGGGGCAGGCCCTCCTGTGGCCTTGATATCAGGCCACAAGAAAGTGTGCTAACAGCAAACCACCAAGAGACTGGCACTTGTCAAGCTTGTGTAGTATCAAAGAATGTGCACAACTACTTGAGAACCTGCAGGAGTGTGGTCCTGCCTTCTACTTCACACCTGTGTGAGGCTGCACTATTTTCATATATTTCATCCAATCAGCAGAGTAGCCAGTAGGAACTAGCACGGGAATCCAGCCACTTTCCTCTGAGACAGGTTTCTGAATGTGGAAGTTGGTGTTCTTTCTTCATTAATGGTTATTTCAGAAAGCAGTTTTACAGAGAAATATGCATGTGTGTGCGTGTGTGTGTGTGTATATATATATATATATGTATGTATGTATTATATAATGTTACCTATGGTAAATTATGATAGACTATTATTTTTATTAAGCAAATTTGAATTTATTAAAAATAAGTATTACTGTGACAAAAGCACACCTGAGAGGATAAGTGTGGGCTTCTGTCACAAGTGAAGGTTGTTGAAAGTAAATCATACTCAGGTGGGAGATACTGGCTTCTCAAGGGAAAGCCACACTCCATTGTTTTTACAATTGCCTTGTATAGAATTTTGGAGGATTACAGCTATTAGTTTTTATTCATTTATTTATTTAAGAGAGAAAGGAAAAGAGAAAGATACAGATATAGAGAGAGAATGGGCGCACCAGGGTCTTTGGCTGCTGCAAATGAACTCCAGACACATGTGCTACCTTGTACATCATGCTTACATGGGTCCTGGGAAATTGAACCTGGGTTCTTTGGCTTTGAAGGCAAACACTTTAACCACTAGGCTATCTCTCCATCCCACAACTATATTTTTGTTACTTATTTTTTTTTGGGGGGGGGGAATGGGCACACCAGGGCCTTTAGCAGCTGCAAAAGAACTCTAGACACATGCACTTCCTTGTGCACATATGCAACATTGCACGCTTGTGTTACTGTGCATCTGGCTATGTGGGACCTGGAGATTCGAACATAAGTTCTTAGGCTTCACAGGCAAGCACCTTAACCACTAAGCCATCTGTTTAGCCCCACAACTATTATTTTTAAATGAATATATTTATTATTCAGTAGTGGCCTTGCATATTTGCATCTTCACTGTAAGCACATTGTCTTTCTAGCACACAGGGTCCCTTCTAATGAGAAAGTGGCAGGATCAAGGAGTGGCATTTCTGTAAGCTGCATAGTGCAGGGTGTAGGTAAGGCCCAAGGGCAGGCCCTCCTGTGGCCTTGATATCAGGTAGGCAGTAGGCGGGAACTCTTGGTCTGACCTGCTGTGATCTAATCATGACTAACTTTATACTAAGCCGTCTGAGAACTGCATCATGAGGTGGTTGCCACATGCCAGCACACACGCAAGCACATAGATCAGTCCCTGGACGTGGACTCTGCTTTCAGGAGATGCTGTGGACCTGTGTAGTATGGCTGGTATTGATGTTACCAGGTATACTGGAAGTTTCATGGCCATCTTTAATAAACAAGTAGGAATCTACTTAAAATAATGTCAAAAGCATAATAGGGTGGATACATAACCCAGTAACATAGGCATTGGTTCTCATTATCAAGTTTTATTTACTGTAAAACTTGGCTTTCTACTGGCTTTTAAAATTCTCCCTTCTCGAGCTGGGTGTGGTGGCGCACGCCTTTAATCCCAGCACTCGGGAGGCAGAGGTAGGAGGATCACTATGAGTTGGAGGCCACCCTGAGACTACATAGTTAATTCCAGGTCAGCCTGGACTAGAGTGAGACTTTGCCTTTGCCTTGAAAAACCAAAAAAAAAAAAAAAAAAAAAAAAGAAAAAAGGAAAAAAAAAAGAAATTCTCCCTTTTCTGTGTTGCTGAGGATTGACTAGTCCCTGTTCTACCACACAGCAGGTAGGCACTGTGCCATTCTGGAGCTGTAGCCTGGCCCTTGTGTGCCCTCCTTGCATTGGGCTCGCAGTGAAGTAGGTTCCTTTGCACCCACAGCATCACAGATATATGAAAAATCAGCACTACAGTGTTCTTTATTGGCTCAGTGATAGGAACCCTTCAGCCCCATTATCAGCTTATGGATCACCAGGCACAAGATTTTGTCATTGAGCAAAATTAATGTTCTTTGATGCATGATGCATTAATCACTTAGAGAACTCTGGATAAGCCCATTCATAAAGGTTATGCTCTTCTTCCTCATATAGAAGATAGAGAATAGGCAAGACAGTGCCTTCGATGTCATTGCTATCTTGGCTCCTGCCCATTATTTCTCTCATCTTCAAACAGTCTGGAGTTTGGGCTGAAAGAAAACCCAAGATGAGAAGTAACAGTGATTACCTAAGCTGCCATAAACTTGAGAGCTCTGGGGCATAGATGCTTTCCAGCAGAGATGAAATTCTGAAGCGCTATTATCTTCCTGTGCAGATCAACCCCTCTTGGGGAAGGGCATGGTGGTCTCTGTGATCCCAGTTTGTTCGTGACACTCAGGAGGCAGAGACAGGTAGATTGCTATGTAGCAAGCCTTGTCCAAAAAGCAAATCAACAGAACACCATGGTCTAGGCTCCCACACCAGTGGTGTTTATGAGAATTCATGTATTCTTTGTCAATTGCATGGTGTTGAAAAATGAACTCAACACTTGTGTAGGATATTCTGGGCTAGGAAATCATTTTCCCAAAGTAAAGGTATGTGTTAGGAATGCAGGTGAATTACTTGTTTGTAGGTTTGTTTGCTATAAAATCCCCAGCCATTCTAGAGGTTATCTACAGCACTAGGCATCCCCTCCAGTATTGTGAAAATCAGGGAGCTGTACTCATTAAAGGCACTCTTTCTAGTCAGAAAATACAGTAAATTGCAAAGCATCCCCTAAGCATTGAGTGTGGTTCAATGCAGTGATTAAGGCACATTTGAGAGGCTTTTAAAGAAATGTAGTATCAGTAAGTCTTGTTCATCATTTTATTGACTGCAACTATGTAAAAGTTACTAAAATTATAAAACAAATCTCTCCTAGTCCACATGCAACTTTGACTATAACTTGCAAACAGATAACTACATTTAGGAGAAACTCTGGATAAAAATATTTCCCTCAGAATACAATTCAGCTTTTACTTTGTAAAAGAGTAGAATTTTCATGTAAATTAAACATTACAATTTAGAGAAATGAATTCAGATTGTAGTATCAAAATACTCTTAATTAAAGATGCATGTCATAAACTTAGCATAAACTCTTTTGTACCTTATTAAAAATCTTTTTAGATGTCAGTTAACGATAAAGTTAATTTTAATTTTTTAGTTTTCTAGCCAAGCATTACTATAAAACTTAACAGGGATGGGATTTAATAAGGAAACAGCATTCAGAATATGGTAGCTTGCCAGTGTGCTAAATAGTCTAGGATTAAGCTAACTTCTTCACTTTTTTAAACTTGGCAGCTGGCTGATGAATCTCTTCCAAGTTATTTTTTTAATTTATTTTTTTGATGCAAGCCTAATAGACTAGCCTTTTTTAATGGGAGAGAGTAAGAGGGAGAGGGTGAGAATTGGCATACCAGGGTCTCCAGCCACCACAGTTGAACTCCAGACACATGCTTCACCTTGTGTACATGTGCGACTTTGCGTGCTTGCACCGTCTTGTGTTGCAAAAAGAAATAACGCGTAAATAATTAAACGGCACTGCCATTGTTTGACAAATCATGAACAAAAAGAGGAGCCCAGGCTCGGCCCAGATAAGGAACTAGCTGACTAACACACTGACCTTTGCTTCTGTAACCCATGCTCACTTGCGCAACAGGACATTCCAGAAATACTTAACTATGGGGGCCTCTGGCCTCTTGCAATAGATAGGTTTTGCAAGCAGTCTGCTGACCAGAGATAAGCAACTAGAAATGTTCCCGTGCGCGCCTTCTTGGAACCAATCATTTTAAAAGATGCAATGTGATATACCCCCTTTGCCCCATTCCTGCTCTTTTTCCTTTATAAACCCCCACTTTTAGAAGGTCGGGGCTCTCTCCCACTCCTGCTACATTGGTATGTGTGGATAGAGACCCTGCTTAAGCTTAATAGTAAAAGAAACCTGTTGCTTTTACATTCGAGTGTCTTGGCTTCTGTGGCGGTCCTCTGGGTGACTCCTGAGTGACTGGGGGTCTTGGCTCCTGGTCAGGGGTCTTGGCACAACAGTGTGTCTGGCTTACATAGGACCTGGAGAATCGAACATGGCTTTACAGGCAAGTGCCTTAACCACTATGCAATCTCTCCAGCCCTCTTCCAAGTTATTAAGCGAATTATCAGTGATGGTATCTATCTGAAGGAAAGAAGACAGTAATGGAATTTGAAAATAGAACAGTAAAATAAAAGGTGGATTCTCCCAGGCATTTAGGAATGTGGATAAAGGTGGATCCTTGAAGAATGTCCTAGAGCTGACAGAAGTAAAATGCCCTGAAGTTTTCTCATGGACCTTTCTAAAGAGTCACCTGATGCAAACTTACCAGTCTAGCTGAAGAGAGAGAGCCGATGGAAGGAGAGCTGTTCTCCAGTTGCTTTTTCACCTGGATCCCTCTGTGTTATTTTACAGTATGTCCTATGAAGTTCTTGTGCTTTGGGTCTGTGAAAGAGCCCACACTTACTCTTGGCTCCACATGCTCTTCTGGGCCTCAGAGTTGTGTTCCTCTCTGGCCTGGTGCTTTTCTATAAATGTAAGGTCTATTGGCCAGTGGAGAAGGTCTCTGTCAGTGTCTGTGACCTGTAGGTATCACCCTTTGGGCATCTCCATTGGAAGAAGCAGAATTCTGGCAGTAGGGACCTCTGTTCTTTCAACTGCCCCTGCTCCTTCCTCACATGTATGCCTCAGTGTCAGTACTGGGCACTATGCCAAAAGCTGACAGTGCCAACCAGATGTGAGATGTCTTCTGCTGGAAAGAGAAAACTGTGCTTACATTTGTGTTACAGACTCAGTGCACAGTAGCGAACACATGCTTTGGGCCAGCAGGTGTACACGTAGCATGTCTTGCCTTTCCTGTTTACTGTCTCACTCATAGTATATGGATTGCCATTCCCAACAAGTAACAAAGCCTTAAGTAGATATCTAAAAAATATGAATCTATCATTGCAGAACTCCTGAGTAAATAGTGTGTGTTTCCTTCTTGTATTTATCGCCTCCTATGCATTTCATGTTTTCTACACATTTATGTAATTTAAATATAGAATAATTATAGCAAGTTTTATAATCAAAGGAACACCTTGGAAGATTCATTGTCTTCCCCAGCAAGGGGCAGCAGTGCACTCTGGAAGGAGAAGCCACAGATGGACTGAAGCTGTCCCCAAAACTACTTTTTAAAAACTAAGTATTTTTTTTTAAATTTAATTCTGTTTAGAATTCAAGCTTAAGAATAATACAGTGAGTTGTGGACTCAGGAGCAGTTACTGATAAACTAAGGGGGAAAAACGTGAGACACTATAGAAGAGAAATAAAATACTATATTCCACCAAAAAAAACCCTTAAAAATTTATTTATTTATTCTATGGGGGAGAGGTTGAGTAAGTGAGTGTATGGGCACAGAAGGACCTCTTGCTACTGAAATGACCTCCAGAAATGTAGAAGATGCCTAGATTTATGTGAGTCCTAGGGAATCAAGCCCAGGTTGGCAGGCTTTGTTAGCAAGTGCCTTTAGCTGCTGCACCATCTCTCCAGCCCTCTCCAAGGCTCTTTGCTTGCTCCTCACCTAGACCTGGTAGAAACTTTTTAATTCCATGTAGCTCCACTTGTTAATTTGTGTGGCGATTTCCTATGGCATTATAATCCTGCTCAGAAAGTTCTTGCCTATGACTCTGTCTTGAAGCATGGTCCCTACTTTTTCTTCTAGTAGTTTCAGAAATTAACAAATGGGACTACATGAAGTCAAAAGTTTATGAACAATAAAAGCAGCCATCAGCAAAGCAAATACACAGTCAACAGAATGGAAGAATAGTCTTGGCGAGCTATACTTCAGACAGAAGGCAGATAACCAGAATTTGTAAAGAACTGAAAAAAAAACACCAAAAAACCCCTTGCCAACTACCAAATGGGCAAAAATATAAAATAAAAAGAAGAGGAGGAAGGAGGAGGAGGAGAAGGAGAATAGTTAACAAAGGAAGATACACAAGTGGCCAATAAGTATTTTCAAAAGTGTTCAACATTCTTAGCCATCAGGGAAATGCAAATTAAAATCACTTTGAGGTACCATCTCACCCCAGTCAGAACGGCTATGATCAAGAAAATTGACAACAAATGCTGGCACGGGTGTGGGAAAGAGACATCTTACCCACTAGTGATGAGATTGCAAACTGGCACAGCCATTATGGAAATCAGTATGGAGATATATCAAAAAGTTAGAATTCCTAACAACTCAGCTACACTGCTCCTGGGCATAATCCCTAAAGACTCCACACACTACTATAGAGATACTTGTACATCCATGTTTGTGGCTGCTCTCTCTATAATAGCTAAGAAATGGAATTAGCCCCAATGCCTGCCCATTAACAGATGGGTGGATAATGAAGATATGACACATACATATAATAGAATTCTATTGAGCAGTATGAAAAATGAAATTTTGAGACTTTCAGGAAAATGGGTGGACCTAGAAAGAATTATATTCAGCAAAGTGACCCAGGCTCATGGTTAGTGAAGGATTTCCCCATTACAGACTGGTAGCAGTAAAAATGGTTGTGACTACCCAGCACTCTTCACTTGCAGGTGCTGCTGCATATTTCCATACATGGCATCACCAATCTGCTGCAGCTCTGGTGCAGGCCTGTTGTTGCTATGGGTATGGAGTTGACCATAGTCCCTCTAAGTTTGCCTGGCCCTGAGCCTGATGACACACCTTGTGTTAGGGTTTACAAGAGACTGCTGATTGATGGAGGTGTCAACTATTCTCTCTCTCAGCTTCATGAACAGACGTACAGTGTCCACCAGCCCATACCTGGGGAGCACCTCCAATGGCTATGCCCACCCTAGTGGGACTGCACTGCATTATGATGATGTCCCCTGCATCAATGGCTCGGTAAGCCAATGTTTCGTTTTGGTCAAAGGTAAATGTCTATAAAATTCTGCCTCGAGTACCATGGTTTCTTTCCATCCCCTAATGAGGCAACACCAATAGATGGCTTGTTTTTGTCAGTGTCATTAATCATATGTTTTAGTATATTGTGAGATATAGAATAAAAGAATAACAAATTCTATAATTTGGATAAATCAAACACAATACAGTGTAAATTACACACGAATAGTTATTTCTCAAGACAATGAAACTGCTGACCGACCAGCATGTGGGCAGAAATAGTACCATAGTGTGTCTTCCATGTTGCCAGCTTGGGACCATTTCCTCCTTGTGGCTGACAAAGAGTAACTGGGGTCCACCTCAGCCAGTGCTCTGTGGGCTTATCCACATGTGAATGTTAGGGCCAGTTCGTGTCAGCTTCATACCAAGCTCACTATCTGGCCTCACAAAGTTTTTGTTTGTTTTGGTATTGTCAGTGTCATTGGCTCTGCAGAGATTATTGATCTGCCAGGTCTCCAATATTATTTGTCTAATGGCTATGTACTGACCATCCTTTCTGTTCGGGCCCTACGCCTGATTGCACAGTAACCAGATAAGAGTTGAGGCATGTAGGAACCCCTTATTCCTATTGGTTCTGGGTGGGTTTGTAGTTGGCATCTATCAAAGGTAAGCATCAAGTGGCTTTATAATTAGTTTCTCAATCTTAAGGGGTATCTCAGCACTTTTTCTTACCATTTTGCATCTTCATTCTTTTTCCCTATATCTTGATAAAAATAGTCAACTCCTATTATCTGTCATCAGGAAAGCCGCAGGTTCCCAGGATGGGAGTGAGAGGCCTTGCCTTATTGGATGCTGGAGCTCAGGTGTCACACTTGAAATGAGCCTGTGGCATCTGGTTTGGAGCTGCCAGAGTCAGTGTGGAGCTTGACGCAGCATGTCCTTGGGCCTGACTGAACTCCACAGGCTCTCTTCCCTCCCAACACTGGGTATGCCCATGGGTCCTTCTTTGGATCTGGTGGGGTAGAGACTGCCCAAGGGTCTCAGTAAACACTAACCAGGCTTTCTGCTCACCAGGCACATCACCTCTTCTCTTCCCCTCCCTCCTCTGAATTTCCTTCCTTTCTCCTCTCTGGCTTCTTGGCCAGGTGTCTCCTTGATGTGTGGGCTCTGTTCTGGAAATTGAAATGGAAGAGTATCAGACGTCATCCTTTCCCTCAAAGGGCCTCTGTTCTAGTGGGTGACATGCAAACCTGGGATTGGAATAGCTGGTAGTGGTCAACAGGCTGGGGGCTGGGCCTGCCTAGGGTAAGGTATTTGGGGTGAGCAGAGCCTTCTTAGTACAACCTCATTCTAGGGACCAGGTGGGTCTAGCCAGCACCCTCCTGGTATTTGGAAGAGCTTCTGGCCTTCTCTATCCTTTGCCTTTTCCAGCCCTGTTAGCCAGATCTGTGCCAGTCTTAGGGACCACACATGGTAACCAGCACAAGCTGGGCTCTCAGCCCAGCCTCTGTCCTCCCTTCTGGCCACTGCATCATTTTTGAAGTGGAGCCTGGTGCTGAAACCTTCTTGTACCTGTGCAGCCACCAGCTTCTCATAGCTTTGTCCCTGGCTCTGCTTCAGCATCCACACTCATCTTGAGGATGAGCTGCTCCTCTGAGCCTCAGTCACAGTAGCCTACTTTTTTTTAAAGGATAACACTCTTTTGCAGACCTTTCCAGCAAGTCCCTCAGCAGGCCTCTTCCACACACACTCATGAAAGTACCAGGTCAGCCAGGTGTTACAGGACTCCATGGAAATGGACTGTGCTCACCTGTTAATCCCAATGCATACTGGCTCATGTTGGGTGATTCTCTCGGGTCAGTCACCTGCAGCTCCATCTGCTTTGGGGGTAAGAATGTGTCATTCTGTAGGGCTGTGTGCTCAGAAACAGTCCCTGTGCACATGGGCTGCACTACAGTAGAAGCTGTAGCATAATGTCCTATGAGCATATGTCCAGACCTTTTTTTTCTTGGGTCTTCATTGCTTGGCCCTTCAACTTGGTTCCTACATGGAAGTCTCTGTTATCAGACAGATTGTAGGTTTCATAAAGCCCACATATTATGACCCAGAACCTAACATTTTAGCAGTGCTTCTGTCATGATTCACCATGCCCCCCTCCAATTCTTTTGACAAGGAAAGAGTCTGTGTACATTCACTTTTAATCTAGAAACTTCTGTGGGATTTCTGGTCCTGTTTGCTAAGTTTTGAATGTGACTTGATCCTTAGTAATTTTAGGAAAATGAGAGTCTAGTATAGACCATGGTACCATCTCTGGGTGGATATACACTAGATGTTTAGACTGAATATAGGTCTCCTGCATCACTAAGATAAACACAGTGGAGTGATTGCAGAGGAATAAAGATACCCCCACCCTGAAATTTTAGACCTTTCCTAGTCTTGCAACCAAAGGCTATAATTATAGTCTGGCAGAAAGGAGAGCTGCAAGAAGAATTTAAAAGCAGGGTGAAATGAGCAGAACATATGAATTAATATTTCCTTTTTAAATACAAGGCCATTTATAATGACCTTTAAATTTTTAAAGGCTCTGCCAGTAGTTTAGAGTTTGGAGGTTTTATTTATACTTTAATGCCCATACTTTGAAATTCCTGTGTTCCATGAAGTAGCTTTTAGCTATTTTAGTTCTTTGTTCAAGGTTTTCTGCTAAAATAGTGCCGTTTTCCACACTGGTATTTGAAGTACTCTGTTTTCTACCATAGTTTGTTTTTGTCAATAGACTTTTTTGGCTGTGGCACTTTCTTGAGTGTGGGCACTGTTCATGTTGACCTTGACAGTGGCCTGGAGTTGCTGTCAGAGGGTAGTGTGGACAAGTCTGAGCGGCCTCTGTTCTAGCCCTTGTTTCTTCTTCAGAGCCTAGGGCTTTGTAGTCTTGAGTCTGCCTAAGGCCAGCCCTGCTTCTCACAAGCTGTGTGACCTGCCTCTGCCTCAGTTTCAACTGCCTGCTTCCTAAGCTGACTCCGAGATATGTAAGCCAGTATGTCCAGAGTGCAGCAGGTGCTGTGGAGTAAAAGACATTTGGTTAGGATCTCATGTCCCTTCATAATTCCTCCTAGGTCCCATTTCTTTATTTATTTTTATTTTAGAGATAGAGATAGACAGACAGAATTGCTGTGCCATTTCTCCACCACTGAAATTGAACTCCATACACTTATGCCACCTAATGGGCATGTGCAACCTTGTACTTGCCTCTCCTTTGTGCATCTGGCTGACATGGGATCTGGAGAGTAGAACATGGGCCCTTAGGCTTTGCAGGCAAGTGTCTTAACTGATAAGCCATCTCCCCAGCCCCAGATCCCCTTTCTTAATGCCTCCAGGTTCTGCCCAGCTCCCTAACTTTCTGTCACTTCTACCTCCTGCTTCTGAACTTTGGTTGTCTAAAACAAGCAGTGTTTTTCTGTTTAGAGAAACAACAAAATGACAGCATCATAATCCAATGACCCTGGGAGCAAATATAGGAAAAAGAAACCTTCCTTAAGACCCCCAAAGTAAAGGGGTTCTTCTGAATCAGTCTACCCACTTGTATGTAAGGGAAGTGTGTGTGTCTATGTGTGTGTGGGCGTGTGTGAGATAATTGGGGCCCCTGTGTTCTATGTGTTGGGGTGCTGCTAACATCTCACTGTGCTAAATCAATTAAATCTGCTATCTCCTGTTAGTTCATTAACAATCAGGCTATGTGTGTTGCAGTGGGACATGGATGATGGCTTTCCTGGCTGCGGGAGCAGAGGCCTGGCAGAAGAGGTGCTTTATGATAATGCGGGCCTCTACGATAACTTGCCGTCTCCAACAATCTTTGCTCGCTCCTCTCCTGCTGACCGAAGGGCTTCTCGGCTGTCTTCTAACCACTACAAATCCCCTGCTTCCTGCAGTCCACCCTGCTCCCCATCTGTCACTAACCCCTCTTCTGTGGGGAGGGCATCTCTTGGGCTGCACTCGCAGGTAACAGATTATGTTTCCAAACTCCCTGACCTAACCAGCAAAGCACTATGGTGACAGCAGTCACAGCCTCACACATGCCAAGGACAAAGTGTAGCATTATCCTTAACCACAGTCTAACTCACACTTGTGACCAGCTCCCATCTTATCTATATACCATGCTGTGTACAGCTGGCTTTCTGTCTGCTCCTGGAAAATTCTCCAGTGAATTTTGTGAATTTGTCAACTATAGACAAAGATTTTGAAAACAATAACACTTTCCAAAAGTTTCTGGAATGATAGAATATACTCCCCTTGTATATGAGTGAGCAAGGTCTAATGTCAAGGAGTGATTGTTTTCCAACCTTAAACATGGTTAACACTGTGCAAAGAGCTGGGGTGTTTCCCAGACGAGTATGCAGTGTGCCTTGTAGGAGGGTTCTGGTGAGCACTGAATGGCATATAACCTTCAGGTTGACCTGTTATTCAGCCCACACTGTGTATTTGTGGCCAACACAACATTTCAGAGCAAACACTGAGTATGTTTTCATGAATTTTTAACCTAATCATTTGTGTGTTCTGCTCATACCCCTAAGTGCCTCATTTAAGAATACTCTGCCAACATGAAGCAAGGGGTAAGGTTTTCCACATCTTCTCCATTCTGTGGGCAGTCATGAACATAATGGACACTGGGCAAGGTTCTAGGATTTCAGGTAGTGATGGCTCACTGCAGAACCTCCTGAGACGTCAGCTTCATCGGAACTGCCATGAAGGGTTTGAGATGTTAAGCACAGTCACATAGATGCCATCCCTGGAGATTCTTAACTCTGTAAGCCTGAAGATGCAGCCTTGCTGTGTGCCTGGCATTAGTACCATTGGTCCCTATTGTTTTTATGAAGTACCAAAAATCCAGGCCCTGGTGTTCCATTTACTGAGAAAACATGCATCTATTTATGTATTTATCTGGCCTTTTGTGGGTATATGTAAATGTTGTGTGTTGAATTATCCCCAGCCAGTCAGGAATCATTTGTTCATGGTTCTGTATGGAGCTTTAGTTCCCCATCCTCATGTGGTCATTTTATGGGGAGCACCATGCATGCCATCTCTGTTGCATGACTGTGCTATGGCACCTAGGAGCCCCATGGAAAGGTACTGGTATCTACATTTTTTAAATGAGAAAGCAGAAGATTAGAACATTTTATGGCTTGCACAGCATCTCCTAAACAACAGACTAGACTTTGCAGGTAGATCTGTGCAGTACCCGCTTCTAACCGAAGGAAAGGAGGGCTCCCTCTGTCACCAGCTGACTGTGTGGCACATAGAGATAGTGTCACCTGCTGGATGCAAGCTGTTGGTTGGCTTGCAGCAGTCAGAGAAGTAGGAGTACTGTTGAATTCTTTTTAAACCTGTACTTGGTCAAGACTTGCTTTTATTTTTATACTGTTTCTATATTAGTGTTTCTTATATCCCTCCTCAGACCCATCAGTGACCTGAAAGGTGGTTTTTGTGTGTCCAGCTGTAAGTCACTCATTTCACACAGGAACTTTGCTGCCACCAGGCACCTCCCCTGGAAATAGTCCCCAAGAGAAGGAGCTATTAGCTGTAGAAGCCCAGGCCCCAGCTCTCCATGATTGCTGCTGCACGCTAGTGGGTGGTCACTTAAGGCCATTTTCTTTTCTTTTTTTCCTGAGGTAGGGTTTCACTCTAGTCCAGACTGACCTGGAACTCATTCTGGAGTTCCAAGCTAGACTCAAACTCAGAGATCCTCCCACTTCTGTTCTGCCTTCCTACTGCTGGGATTAAAGGTGTGTGCCACCACATAGAGCCATTTTCTTGTCAGCATGTCTGACCCTCAGTAGAAGCACTGCAGCCTTCCCACTACAGACTTCTGGGTGCCATGGGTGCCTTGCTGTTGTGGTGGAACCTTTGCAGCCATCACGTGAACCTCACAGCAGCCCAGTGGCTAGAAACCATGTTGGTTTCCTTCACTTCCTTTCTACCACTGAGCACACTAAGTTTTACCTAAAGAGTCAGAAGCTAAAGAAATGTCTGCAGAATAAAGGGAGTTTGTTTGATTTGTTTTTAATTTTATATATATGTTTTCAACAGCTCAAGGGCAAAAAGCCCCCAGCGACATCTAATGGGATTCCTGGAAAAGGGAAGGCTCCAAGCAGTCAACAGAAAAAAGTGGATTCTACAGGTGGTGTGAAGCGGACAGCATCAAGTGAGTATCCTTATGATCCCTCATGTTCTCACTGGTGCATTCTGCAGAGATGAGGCTGAATGAGCCACTCCTGTAGCAGGTGCCAGATACAAGTGTGCATCCTTGCCCTCTGTCCGCCACTGGCCAGGGTGCATGTGTGTGTGTGTGTGTGTGTGTGTGTGTGTGTGTGTTACATAATTTATGGAGGATTGGTGGTGTGTGTGCATGTATGTGTGCATGCATGTATGTGCATACACATACACGCGCACCCCCCCCCCATGTGCATGTGTGTGGCAGTCAGAGAAAGACATCAGGTATTTCTCTTCTGCCTGATTTTCTCAAGATAGAGGCTCTGTCTCTACCCATGCCAGGGGTGAAAGTATGAGCAGCCATGCCTGGTTTTTACATGGGTTCTAGTGATTGTGCAACAAGTGTTCCTACCCCAGAACTATTTCTGCAGGTACTGACCAGGATTTCTTTCTTTCTTTTCTAATTTTTCTCCCCTTCCTTCCTTCCTTTGTTTTTTGAGGTAGGGTCTTGCTGTAGCTCAGGCTGACCTGGAATTCACTTGTAGTCTCAGGGTGGGCTCAAACTCACGGCAATCCTCCTACCTCTGCCTCCCAAGTGCTGGGATTAAAGGCATGTGCCACCACACCTGGCTAGGATTTCTGACTCAGTTTAGGTGACCGTTGTCTAGAAAAACAGGAGTTGCTGCCTTCCTGAGTTGTGGCATTAATAAGACATATCCAACTATGAAGAACTTGGAAAAGCAGCTGCATGTGTCCCTGGACTTTGTGCGAGGCAACCTCAGTTGGCACCTCCAGTGTGCTGTTGACAAATCACGAAAACCTTGAGTATAGCTCTTTTGTCTGTCCAATGCATAGATAGACAGCCACTGTGAATGCTGCAGTAAAAAGGGTCAAGGTAGGACATGGATAAGGGACCAGGGAAAGTTAAGAGTGTGCTAGGATTCCCTTCTCCTACACAGGTCACATCCTACTGACTTCCCATAGCCACACTGTCAGCATGGGTGCCATCTACTGATTGTATAAGCAGGGAAAGAAAGCCAAGTGGTATACGATGAACAAAGGTCTCATGGCATACAAATTGCAGAGCTAGAGCGTGGGCCAGAATCTCAGACCACATAGCTACCACAGGCAGAGCAGAGAGGCTGCAGGCAAAAGGATATGTGGACTGCACAGGAGCACAGCACATTGCCTCTTCAGTGAGGTGGACCTGGGCATGACAGGTGTGTGTCTGCTTCCACCCCCATTTAGCCAACCAGGCCGTGGCACAGACCTAAGATGATGATGTCATAGCTAATGTGTAAGGGATGTGCTGGCTCTTCAGGTCTTGGAGCCTCCTCACTAAGCCTGGCTGAGAAGCTTTCATGCAAATTACATGCCACTGTCACTTGGGATTCCTACCTGAGGTCTCACATCTGCAGCCATGGAATTGGTAGAGCAGTCTGTTTTAGTGGAGGTAAGTTAGCCACCTCTATCTGGTGACCTGTGTACAGGCTGGGTGCCAAAGAGACCTCCATGGTGACATGCACTTTCGAGTCAGAGCTCACAGGGGAGGAAGAGACCTCCATGATTGACATCCACTTTAGAGTCAAAGTGCACAAAAGGAGGAACAGGCCACAAGCATGATGAACCTTAAACTAGGTAGCAGGACTTGGCCTTCGGCCGTGAAACCCTGTGCATTCTCGACATAACTTGTTTACACCTCTCATCATCACAGTGTGTTCAGTGCTTTTCCTTTATAATTGGAGATGCATTGTATGTGTTGTTACTCTTGTTCTTGGTATAGAACAAGAGAGACTCAGGAGTGGGAGGAAGGAGTCAGTCTGAAAAGCCTTGTTAGGCATGTTTTGAGTCCCATGAGATCTTCAGTTGAGTGTGCTCACAGTCCATTGTTTACTTTCTTTTCTGGATGATTTATCCTTTTTTCTTGTGAGACCTTACATAGGGAATGCTTTATTAACTTTGGTGGTATCTAATGGTAACAAAAATGAACAATAATTGTATTGTGTGTGTCTGCTAAATTTGGTCGATTTTATTGTAGATTGTATGGGGCCTATTACATAGGGACCAAGTGGAGGGAAATTTATTGTCTGTAGGTTTGTTGAGGTCTGTTTTGGTAAAGGCCCAGGGCAGTTTGTCCTAGCCAGAAAAGCAGTGTCCTGGTGCTTGTTTTTATGTGGTTTTGTGATCATCCTTGGGATCCTGACTTGCTGAAGTCATTCTGTGATCTTTCTGATGAGGGAGGGAATGCTGATTGGAAGTGAGAAATGTATATGTCTTCAAGAACACAGTGTGTCACGAAGCCCTGATGGTGGTTCATGTTATAAGCACCGATGGAACCAGCATTCAAGGCGGGTGCTGTATGTGGCTCCCATGGACCAGGTGACCAGGGCTCTGGGGACTCAGTCATCATTGATCATGAGGAGGGCTGCTCGTGAGCGTCCACTCTACCCTGGACATCTTATCATTTAGATAAATGTTGTATTTGGACATGTATCTCATTTTAAAAACTCACATAGCAATCCTTGTGCTTTCTACTTTGTGGAGGGAGAAGCTTGACCAGAATCACAGAGAAAGAAGGGCCATATATGCACACATGCCCCTTCTGAGTCCACATCTTTATTACTGTCATGAGCCCTCCATGGCTTCTGCTCAGAAGCAAAGCAGCATGCAAGTGTGTGATGAAAAAGTGCAGGTAGGGGCTAGAGAGATGGCTTAGCGGTAAGGAGCTTGCATGCAGAGCCTAATGACCCAAGGTAGATTCCCCAGTTTCCACATAAAGCCAGATGCACAATGTGGCACATGCATCTGGAGTCCATTTGCAATGACTGGAGGCCCTGGAGTGCCACCCCTGTCCCTCCCTCCCCCCTCCCCCTTCCTCTCTCTCTTTGTCTTTCTCTCCTTGAAAATAAGTAAATAAATAATTTTTTTAAAAGCCACCCTTGGAGCTATTAGGTGATAAAACAAGCAGAGGTGACGAAACCTTGTCAGTAGCCTGGCCAGCTTCATTGGCATTTGTGTCTCTTTGTTACCTTTTCTAAAGAGGCTTTTTCTGAATTGCTGTTATTGAAAGGCACAAATAGTACTGTGAGAACTGCTGTGTGATGTTGACCAGGCCTCTAGCTTTCCCCCAAAACTAGTTTCCTCATCCATTCATTCTATTTAACAAGCGTTTACATAGGGATCATTTTTGAGATTATTCTAAATACATTGTGAATAATAATTTAATCCCTGTAGCAACCTTATAAATTATTTACCCTTATCCTCATTTCATAAAAGAAAAAATTGAGGTACAGAGACTTGTTGTAGTTCACACAGCTCCAAACTCCTCAAGCAGTGGGGCTTCAAGTACCATTTGTGTTGCCTCTCTGTTTGATCTGTCTTTCCTCACTGGAGAAGTCTTTGTCACCTGCTGCCACTCAGGAGTAAACAGCTTCCAGCAAGCTATCTTTCTAAGAACAATTGGCAGTGAGGGAAGCGTCTGCAGACATAGAGCAAATGAATAAGAGCATTAGAGAACTTGAACTAGGCACATTCTCCCTGTCCAAGGCCTCCTGGCTCCTGAGTCAGCAGTGACCAGCTCTGTGGTGCCTGAGGGCTGTTGATCACACAACCCCTGAAGCTCAGGCTGTGCTGGCTGAGCTAAGGCCTTATGCTCCTTGTTCAGATGCTGACCAGTACAAATACGGAAAGAACCGGGTGGAAGCAGATGCGAAGCGGTTACAAACCAAAGAGGAGGAGCTGCTGAAGAAGAAGGAGGCCCTGAGAAACAGGCTAGCACAGCTCCGGAAGGAAAGGAAGGACCTAAGGGCTGCCATTGAAGTGAATGCAGGTAGGGGTTTGTAATCTGTGGGACTGTCATTCTCCTAGAGTGCTGGTGCTCCTGGTACCGGTGAAGTAGGATGGTGCTACTGCAAAGAGCCCAGCTGCTCAGTGAAGCTCCAGAAGTTCTGCCTCAGATGCTGACAGCCGAGACAGTCTGGAGGGCAAGCCCTTGTAATGGGACTTGATGGCCAAGGAATCCTTGAACCCCAAACCCTAGGTTCATTTCAATTTTAATCAAAGAATTGAATAAAAAAGACTGAGAAGGATAATTATTAAATTATTACATTTATTGAGGGAAGTACAGAGCCAAGGAAAGACACACATGATTGGAGATCTCGCATAGAGGGCCTGGGAAAACCATGTAAAAAAGATAGAGAAAAGAAAGTTCAAAGAGCTCCTGTCATGTGGGAAGCTGGAAGGGGTAAAGGAACCCATGTGGAGTTAGGGCTAGGGGGCTCTTCCCTTGGCTCAACCCAGCTGGGTGCCCAGCTAGGGGAAAACTCACCCACAGCTGGAAGTTCCCAAGTGGTCAGAGAGTGTGCCCTCCCCTTGCAAAGATATTTATAACCTTATAGAGGTGGGCTGTCTTCTGGCTCAGGTGAACCAGAGGGACAGCTGATTGATTAGGGCTAGAGGCTGTCTCAGGAAGAGACTAGCCCTGACACCAAGCTCCAGGGGCTGAACTTGACCAACCACAATGTTTAAATCCTATGAAAGACCTCCCTTCTGGGGGTGGGGGGTCCTGGTTGTAAAATGGGTCTAGGGAACTCAGAAAGAGGTAAGTTAGGTCATCTTTGATTTCTGGCAAGTACTGACTTTTCTGCCTTTTACTTTTAGGGGTCCAGTTATCCTAACTGCCTACTGTCTCCCAGCCTGAGTCTGTGAGCTTAGGCAGGTTCTGACCTTGTCTGAGTCAGGCCTCTCTGCAAGAAGGCAGTCCCCAGGTCTGAGTAGTTTTCAGAGGTCCTTGCCTAAGTAGAAGCAGCAGTCCATTCTCTGAGAAGGTATTGAGAGAGCAAGGCTCTTCTGTACACCTTAACTTTTTTTTTTTTTTTTTTTTTTTTTGGTTTTTCGAGGTAGGGTCTCACTCTGGTCCAGGCTGACCTGGAATTAACTCTGTCATCTCAGGGTGGCCTTGAACTCATGGCGATCCTCCTACCTCTGCCTCCCGAGTGCTGGGATTAAAGGCGTGCGCCACCACGCCCGGCCACCTTAACTTTTGATTCTACTTTCCTAAGCAAGTGCCCTGAGGCCCCTTGGGCTTGTGTAACCAGGTCTGGTTCCTGGCCCTGATCTCACACAGTAGCAGGTACTAGACAAGGACCTGGGCTTCTTGGAGAGCAGCTGAGCTAGAGCACTGGGAGCAATGTCTGGCAGAGCTCCACTAGATGCCTGGCCAAAGGCGCCCCTTTGTGGCCAATGATGCTGTGACTTTGTGTGTCTGGCTTTCAGGCAGAAAGACCCAAGTGGTCCTGGAGGACAAGCTGAAGAGGCTGGAGGAAGAGTGTAAGCAGAGGGAAGCGGAGCGGGTCAGTCTGGAGCTGGAGCTGACTGAGGTCAAGGAGAGCCTGAAGAAGGCACTGGCTGGTGGTGTTACCCTGGGGTTAGCCATTGAGCCAAGGTCGGGAACATCAAGTCCACAGGTAACAATCCACCACTCTCCACGTGAACAGCAGGGTGGGTTGTGGGGGAGATGTATGAATTTGTGGCACCTCTGAAATCTGGTCACCTGCCTTACCTCTGCCTGTATGTATATAGCTCTACCATGCTTCCCTAATCTCCAGCATCCTCTTACACCACAGGGACACCTGCCCTCACCTCAGAATACTACACCTTAGCAGGGCAAATTCAGGCAGCCAGGGAAGCTGCCCCATCACCAAACCTACAGCATCAGCGGTGCCGAGCTTCCACTGAGCAGCAGCAGCCCTGAAAGTCACTCTCATGTCTAACTAGTGTTTGCATCTGTGACAGGCAATAACATCTGCAGTGTGAGGCCATGTGAAATAGCTGTTGGGACATAGTTTCTTGGGCACACTTATTTGTTCCTGCACATTAGCCTGTGAATACTCACCCATCTGTCCTTTCCTTAGCAGTTACATATGCACTCCTATAAGCACAGATTAATGTGTTGTATGTGGCTTTGTGTTTATATAACTCACTAACTCAACAGTCATGTGATTATAAGATCACTTATTACTATGATATATAGTTATAGGATATATAATCTATAAGACTCAAGTGATGTTATGCACATAAAATCCTATGCACACCTCTCATTTCCCCTGCCAGGAATGGTTTTCTTCAGTGAACACACTGGTTAAATATTCCAGTCTGGTAGAAGTTGTACTCACAAGGGAGATAGGTTAGGATCTGAGAGCTGAGGATGTCTTGGAACCTTGGGTGAGCCTCAGTGTCCACCATGAATGGGGACCAAGTGTATGTGAGGCCCGGTGTGCATGTTGGAGTGTCTGCTGTTCTGTTCAGAAAGAACTCCTCAGTTCTGCAGAGTTCTGGGCCTCAGAAACTTCCATCTGTGTGATTTGTGGTCCCTGGGCTTCTGTCCTGTAGACCAGGGTGGTGGGAGGAGGGTCTGAAGGACAGGCCCGTGCTACCTGTGGTCCCTGCTTCAAGCAAGACTCTGAGAACCACACTCTCCTGACTTGTATGCCTGTGAGGGTCATCCTCAGCCTTCCACAATCAGCTTCCCTCCCAAGCACTGGGAGACTATCTAGTTTGCTGTGTTTTAAAGGATTGCATCGTAGCTCCTAGTCCTATCCATTGTCTGTCCTGTCCTGCACTGATCACCTACCCTTCCAGTTGAGAAGGGTCACAGGAAGTACAAGACCCCTGCACTCACGGGGTTCAGCTAATTGCCCCCACCCCCCGGGCTCAGCTGTAGCATGGCTTTTCTCTGGCCTGCCTCCTCCAAGGTAGCCTCCAGGACTCTAGAGCCAGTGAACTTCTCAGTGTTCACCTTCTTCTAGCTCTAGAAGGCTTTTGGCAGTTTCTTACTTCCTCTAGCTGCAGAGCGCCAAGACCCCTGTTCCCTGTCTTTAGAGTCTCCCTGGTGTCATTCATAGACCCTTCTGCTCACCACAAGCCCCCTGGCCAGGAGGTAGCCCAGCCTATGGAGGCTCTGGTATGGATTGTCATGCTCCTGTCCCTCCTGTCAAGTACTGCTGTCTTTGTGAACTAGGTGAGTGCTGTCACCTGTCACCCTCCTGGCATGGATGGCAGGATTCTGTATAATTTTGGCAAGACCACATCCTCTGAAGAGTGGCTTTTAGGCAGGTACTGCTACTGTAGGTAGCTGCTGTGTGGCCACTCCCAAAGACCCATGTCATCGTTCTGCCTTTGTCCAAGCCACCAGATCTCAGCCCCAAAACAGCACTTCCATTTCTAAGGACAGGTGTACCCTAACTAAGAAATAGTGTTTGGAGATCAGTGGTCAGTGAGCCCTCACAGGGCTGTCAGTTATCAGAATGGCAGTCAAAACACTATTTTAATATAGCATTGAGTGTGCTGGTTAGCACCCTGTATCGTGGAACCCTATTATTGGGGAGGGGTGCAGACATCCGCCATGTTTTCCCAAAGAGAGGTTTGTTATCCCATACAGAAGAGCCAAAGTTAGGCCCATGGTGCTGAGGACATGCATTTTTCCATTTTAAGCCTTCCAGAGACACCTCTCTTGGCACATACAAAGGGGACTGCAAGTGGTCAGAGGCCCTCGCCATGACTGGGACTGCTTCTTGTCCCTAAGCCCTAAGCCAAGCTGGTCAGGTAGTGGCATCTTTTGCCGCCAGGCCTCAGACTGTCAAAGGCAGGCAGCCATGGCAAGCTTTTGCAAATTTGGGCAGCATGGACAGATGAAAACACAGAAAGATGAAAAGGCAAGCATGGTGCCCCACAAGTGGATGTGGTGGTTGTGAAAACCCTGGGTGGGATCCAACCATGGCAGCAAGAGGGGCATCCCTGGAGCCTTGTCTCTTTGTAAGCAACTCTTCCAAAAAGGACCTGAGAAGCAGACACTGGTTGTGCTGGTTCTCATTGGTAGTTGTGCTTAGTTCCAAAACCTATTTCCACTATGTCATTTTCCCCAGAAAACCACTCCCCACACAGGGCTCTCCTTTTGTTCACAGTCTCCTGGGTTCAGGCATCGGACTCTGGAAAACTCGCCTATCTCCAGCTGTGACACAAGTGACACTGAGGGCCCCCTGCCTGTGAACAGTGCAGCTGTTCTGAAAAAGAGCCAGCCAGCCTCGGGCAGCTCCCCCTGCCGTGGGCACGTGCTGCGGAAGGCCAAGGTGAGTCTACCAGCAGCCCTGCTGCTCTCGGGCTTGGGGCAAAAGAGGAGGTTGATCTGAATCACTGCTTGGTGCTCACCTCTAGCCAGAAAGTACCAGTTGAGTATTTCCTGAGACAACTTTTAGGAACTAGGATTCAAAGCCTGAATCCCCAAAGCTCTGGATTTACCTCAGAAGTGGGAACACCCTGCCTCCCATAGACTTGTCCTTCTACTGAGGGATAGAGATTGGGTTAAGTGACCTAATGCTTTAAAAGGACAACTTTCATTATGACAAAATTAACTTTAACTTTTTACTGTTTCTAAGTGTGTATTCGTGGTCTTGAATGCCCTCACATGTAATCATAAGCTCTATCCATCTCTATAACCCACTCATTTTCCTAGACCTATCCCCTGAAATGCCCAATTTTGCTTTCCTTAACCACTTGGCACCCACCATGCCTCCTTCTGTCACCATGAACTTGACTGTTTTGGGCTTCCATATAAACAGGCAATATGTAGCCTTTCACTTGCAGTGTCCTCAAGGCCTCTCACACCACAGTAGGGGCCAGAATTGCCTTCCTGGGGGCAGGCTGGCTAGTGTCCCATATCTAAAGGAACACATCTTGCTCACTCATTCACCCCAATTTACATGGGTTGCTTCTGTCTTTGGTTAGATATGTACCTAGAAGAGTTAGGAGTTTAGTTTTGGAGAGCGTCCATGTGTTGTCTGTGGTTGAACACCAATGGCGTGTAGGTCCCCACATTACTGACCATACAGCTTGTGCCAGCCAGGGCCAGGCCACTTGTGTTGATGTAGCTCTTCTTTTCTCTAGGAATGGGAACTGAAGAATGGGACATAGAGGGAGGCCATGCTGTGCCCAGAGCCTGCACACTGCCACCAGCCTCCTCACAGGCAACCTCGGATACTCCCCCAAAGTGGTCTGACCATGACTTCAGACGTTTGAAGCCGAGCTCTGATGCTGACATCTTCGCCTGGCTTACATGTCCTCTTTCTACTGTATAATGGTGCCCTGTAGAAAAGTTTACTTTCAGACTTTGGTGTCCACATTTATTTGTTTAAAAAAAAAAAAGAGAGAGAGAAACAAAGGGGCAACAAACTGTTGTAAAGACCCCTCTGGCAGGTAAGGTAGTCATCTCAGCCCATACACAGCCTGCAGACAGATGCACCATGGCTCCCACGAGCTCAGTAGGACCTAGAGCAGATTGCACCCTCTGCTGCCGCCCTCCCTGCATGTGACCAGCACCTAGTGTCTGCCCTTCCCTGTCGGCCACAGGTCGGGCTGCATAGCCTCAGTGTGAACATCGGGAATGACCTGTGTGTGTCTCTGCACCCCTCCCATGCCTGTCCCCCGCTACTGGAGGTGAAGCCATGGGGACTTTGTGCTGTGAAGTGTCTGCCTTTAAGTTGGGGGGGTGGGGCTTGACAGATGCTTTTGTCACCAGGACAAGAAAAGCTGCCATTCTTTATAGCCTTGTTTGGTTTTTTTTGTTGTTTTGTTTTAAGATAATGTCCCTGTTTATGACTGATTTGTTTTGCTCAGGAGAGGTTGCAGAGGCTAGCCCTTGTCTAGCATGCCCCTTTCTGCCTTGACCCAGTACCCCAGTCTTTCCCTACTCTCCAGAAAAGGTGAACTTGGGTTCATCATCCATTTATGGACCCTCTCTGACAAGTGTGGTCAGTGCTTCTTTTGCAAAGGAAGGAGGTTCTGGAACCCATAGGTTCAGACCAGGACAATCTTAGAGCACAGATGGCCTTCAGAGCTTTTCCTCTTCCCTTCAGTATGTAAGTAGAAGCCATGAATCGTGGATGCACTTGGCCTTGCTGGTACTTCCCCAGGTGTTGTGGGCCAGGTGGCCTTTTCCCCCTTCTCCTGCTTGGACTGAGTACCATGTTCCTTGGGTAGTTCAGATGTTCAGTATGCAAAGAGGAAAACAGCTCGGGAGTCAGGCTGGCCTCCACCCTGTGGGTCTGAGAGTCAGGCAGACTGGCATTTTGGTCTCCCTAGGCACTGCAGAGAAGAGATAATCAGTCACCTATGCAGATTTGTTCTGGTCCAGTCACATGGGTTATAGGCTTTTTCCCAAAAGTACAGAACTTGGTAAAGCTCTGTTGGAGGCGAGCCTTTTAGCCACAGTCCTGACTCTTATTGTACAGGAAGGGGTGATTGGATAGTCTCTCCTCTCCTCTCCTCTCCTCTCCTCTCCTCTCCTCTCCTCTCCTCTCCTCTCCTCTCCTCTCCTCTCCTCTCCCCTCCCCCCCCTCCCCTCCCCTCCCCTCCCTTCTTCTCCTCTGCTCTCCCTCTTTCCCTATCCCTCTCCCCCTCTCCCCCTCCCCCTCTCTCTATGTCTCTCTCTATGTCTCTCTCTCTCTGTCTCTTTGTGCCCCAGGGCCTATTCTAGGCAGCCAGAGCATCTGTAGCCTTCATGGTGAGGGCAGTGTTCAGTGTGTTGCCCTCTAGCCTATAGCACTACCTTGTAGTTCTGAGGAGCAGCAAGGTTGTCTCCAGTGCATGGGGATATTCTTACTACAAATCCAAAGCTGCTCCACTGGAAGCCCCCTGAATCCTTACTTCAGTGTAGAGCCACCTGCCAGGAGACTGATTCTTAAGCTGTCACATAGGCACCTTGCTCTGCAGCACCTTACCCCACAGGGCAATAGATGGACACGCTTTGTACCAGCATCTGTGGCCATTCCTTGCTGCTGGAAAACCACGCAGGGAGAACCTGGAAGTAAGGAATGGGGGAAGCAGTCTCCACATAAACCAGCCTGTTCCCATAGCAGCAAGTTAGAGCCCTGCATGATCATGGGAGCTGTGGCCACTTCATATCATGTGAGATGAATGTTCATTCTATAAAGGGAAGAGTATTTGCCTACTGTAGATTTTTGCTGCCTTCAAGGCTCTTGGCCCTTCTGATGGGCAACCTGTTTTCTCTGGACTGTTACCAAACGAAAGAGAAAATGCCCAGCCTGAAGTTTCAGTCCTGGCTTCAGTCCTGGGAGATGCTGGAGTAGAGTGGGAATATGAGTGGAATGCCATGCCTAACCGAGGGACCATTGCTACTGCAGCTGCATATTGCATGTGATGACCAAGACTTGGGATATTAGTCCTGCAGAAAACACAGTTCTTTTGGTTTGGACCCTGGTCTCAGGCTCCTGGCATATGTAGTTAGTGTTTAAAAACCCCAAAATTGTAATACCCCGTAACTGGGTCTAGGAGGAGCAGCTGAAGGAGATGCTGTAAGCAGAAGCAGGGGCTCTTTAAAGCGGGCTCTGAAGTGGGCTCTGCTGGCTTGCGCTCACCTCAACATTCTTAGATTTGATCAGAAAGTTAGATTAAAGCATGTGCTTCAGAAGAAATTATTTATTTGTATATGTTCAATGAATATGGTTTTAATTTATATCTGTACATACTGAACACCCAGAAGATATTTGTCAGAATCCTGACAACAATCTCATTTTATGACTTGCCCAAAATGTGCTCAGCCATAACTCCCAGCCTCTGGGACAGTTGTCAGTACTACAGTCTTGTTTTGTCTGGAGTCAGACTGGCAGAAGACCACCCCCTTGCTGCCATAAGCTTCTTTTGAAGCATATCCCACCATTGTAACCTCATCAGTGGTTGTTGGCCACATGGTGATGGGAGCCAGCCAGACCTGGGGAAGGATGGCTCTGGATATGTAAGGCAAGGTGGCCTACCTCTTCAGGTCTCTGTTACTCTGAAGACAATGTGCTTTCACTTTCAGCCATAATTTGGAGAGATACCATCAACCTTCAGAATTCCTCCATTTTTATTTCATAATGTGTTCTGTGACTAACTCTTTGCATAGAAATAGCTGCACTGATAACAGGGCTCACCTGGTCCCTGAGAGGCTCATTTGTAGACACTCGTCACACAGACTGTGCCAGTGCCCAGAAAGGGTAATCATCATGGCCAGGTCAGCAGATACCAGGAAGGCCCATCCAGCTAGGTGTGAGCCTGCCACATATGGACTCTTCTAGAACCATTCCTTGAGACTCACAGTGACTGCTTCTCAGTGTCATGTGTCAGTCTCTCTTGTCCCCTCCCTGCCTGGTCATCTGCTTCATCTTTTCCACTTTTCCTAAGTTGCTTTGGCCATTTCCAAAACACTAAACGACATGCTTATGGGCTGGAGATTGGCCACTTTTGGCAAGTATGCTTCAAAAAGCATGTCCAAGCCCTGAGGCGAAGAACTGCAGCAGGTTCCACCATGGCTTGGGGTGAGGACTGGGCTTAGAGCTGTGGGCCAAGCTCATGTGGTCATGGGCACATCTGCAAAAGTCCTTTACCTGCTGCCCTATGGCAGCATTGTCTGTGTGTCCCAGCCTCTCCTCCAAAACGGGGCAGGACTCCTCTGCAGTTGTCACCTGCCTGTGCTCTGGTGGGGGAGGCATTTAAGCCTGGCAGCCCCTTCCAGCCACAGCCATGGATCGGAGCTCCACCCATACCCACCAGCAGATAAAACACCCCATATCCTATGGTTGTGGCAACTTGATTACTACCTTCACTTTTCTAAAATAATGTTTTTAAACCAGAACAGTTTTCAAATTCATAGTTTCAAATATGTGTTTGAATATTTGAGTCTGTTACAACTGTCTTATTACAGACCCCATAGTGGGCTGGGTTCACACTGTGAAATAAACTGCAAGTAAAAATAAAATGTGTGTGCCATGTACACATAGCTCCACCCCAAGGGAGAAGCCACAGCAGCTGTGTATGAACTGTCATTGGCAGAGAGAGGCCTACCTTCATCCCTTTGGGATGCCCCAGCTGATGCTCCCTTGGTGCGTGGCTACAAAATGCCACTACCATCTTCAGTGACATCAGCTTCCCCACACACTGTGAGAGCCCCAGAGTGGGGTCTGCAGTTCTTGAGTCTTAGGGACCAAAGGTGTTTTTAAGAAGATGACTTTGGGATTGATTTTCTAACAAAAAAGGATTCACTTTACATTTTAACAGCAATGTTAGGTGATAGTTATTCAGAATTAATTGAACATGACTATAAGTTGTAAAATGTTTTCATATTAAGAATGTAATTATTTCCTTATTGTATTTTTAAAAGACTAAAGTCCTATTTAAAATTCTCTTTGAAAGAACCAGGCAAAGAAGAGTTGTTTTTTTTTTTTTTTTTTTTTTTAACTAAGTTTGTTGGCAGTGCCCATTTGAGCTGATGTAAATATATTTTGGCTATGTTTATCACTGTATTTAATTCATAAAGTAAAAATTTTATGTAAAAAAATCACAATGAAAATACAAGTTTTAGCCCATTTTCCCCTTTTGTAGTAGCCTTATCTGAATTTTCTGCTTTATGGATTGATTTTTCTACTGTTGTAATGGTGTAGCCCATTGACTGGCGCCTATGGCGTAAACCACTTGTGTATTATTAATAAAACTATGGGGTGAGGGGGCCAGGCCTCAAACCCTCCCAACCTTGCCTTGTAGTGCAGACTGAGGCGTTACTCGGTTACCCGAGCCCTCATTTCCTGGGAGCAGAGGTCACTGGGCAGCTGAAGGGCTGGGCAGTCACGGGGAAGGCAGCGTGTGAATGCGACTCCTCTAATGCAGAGGAGGCACAGTGGCTGTTTGTCTGCTGACATGAGTGATCAGCTCATGGAATGTGACTACACATATACTGGTGTCCCAACCTTTTGCTGGAAGCAAATGAATGGGCAAGGATGCCTGTTGTTGGGGAGGCCAGAAAGGCAGGACAGATGTGACTAGAACACTGACAGGCTTCCCCAGTGAAGGACTGCATGGAGACTTCTGGGATCTTAAAAAGGGTGGCTATCTTGGAGGCCATTTGGCATGGTTTGCAGAGTGGTGGGGTTTATTTGAGCTAGTTGGTGGTGGCAGTTAAATGGGAATGCTACCAAAAGAGGCAGGGAAGATGTTCCAGTCCAAGGTGAAAGCAGTAGCAGTGTTGAGCGTGAGGCATCTGTGAGCAGCTAAACAGGGTACAGGGAAATGGGGTGACAAGCAGGCTGAAGAGGGCCCTGTGGCATGAGAAAGGTGGAATGCATCTAAGGCTCCACATACTCAGGGCATCAGGGCTTTCATGGGTGCACACCCCAGCCTGCTGGCAGAGTAGCCGAAGCCCATACAGGGATGTGTGGGCAGCCCACCTGTGGGGGCTAGCTGGCTCCCCCAAGGCTGACCCTTCCAGCTTTACAGGCTGTCCATAGTTGGGGCCTGAGCTGATGCGGTGGAATGAGACGTGCAGATGGGCACAGCATGGAAGTGTGGCAAGCGGACAGGAGCTGCTGCTGGGGCCTGCTGAGTGTGGAGGCTCAGCATGAGCACATGGGAAAGTGTGGCTGGAGGCTGCCATGTGGATGTGTCTGTGGGGCCTAGGGACATGTGGGGTGAGTCTGGCAGGGCTCACTGTAGCCTTCTCCCCACTGTGCTGAGTGGAGCCAGCTGGTCACCATGAGTGATGACAGGTCGCCCTTGAAACAACTAAACTGAAGTTGAGGAGTACCTGGGCTCCAGAACAGTTGTGAGGACTCGGAGCTGTTCCTTGACACTTAGCCTGTGGGTCAGCTGATCACCCAAAAGACCTGAGAAGATGGATCCCACCCTGCCTA